>NC_134403.1:245444132-245781632 GCF_038048845.1 Mixophyes fleayi | reverse complement strand
CTCGCAATTTCAAAGAATAAAAAGAAATTGTAGCAATGAGGAAAACTGTTTCAAACAATTGGAAATTTATGCAGATAGATTTAAAAAGAGAGGTTATCCGGATAACTTGGTACAAGGAGCAATAGAAAAAACCAAAGCAACTAATAGACTGGACCTACTGAAATATCATGAAAAAGAGAATAAAAAAGATGTGATTTCATTTATTACTCAATACAACAGTGGCGAGACAAAAATTAAATCCACCATCAATAAACATTGGAATATTCTTAAAAAAGATCCAATACTAAACAATATACTTCCGCACAAACCAGTTGTCATTTTCAAGAAAAACAAAAATTTAAAAGACATTTTAGCCCCAAGTATGCTTACTAATGAAAAACCAGTCACTAATGCACTCTCAGGGCCTGAGTCATTAAGGGAAGCAAAGCATAAAAAAGGAGTAACTTTGAATTTGGGCAAAACTATGTTGCATTTCAGGGGGAGGTAAAGTTAAAATGTAGGCACAGATTTATAGTTGGGGTAGGGCATGTCCTAGATCAACTTTAAATTTCAGTGTAAAAATAAAGCTATCAAGTATTTGTGAAAAAACAGCCAGTATTTATCTCATGTGCAAAATATTAAATTCATTTGCACCCCTTCCATTGTAACATGGTTTGTCCCGGAGAACATTTACTCCTTTTTCTTGCCTTACTTTCCTTAATGACTCAGGCCCTCAGACATAAAAGGATTCTATAAATGCAGTCATTGCAATATCTGTAGATTTGCAAACCCACAAAAAAAGAACCTTCAGTAACCACAACAATAGCAAAGAATACCAGACGAAATATTTCATGAATTGCCTTACCACCTCAGTGATCTATCTGCTTGAGTGCACTTGTGGCCTCAAATACGTGGGAAAAACCAAACGTTCATTAAAATTAAGAATACAAGAACAAGTGAGAAATATCAAAAATAAAATAGAGAGTCACTCAGTGTCACGTCATTTCCTACATAAACATAACTTCAACCCAAGTGACCTCAAATTCAGAGCAATCAAACATGTTACATTAGGCCCAAGAGGTGGAGCTCTAGATAAAAAACTTTTAAAAATAGAGATTTTCTGGAATTTTGAACTAGGGACCCTGACACCACAAGGCTTAAATGACAATTATGAAATAGCCCCTTTTCTTTAGATTCCGGAGAGTAGTTACTATTTTAACTAGATTTTATTTATTTTATTTCATTTTAGTTATATCATGTTTATTTTTGATATGTGTACCTTATTATCCTTAGTTTTTATTATATATTTATTTGTTATGGTATAAATGGATCTTATACTTCATGTGCATCTAATTGATATGTACATGTATACACAATCTGTGTTTTAATTATGCACTCATATGTATTAAGAGATTAGTGTATCTATTCATTTATCTGTTCAATATGCATGAAGTCCATTCATTATGTTGTGTGTAGAGGACAAACGTATTTTATCTATATCTGGAGTTAATTAATTTAGTAATACTTTGGTCTTATCACTAAATGAAATGCCCCAATACACTTAACTAAGTACCATCTCGTCGCCACATATATGCACTTTATATTTATTTACCCTGGCACAAACCTTATGAATTTTACTGTTATATAGTACCATACATTTGTTGTGCTTAATAACTTCCACAAATACTTTGAAATTTAAATTTTCCCTTAACCAAAATGGCCACCGCATATCTCCCTTTATGGAGATCCATACTGTCGAAGTCGTATAATTGGATGAACGAAAGTATATTGGTTTAATATTGGTTTGCCGTGCAATTGCGAAGCGTACGCCACGTAACACGTGGCGTGATGCGATCGCACGGTAAAATACGCACGCACACATTCGCATTACAACATTTAGTTATTTATATAATTCATATTCATATTGGTTTCGTCACACTGTAATTTATGAGCAGATAATATTTGGTTTATTAGTAGTATATATATAAATATATATATATATATAATGATTATACGTACACTTCAGTGATATATTTGGTTCAGGTTGTGGGAAAGGTGGCATGTCTGGTATCATACTAAAACCCTATTCATCAATAGCTGTCCGGTGCAGTCGACGAAGAGATCGCACATTGCATACTTTAGTTATTGATATTAGGGAATAAACCTTTTATATGATGCTGGCTATGAAAGGAGCAGACCCCCTGGAGAGATGACCCCCACCTTTGGATTTCTTAGATTGAATCAACCTATGATCTGTTTACCCTGGACCCACCCAATGTCTGGACCTATAGAAACAATCTACGTCATCTCTATTGTTCAAGTGTAACACTGTACTGTATATAATCATAGCTGCACACCCCCTGGCTCTCAGTCAACTCTGACACAGTATTCTAACATATATACTGTCCACCGGGTCCCGTGGGTGCGCAGCGAGCGCATGCGATAGCATTGGTATGTATTTATCTTTTGGTATTGGCTGTACTGTACTGTATCATAATATAATAATGTATTGAATTGTTGACTATTTACATCTGCTAAAATAAATAACAAAGTGCTTTGGAAACACATACAATTGATTGGGCAATGCTTATTTTAAAACGATAAAATTATTTTAATAATTTGGGGGCTCGTGAGTATAGGAGTTACGTTATAGGCAGGTATGCAACGCTCACGGTATTCAGTTCCTCAACAAAGGGTGGATTGACGGACGTGTCGCATAACAGGAAAGAACGCAATGTGTTTAAGACCTGTGGTTCACTGTGTGTTGCGAAACCGAATGTCCGTTGTTGCATAGACTGAAGGAACGCTAATTGAAATCTAGGGACAAGAAAGAAAAATGTTTCTTTTTATTGTCGTTTTACGTTTTAAAGTATATTGCATTGCTGAGCGTATGTGTATTTCCTGCTGTGCGTACGCGAACTTCCAGTAGATTTTCCACGTGGTTAAACAATCGTCTTGATAGTTATTATATGTGCATAGTATAATTACTTGTGAAAACCTCTGAGACATTATTATTGTTGTTGGGAACTTTCAATTTTCTGCGCAGAAAAGGTGAATAGTGTGTGATTTTGTAACGTAGATACACTGTTTATTATTCATTGTGCTCAGTTGCTGTCTGACGAGGCGGATTGCCCAACTGAAGGACGGTATACAGGGCAGGTATACCGAATGCGAAAACCGGGTTTTCGCAAAGCGCTACCAATAGATCGCAAGGTTTGCTAATAATTAGTATTGGTAGGCTGTGCGATCTATCCGCACGAAAACCATCAGTGCGAATTGGTGAAGCAGCTAGGAGGAATTATACTGGAAAGGCAGGTTGATTTTATTAACTTGTGCTCCCAGCGATAATAAACTCAGCAGATTTTGTGGTGAGCCAGGGTATCGAGGAGCTGATAGCCCTTGGGGCCCACAGTGATATTTCTGTATTAGGGAATTCTTGTTCGGAACAAGAGAAAGTGAGTGGACACGGCTATCTGGAAATACGTTCACAAGGGCATTAGAGATCTCTAGCGGTGATTGTAGCAACAGAGTTGAAATTGTTTGCTGGAAGGAACAGAGTATTGCAGTGTATCTGTGTTCCACAAACAACAAGAGTATTATTTGGTGGAAGGAACAGAGCATTGCGATGTGTCTGTGTTCCACATAAAAGAGTACTGTTGGCCGGAAAGAACAGAGCATTGCGGTGTGTCTGTGTTCCGTGCTGAAGGTATTGTTTAACATGGGTGCTAAGAATACGCTAGAGATGGCCAATGTACTGCCTAAAGAAGGCCTTATTGAGTCAGCGAGATTTCGCATGTGTAAAAAATATGGTGCATACGCAACTGTGTATTGTGACACGTGGGTCGAAATGACCAAAGATTGTGAAAGGCCATTTCCAACAATAGGGAGTTTTAATGCAGAGGTACTTAATAACGTAAAAGATAAAGTACGGTTGATTAAGTCAGCGAAAGTGAGAAATGCACATAATCATTGTTTAAAATCATGGCAAATGGAAGGTAACACGTGGCAGAGCAGCGAATGCACAGCGGAAGTGAGTGTGGCGAAAAAAGCGTGTTCAGCGGAAGTAAGCGTACCGAAAACAAGCAGTCCGAAAGTGTGCGTTGCTAAGCGTGGCGAACTGAGCGCAAACACGCCCCCGATAAATTCGGTCGGGGCGGGAAGTACAGCCAATACCAAAAATGTAAAAACTGTAACTAGTAACTTGTATGTTGTTTTAAGTAATGTTAAAAGTAATGTTTCAGGACAAGGAAAGGGAATGGTCCCACCAGCAGGGGCAGCGGCTGAAAGTGGTGAGAATAATGTAAAGGTTAACACAGGGGGAGACATCCATTGTACTGCAGCAGCAATGTCAGCAACTAGTTCAGAACATAGTCATTTGGTAGAGTCAGAGTCCAATCCAGCTATCATTTTGTTGTAAAAATCTCCCTTTCTGCATGTATGTTTCTATTCAAATCTTTGTCTTCCCATCATTCATTGCTTTCTTATTTATCATCCTTTACACAAACGCTAGTACCTCTCTCTCCCTCTCTCTCTCTCTCTCTCTCTCTCTCTCTGCTCTGGAAGAGATAAAATCAGACACAGTCAATAGGGCTAAAACATATTTTTATTTTTTTTACATAAGCCAAATTCAGAGTATTAAAGTAATTCTATCGTTTTAAAATAAGCATTGCCCAATCAAGTGTATGTGTGTCCAAAGCACAAAGTGATTTATTTTTTAACAGATGTAAATAGTCAACAATTCAATACATTATTATATCATGATAAAGTACAGTACAGCACAGCCAATACCAAAAGATAAGTACATACCAATGCAATCGCTTGCGCACGCTGCACACCCACCGGACCCGATGGACAATATTCTGTATAGAATATTGTGTCAGAGTTGACTGAGGCCCCAGTGAGATGCAGCTAATATATATACAGTCAGTGTTTCATTGTGAACAAAAGAGATGACGTAGATTGTTTCTATAGGTCCAGACGTTGGGTGGGTCCAGGCCTCTCCAGGGGGTCTGCTCCTTTTCATAGCCAGTATCATACAAAGGTTTTACTCTCTAATATCAATAACTAAAGTATGCAATGTGCGATCTCTTCGCCGACTGCACCGGACAGCTGCTGATGATTAGGGCTTCAATATGATATCAGGCATGACACCTTTCCTATTACCTAAACCTTTAATAACACTACAATGTACATATAATCAACATATATATATATATATATATATATATATATATATATATATATATAGACTAATAATAAACCGAATACTATCTGCTCCTGAATTACAGTGTAACAGAACCAATATGAAATTATATAAATAACTAACTGTTGTAATGCGAGTGTGTGCGTGCGTATTTTACCGTGCGAACGCACCACGTCACGTATAACGTGGCGTACGCTTCGCAATACGCACGGCAAACCAATATTAAAACAATATACTTTCGTTCATCCAATTATACGACTTTGACAGTCCACCCTTTGATAGTACAATAAACTATCACCTTAAAGATGTTATAAGCAGGATCTCAGTACCACGTTTCATTGTTATGTAATACAAATCCCCCTTGGTGTATGTCCACGCTGTTTGTAGATCTAAACAAGTTATCATAAGAGAGAGTCTTAATCCTCTAAACGACTTCTTCTTTTACTATAAACCGTACACTTCTGGAGCTTGGAGATAACCTTTTGTATGCCCTTCAAGGGTGCAATAAAACACTTAATACATTATTTGGAAAGGTACATGGTACAGTAGAACGTGTATCAGCTATACAGAATTCTCTACTACAGTTCTTCAAGTTTAACAGGTTCTTCTGTCCAACGCATGTCTTTAAGCTCAGAATACATTTAAACACTTCATGTTCATCAATAGCATCATCCTATGTCTATCAATAATGTCATATGCAATCTCCTTCAGCTTGCGTTAATATACACACATCTAATAATGTCACCAGTTCTTTTCATCAACACTTGTGGGCGGGCTATTGTTTGTTCGTTCTTCCCAGTCTCCCAATACTCAGATTTAACAGTGATTGGCTTGTAAAGCATTGGGAGACTTCAGACTAAGGGACCTAGGTGTCCTACTTTTTCCCCTAGTGACCTCCCACCCATAGTTCGGGTACCTCAAGAATATTTAGTGGAAAGAGAACTAATCCTACTTGATATAATCACTGAGGCACGCGTGAGCACGCCCACCACTTTGTTTGGTCTAAAACCTTACCCTCCTAAGAATGATAATCATTCTCAAGGATGCCTGCTCAAGTCCGAATATTACTGGACTGGCATCGCTTGGTGTGGCTCTTTTTTAACTATGGGGTCACCGTACTTACGGACGTAATGCTACTCAGACAATAGCCCCTCGCACTTTCTCCAAGCTCCAAGGTTTCCAAATTTTCCTTTACCCCTGAATTGAATAGAGTAATTGGCCGGACTGATTATGCTACTAACTTCTTCCTCCCCAATACCTCCTTATCATTACCTGAACCAGTCTCTGTCACCTGCTAATAATCAAAAGAATTAACCGTCCTGAAAAGAGAGTGAAATGAGAGAACACAAAAGAGGAAAAACTACAACTTCATGCTGGACAACAGTCTTAGCCTTTGGCTCAGGTGCTACTAACTGCATTCGAGGCCTTCCAGTACAAACTCATGAGTGCCCTTGGACCCTTCTCTGAGTGTTGGCCCCTCTGCAGTGGGTGGTATGGGCACCAGTGTGTCTCTTCTACCCTTGAAGCCGTGAGGCTGGTAGCCTACACCTGGTACCTGTCTGGCAAATAACCTAAGCTTAAGAAATTACTGCTCCACAACTTACTCTCCTGATCCAACATCCTGACATTTAGTGTGACTTTTCAGGAAACAGTGTTTTGGACGTTCTTGGTTGCTGTCTCACTATTTACCTTCTCTCAAGGTCTAACCTAGCCTCCCAGTTACAATCCCATCTCACGAGGGGTCAAGAACATTTCAAAAACTGACAGGTTAGGAGTCTGCCCAGGGGTGATCTCTTGGTAGCGGGAAAGGACTAGCGGCACTTCAATCAAGTTCCAACTCTTATTCTATTCAATTCATTCTACCGAGTACCACTACTTTATATTCACACTGGTTTATGGCTAATTGAAAGTATGTGATTTGTTACCACTACTCATACATTATACATCTATTATCAATAACATGAATACCCTTATCATCTATTATAACTCTAGGACTATCACATTGAATAACAAAAGCTTTGAGTATGATACAGTAATACATTAGACACATTTCAAAACACCTCTACCCAGACATTTTTCATTGGTACACCTGTGTATACTTGAGGATCCTGCATGGTGGTAATTGGATGACGTGCATTTGTTTTACCTGGAGGAAAACCCATCAGCAGGAGGGATATGGGATGGCTCTATTAGTCTACCTTGTCCATCTCTCCAGAGTCCACCAGACTCCTCACCACATCTCTTCACCTTCCAGACAGTTTATCCCTCAGGTAACACAAATCTTCCTATATTAACCAATATGTGTATGCGTGCATGTGTGTGTGTGTTCACCTTTTTAAAACTAAAACAATACAACGAAAAAAAAACAAAACATAGATTTGTTAGCTGTCACATAAAACCCTGTTGTCTATTTCACAGCTATGTTCTCCCTGGTGTGACAGCCCTGTATGGTTGTGCGTGTAAGTGTGGACCTTACTAGCAGCTACTTCAGTTGGTAACTGTGTCACTGTCTAAAGTCCTCTATGTAGTGTCCTAATCATGTGCTGGTATTGCTATAAAACGATTTCTCAGTCACCTCAACATCGCCCCCTAGACTAGAAAAATGCTGAAGACCAATGTATATCAATCGATTTTCCCTCTGCCACCTCACATGTCATTCTCAGTACCTCATATTCAGCTACTTGACTAAGTGGGAAAGGCAAAGGGGTCTATCTCTATAACACTTTCTTCAAATATAACAATATCCAGTACATGCCTGTCTAACAGTGAAAAAATATAAAACATGAAAATTCTACATTTTCTAGGGTTTCACATTATGTCGTATCTTGTGGTAAAAATCCTACTCCAATGTTCTATACAGAGATGCATATCTGTATGCCTATCCTCTAGCATTCTTCTGTCCTCCTGTCCTGCCCACCCTTTGTGCATCCATATAAAGGCACATTTTTGTACAGGAGGCACGAGCCAAAAAAAACAAAACAGATATGCAATCTATAACACATGAATCGTATTTCCACAACAGAACCTTTCTGCTTAAAATCAGCAATTTCTATACACATGAAAACAAAACCCCTGACTGTTTCTGTAACTCATGTCAATCTAGTGTGTGTATCTCTGAATTTGTCTTATGTAAAAACATAAAATATGTTTTAGCCCCATTGTTGAGACTGTGTCTGATTTTATCTCTACCAGAGCAGAGAGAGAGAGAGGGAGAGATAGAGAGAGAGAGAGAGAGAGAGGGAGAGAGAGAGAGAGAGAGAGAGAGAGAGAGGGGTAGAGAGAGAGAGGTAGAGAGAGAGAGAGGTAGGGGAGAGAGAGAGAGAGAGAGGGGTAGAGAGAGAGAGGTAGAGAGAGGGAGAGAGAGAGATAGAGAGAGAGAGAGGTAGGGGGAGAGACTAGCGTTTGTGTAAAGAATGAGAAATAGGAAAGCAATGAATGATGGGAATACAAAGGTTTGAATACAAACATACATGTAGAAAGGGAGATTTTTACAACAAAATGACAGCTGGATTGGACTCTGACTCTATGGGGAAATGGCTGTATTCATTCCACTGTTCCCCTTAGCTATTTGCTAACTATGACCCCTCCCCATACTTGACTAGGGGGTCTTAACAGTGCAATCCAGTGTCGTCCGTCATTTGTTCATTAAGAACTCGGTATCTCATTGACTACATACCTTTTCAACGGACTTTTCTAATTTATGATAGAGAATTGTAAAAATGTACTCTTAGTGACTCATATTTTCTCTGAAATACATAAAACGATATTTTGGAGCAAAGTATGTACATACTTCATTGTTGGATAATGATTCTCAGCCAAACAAATTATCATGAGACACTGCAGCCTAAAACAAAAGAGTGTTCCAATTGTCTATTGTTAATTTGTCTTTCAAGAGTGATTCTTCTATTTCTCTATCTCCCCTTTTGATCACTAAGTCTATACTCCTTTTGTGTCCCCTTTACCTGTAAGAAGAAAAACAAGATAGTTATCTTAAAACAGCAAACACAACAAACATTTCTATTCTTTGCCATCGGCTAGCAATTTAGGAAAACAAACATTTCACAATATAAATGAACAAACAAAATCAACAAAGATTACTTTTAAAAAAATAAGTTTCTTTCTACATTTTGCACCTTAATGCTCACCACAGATTAACTCTAGAGTCGGCTATATTTCTCCCCCAGAATATTAGTTGTTACAGAGTGTGCAATCAATTAAAGGGGAACCTCTGAGAGAAGTGTACGCCTCCTTTGTGGATGTCTATGTAATTTCCAACCCAGGTATTCATTCTTCTCTCTACACAGTTCATACTCATGTGTCCCTTCTTATGGCAGTAGAAGCACGTCCCTGTCATGTCTGCACAATGTTTTGCTAGGTGTCCTATTTTATTGCCTTGAAAACACTTCCTCAACTCGTGTTGTTTCTCTTCCTTTTTACAATCTTTCCTAATGTGTCCTTCTTCTCTGCAATTGTAACATCTCACTATTCTGGGTTTCCTGTTATGTGGGTTGTATTATGGTGGTCGTGTGTGCAGTCCCTCTAGTGCTGGGATACTTATCATCATTACCCTATCACTTAGTGTCTCTTTCTGTTTGTTTATACTTTTATCATGTTCTATAGCTGACTCCCTGAGAGCACTTACAGTGGTTCCTTTCCAGTATGGTAATGAAGTTTGCACCCTTCTTTTCAAGTTTTCCCTGAGGCCATCCATTAGAGCTTTAACAGCAACCTCTCTGTAATATGGATTATCTTTTATGTCTGGTACCCCAGTATATTTGCCCATTGCTATCAGAGCTCTGCAAAAATAGTCTGTTGCATTTTCACTATCTTTTTGCCGGATACTAAAAATTTTACTCCAGTCCACTATCACTGGGAAATATATAGCCAACTGTGTGATTATATGTCTAATATTGTCCTGATTATCATACTCGGTTAAGGTTTCATCCTCCTCCAACATACAATCATTAATGAACTTTTGTATATCAGTATTGAGAGGAAGACAGGTCTTCGATAATACTCGCCAATCGTTATTAGTTGGCTCATACACATTACCATAATATCTAATAAACTGCTGACATTTGGTCAAATCTTTCCTAGGATCAGGGAAATCAGACAAAATTGAAAATGTTTCAGACCTAGTGCATGGATCATGCTTTGCTACATGTTTTAAGGGAACATCACTATTCCTGTCTGCTTTCCCATTGGGAACTGCTGCTGTGCAGTCGGGATGTAAGTCTACCAAATCACTGAAACTAGTTGCTGAAATTGCTGCTGCAGTACAATGGATGTCTCCCCCTGTGTTAACCTTTTCATTATTCTCACCACTTTCAGCAGCTGCCCCTGCTGGTGGGACCGTTCCTCTTCTTTGTCCTGAAACATTACTTTTAACGTTACTTAAAACAACATACGTGTTTGCGCTCAGTTCGCCACGCTTTGCAACGCACACTTCCAGAATGCTTGTTTCCGGTACGCTTACTTCCGCTGAACACGTGTTTTTCCTTACACTCACTTCCGCTGTGCGTTCGCTGCTCTGCCACGTGTTACCTTCCATTTGCAACGATTTTAAACAATGATTATGTGCATTTCTCACTTTCGTTGACTTAATCAACCGTACTTTATCTTTTACGGTATTTAGCACCTCTGCATTAAAACTCCCTGTTGTTGGGAAAGGCCTATCACAATCTTTGGTTATTTCGACCCACGTGTCACAATACACAGTTGCGTATGCACCATATTTTTTACACATGAGAAATCTCGCTGACTCAATAAGACCTTCCTTAGGCAGTAAATTGGCAATCTCTAGCGTATGCCTAGCACCCATGTTGAACAATATAATTTCTACCCGGAACACAGACACACCGCAATGCTCTGTTCCTTCCGGCCAAATGTGAAATACAGACACACCGCAATGCTCTGTTCTTTCCACCAAATAATTTCAACTCTGTTGCTATACTCACCGCTAGAGATCTATAATGCTCGGTGAACGTATTTCCTTTAGCCGCGTTCACTTGCTTTTCTCGCATCAGGCGAGGATCCCTAATACAGAAATATCACTGTGGGCCCCAAGGGCTATCAGCTCCTCGATACCCTGGCTCAACCACAAAATCTGCTGAGTTTATTATCGCTGGGAGCGCAAAGTCGATACAATCAACCTGCCTTTCCAGTATAATTCCTCCTAGCTGCTTCACCAATTCGCACTAACGGTGCGATCGGATCGCACTGCCTACCAATACTAATTATTAGCAAACCTTGCAATCTATTGGTAGCGCTTTTGCGAAAACTTCGTTTTCGCATTCGGTATACCTGCCCTGTATACCGTCCTTCAGTTGGGCAATCCGCCTCGTCAGACAGCAACTGAGCACCTCAACAATAAACAGTGTATCTACGTTACAAAATCGCACACTATACACCTTTTCTGCGCAGAAAATTGAAAGTTCCCAACAACCGTAATAATGTCTCAGAGGCTTTCACAAGTAATTATACTATGCATATAATAACTATCAAAACGATTGTTCAACCACGTGGCAAATCTACCGGAAGTTCGCGTACGCACATAAGGAAGTACACATACGCTCAGCAATGCAGTACACTTTAAAACGTAAAACGACAATAAAAAGAAACATTTTTCTTTCTTGTCCCTAGATTCTAATTAGCGTTCCTTCAGTCTATGCAACAATGGACATTCGGTTTCGCAACACACAGTGAACCACAGGTATTAGACGCATTACGTTCTTTCCTGCTTTATGCGACGCGTCCGTCAATCCACCCTTTGTTGAGGAACCGAATATCGTAAGCGTTGCATACCTGCCGGTAACGTAACTCCTAACTCACGAGCCCCCAAATTATTAAAGTAATTCTATCGTTTCAAAATAAGCATTGCCCAATCAATTGTATGTGTGTCCAAAGCACAAAGTGATTTATTTTTTAACAGATGTAAATAGTCAACAATTCAATACATTATTATATCATGATAAAGTACAGTACAGCACAGCCAATACCAAAAGATAAGTACATACCAATGCAATCGCTTGCGCATGCTGCGCACCCACCGGACCCGATGGACAATATTCTGTATAGAATATTGTGTCAGAGTTGACTGAGGCCCCAGTGAGATGCAGCTAATATATATATACAGTCAGTGTTTCATTGTGAACAAAAGAGATGACGTAGATTGTTTCTATAGGTCCAGACGTTGGGTGGGTCCAGGCCAGACAGGTAATAGGTTGATTCAATCTAAGGAATCCAAAGGTGGGGGTCTTCTCTCCAGGGGGTCTGCTCCTTTTCATAGCCAGTATCATACAAAGGTTTTACTCTCTAATATCAATGACTAAAGTATGCAATGTGCGATCTCTTCGCCGACTGCACCGGACAGCTGCTGATGATTAGGGCTTCAATATGATATCAGGCATGACACCTTTCCTATTACCTAAACCTTTAATAACACTACAATGTACATATAATCAACATATATATATATATATATATATATATATATATATATATATACTAATAATAAACCGAATACTATCTGCTCCTGAATTACAGTGTAACAGAACCAATATGAAATTATATAAATAACTAACTGTTGTAATGCGAGTGTGTGCATGCGTATTTTACCGTGCGAACGCACCACGTCACGTAACACGTGGCGTACGCTTCGCAATACGCAAGGCAAACCAATACTAAACCAATATACTTTCGTTCATCCAATTATACGACTTTGACAAGAGATACACACACTAGATTGACATGAGTTACAGAAACAGTCAGGGGTTTTGTTTTCATGTGTATAGAAACTAGAGATGGGCGGGTCCGGTTCTCCGAGAACCGAACCCACCCGAACTTTGGGTATCCGAGTACCGAGCTGAGCAGCTCGGTACTCTCCCGCCCATTCCGAATCCAAATCGAGGGCCGAACGTCATTGTGACGTCGTCGAATCTCGGGGCTCGGTTCTCGCGATACTTCAACTTTATAAATACACGCCTCCACAGCAATCCATCGCCATTTGACAGAGGGAGAGAGCAGGGTGTAGTCATAGGCTAATTAGAGCAGGGACAGAGAATACAATATTGTTCTTGCAATTGCTCTAACCAAAATCGCTAGTGCAGAGAGGAGGATAGAGGTTTATTATTTTTTCTTCATATTTGGCACTCCCCAGCGCTTTTGGGGTGTCCCCCACAATTGTGCATAAATATTTCTGGCTGTCAAAAGTCATATCTGTCAGCAGTATCTACTAAATAATTTTTAGCACTCCTCAGTGCTTTTGGGGTGTCCTCCCTAATTGTGCATTAATATTTCTGGCTGTCAAAAGTCATATCTGTCAGCAGTATCTACTAAATAATTTTTAGCACACCTCAGTGCTTTTGGGGTGTCCTCCCTAATTGTGCATTAATATTTCTGGTTGTCAAAAGTCATATCTGTCAGCAGTATCTACTAAATAATTTTTAGCACTCCTCAGTGCTTTTGGGGTGTCCTCCCTAATTGTGCATTAATATTTCTGGCTGTCAAAAGTCATTTCTGTCAGCAGTATCTACTAAATAATTTTTAGCACACCTCAGTGCTTTTGGGGTGTCCTCCCTAATTGTGCATTAATATTTCTGGCTGTCAAAAGTCATATCTGTCAGCAGTATCTACTAAATAATTTTTAGCACTCCTCAGTGCTTTTGGGGTGTCCTACCTAATTGTGCATTAATATTTCTGGCTGTCAAAAGTCATAACTGTCAGCAGTATCTACTAAATAATTTTTAGCACTCCTCAGTGCTTTTGGGGTGTCCTCCCTAATTGTGCATTAATATTTCTGGCTGTCAAAAGTCATATCTGTCAGCAGTATCTACTAAATAATTTTTAGCACTCCTCAGTGCTTTTGGGGTGTCCTCCCTAATTGTGCATTAATATTTCTGGCTGTCAAAAGTCATTTCTGTCAGCAGTATCTACTAAATAATTTTTAGCACTCCTCTGTGCTTTTGGGGTGTCCTCCCTAATTGTGCATTGATATTTCTGGCTGTCAAAAGTCATATCTGTCAGCAGTATCTACTAAATAATTTTTAGCACTCCTCAGTGCTTTTGGGGTGTCCTCCCTAATTGTGCATTAATATTTCTGGCTGTCAAAAGTCATAACTGTCAGCAGTATCTACTAAATAATTTTTAGCACTCTTCAGTGCTTTTGGGGTGTCCTCCCTAATTGTGCATTAATATTTCTGGCTGTCAAAAGTCATATCTGTCAGCAGTATCTACTAAATAATTTTTAGCACTCCTCAGTGCTTTTGGGGTGTCCTCCTTAATTGTGCATTAATATTTCTGGCTGTCAAAAGTCATTTCTGTCAGCAGTATCTACTAAATAATTTTTAGCACACCTCAGTGCTTTTGGGGTGTCCTCCCTAATTGTGCATTAATATTTCTGGCTGTCAAAAGTCATATCTGTCAGCAGTATCTACTAAATAATTTTTAGCACTCCTCAGTGCTTTTGGGGTGTCCTACCTAATTGTGCATTAATATTTCTGGCTGTCAAAAGTCATAACTGTCAGCAGTATCTACTAAATAATTTTTAGCACTCCTCAGTGCTTTTGGGGTGTCCTCCCTAATTGTGCATTAATATTTCTGGCTGTCAAAAGTCATATCTGTCAGCAGTATCTACTAAATAATTTTTAGCACTCCTCAGTGCTTTTGGGGTGTCCTCCCTAATTGTGCATTAATATTTCTGGCTGTCAAAAGTCATTTCTGTCAGCAGTATCTACTAAATAATTTTTAGCACTCCTCTGTGCTTTTGGGGTGTCCTCCCTAATTGTGCATTGATATTTCTGGCTGTCAAAAGTCATATCTGTCAGCAGTATCTACTAAATAATTTTTAGCACTCCTCAGTGCTTTTGGGGTGTCCTCCCTAATTGTGCATTAATATTTCTGGCTGTCAAAAGTCATAACTGTCAGCAGTATCTACTAAATAATTTTTAGCACTCCTCAGTGCTTTTGGGGTGTCCTCCCTAATTGTGCATTAATATTTCTGGCTGTCAAAAGTCATATCTGTCAGCAGTATCTACTAAATAATTTTTAGCACTCCTCAGTGCTTTTGGGGTGTCCTCCCTAATTGTGCATTAATATTTCTGGCTGTCAAAAGTCATATCTGTCAGCAGTATCTACTAAATAATTTTTAGCACTCCTCAGTGCTTTTGGGGTGTCCTCCCTAATTGTGCATTAATATTTCTGGCTGTCAAAAGCCATATCTGTCAGCAGTATCTACTAAATAATTTTTAGCACTCCCCAGTGGTTTGCGCTCAGAATGGATTCAAAGCAGTCCACATATGATCTGAATGAGCAACCAGGTTCTGTCACCAGTCCTGATGTTAGTGTTCCCAGTACGTCATCTGGCCAAAGCGATGTCAAACAACAGAGTGTTTTCAAATTAGTGCAAAAAACAAAAACCCAAAAAAAATTTACTGTATTGAAGCGAAAAAGAAGTGTAACTGAGCAAAAGTTAAGTGACGATAAAAAAAAAATTGCAAGCATGCCATTCTACACACGCAGTGGCAAAGAGAGAATGAGGCCTTCACCTTTGGCTATTAGTGGCAGATCCCAAAAAGTTACCCAGCCTACAATTGGTGCACAACTACTGTTACGCGTCAAAGCCGAGCTGCAAGATAACAGTGAGGCATTACAGGAGAATATTTGCTCTGATTCACAAATGACAACAATCCCTGTGGAGAGTCCATCCAACAGTGGGATGTCTAATCGTGAGCATTCTGCTGATGTGTGCCTTAATAGCCCGAGTGTAGCCCGTGATACCCAAATTGAGGATGCCACTTTGGAATTAGAAGAGGATGAGGGGGAGATTTGTGGAGGCGACGAGGGCGCTAATGATGATGTTGATGATTATGATGCAAACAGATACCAAATTGCCTTTCTCAATTTCTATTTATATTCTAGATTATATAACGGCTGAATAGTTTTCTATTTTACTCCTAGTGGAGAGAGGATCTGATGCAGACAGATACCAAACTGCCTTTGTCCATTTCAATTTATATTGTACAGTATATAACGGCTGAATTTATTAGTATTTTATACAAGTGGAGGGGGGCCTAGAGAGACAGAAACCAAACTGGCTTTCTCCATGTCAATTAATATTGTACAGTCTATAATGGCTGAATTTTTTGTTTTTTTAAAAAAGTGGAGGGGGCCTATAGAGACAGAAAGCAAACTGTCTTTTTCCATTTCTTTACATATTTAACTATAAGTCTAGGGTGTAATATAGATTCAAAGACGATGGCTGCATTGCCAATATGCATAGATGGAGAGGAAGACAATCTGTTTTGTGTGTAGAATAAATGAAGGCCTACCAACGAAGAATTAAACAGTTTTTTTGGATGATTTATTACCTCAACAATTAGATTACTTATCTCTAAAACAGTTGGAGCACTAAATTGGGTTATTTTAGGCACAAAAACATGTATTTTCCAACAAAATAGCAAAACAAAACCAAACAAAACCAAAACCAAAACACGCAATGGCGGTTTTGCAAAACCAAAACCAAAACCAAAACACGACGGTAATCCAGATCCAAAACCGAATCCAAAACCAAAACACGGGGGTCAGTGACCATCTCTAATAGAAACTGCTGATTTTAAGCAGAAAGGTTCTGTTGTGGAAATACGATTCATGTTTTATAGATTGCATATCTGTGTTGTTGTTTTTTTGTTTTATGATTCGTGCCTCCTGTTAAAAAATGTGCCTTTATATGGATGCACAAAGGGTGGATAGGAGATTGCTGGAGGTTAGGCATACAGATATGCATCTCTGTATAGAACATTGGAGTAGGATTTTTACCACAAGATACGACATAATGTGAAACCCTAGAAAATGTAGAATTTTCATGTTTTATATTTTTTTACTGTTAGACAGACATGTTATGGATACTATTACATTTGAAGAAAGTGTTATAGAAATAGACCCCTTTGGCTTTCCCACTTAGTCAAGTAGCTGAATGTGAGGTACTGAGAATGACATGTGAGTTGGCAGAGGGAAAATCAATTGATATACATTGGTCTTCAGCATTTTTCTAGTCTAAGGGCGATGTTGAGGTGACTGAGAAATCGTTTTATAGTGATACCAGCACATGATTAGGACACTACATAGAGGACTTTATACAGTGACACAGTTACCAACTGAAGTAGCTGCTAGTAAGGTCCACACTAACACACACGACCATACATGGCTGTCACACCAGGGCGAACAAAGCTGTCAAATAGACAGCAGGGTTTTATGTGACAGTTAACAAATCTATGTTTTGTTTTGTTTTTCATTGTATTGTTTTAGTTTTAAGATGTGAACACACACACACATGCACGCATACACATAATGTTTAATATATAAAGATTTGTGTTACCTGAGGAATAAACTGTCTGGAAGGTGAAGAGATGTGGTGAGGAGTCTGGCGGACTCTGGAAAGATGGAGCCATCCCATATCCCTCCTGCTGATGGGTTTTCCTCCAGGTAAAACAAATACACGTCATCCAATTACCACCATGCAGGGTTCTCAAGTATACACTGGTGTACCAATGAAATATGTCTGGGTAAAGGTATGTTGAAATATGTCTAATGTATTACTGTGTCATACTCAAAGCTTTTGTTATTGAATGTGATAGTCCTAGAGTTATAATAGATGATAGGGGTATTCATGTTATTAATAACAGATGTATAATGTATGAGTAGTGGTAACAAATCACATACTTTCAATTAGCCATAAACCAGTATGAACATAAAGTAACGGTACTCGGTAGAACGAATTGAATAGATTAAGAGTTGTAACTTGATTGAAGTGACTGATAGCTTTGGCCACTAGTCCTCTCCCGCTACCAAAAGATCACTCCTGGGCAGACTCCTAACCTGTCAGTTTTTGAAATGTTCTTGACCCCTCGTGAGATGAGATTGTAACTGGGAGGCTAGGTTAGACCTTGAGAGAAGGTAAATAGTGAGACAGCAACCGAGAACGTCCAAAACACTGTTTCCTGAAAAGACACACTAACTGTCAGGATGTTGGATCGGGAGAGTAAGTTGTGGAGTAATAATTTCTTAAGCTTAGGTTATTTGACAGACAGGTACCAGGTGTAGGCTACCAGCATCACGGCTTCAAGGGTAGCAGAGACATACTGGTGCCCATTCCACACACTGCAGAGGAGCCAACACTCAGAGAAGGGTCCAAAGGCACTTATGAGTCTGTTCTGGAAGGCCTCGAATGCAGTTAGTAGCACCTGAGCCAAAGGCTAAGACTGTTGTCCAGCATGAAGTTGTAGTTTTTCCTGTTTTGTGTTCTCTCATTTTACTCTCTTCTCAAGACGGTTAATTCTTTTGATTATTAGCAGGTGACAGAGACGGGTACAGGTAATAATAAGGAGGTATTGGGGAGGAAGGAGAAGTTAGTAGCATAATCGGTCCAGCCAATTACACTATTCAATTCAGGGGTAAAAGAAAATTTGGAAACCTCGGAGCTTGGAGAAAGTGCGAGGGGCTATTGTCTGAGTAGCATTACGTCCGTAAGTACGGTGACCCCATAGTTAAAAAAAGGAGATACACCCAGCGATGCCAGTCCAGTAATAACCGGACTTGAGCAGGCATCCTTGAGAATGATTATCATTCTTGGGAGGGTAAGGTTTTAGACCAAACAAAGTGCTGGCCGTGCTCACGCGTGCCTCAATGATTATATCAAGTAGGATTAGTTCTCTTTCCACTAAATATTCTTAAGGTACCCAAACTATAGGCGGGAGGTCACTAAGGGAAAAACACCTTGGTCCCTTAGTCTGAAGTCTCCCAATGCTTTGCAAGCCGCTCACTGTTAAATCTGAGTATCGGGAGACTGGGAAGAACGAACAGACAATAGCCCGCCCACAAGTGTTGATGAAAAGAACTGATGACATTATTAGAAGTGTGTATATTAACGCAAGCTGAAGGAGATTGCATATGACATTATTGATAGACATAGGATGATGCTATTGATGAACATGAAGTGTTTAAATGTATTATGAGCTTAAAGATATGTGTTGGACAGATGAACCTGTTAAACTTGAAAAACTGTAGTAGAGTATTCTGTATAACTGATACATGATCTGTTGTACTCTGTACCTTTCCAAATATAATGTATTACGTGTTTTATTGTACCCTTGAAGGGCATACAAAAGGTTATCTCCAAGCTTCAGAAATGTACGGTCTATAGTAAAAGAAGAAATCGTTTAGAGGATTAAGACTCTCTCTTATGATAACTTGTTTAGATCTACAAACAGCGTGGTCATACACCAAGGGGGATTTGTATTACATAACAATGAAACGTGGTACTGAGATCCTGCATATAACATCTTTAAGGTGATAGTTTATTATACTATCAAAGGGTGGACTGTTAAAGTCGTATAATTGGATGAACGAAAGTATATTGGTTTAATATTGTTTAGCCATGCAAATGCGATCTGTACACTACATAACACGTGGCATGGTGCGTTCGCGCGGTAAAATACGCAGGCACACACTCGCATTACAACATTTAGTTATCTATATAATTCGTATTCATATTGGTACCGTTACACTGTAATTTATGAGCAGATAATATTTAGTTTATTAGTAGTATATATATATATATATGTATATATATTTATATATATATATATATATATATATATATAATGATTCTACGTACGCTTCAGTGATATACATGGTTCAGGTTGTGGGAAAGGTGGCATGTCTGGTATCATACTGAAACCCTATTTATCAGCGGCTGTCCGGTGCAGTCGGCGAAGAGATCGCACATTGCATACTTTAGTTATTAATATTAGGTAATAATACTTTGTATGATGCTGGCTATGAAAGGAGCAGACCCCCTGGAGAGACGACCCCCACCTTTGGATTCCTTAGATTGAATCAACCTATGATCTGTTTACCCTGGACCCACCCAACTTCTGGACCTATAGAAACAATCTACGTCATCTCTATTGTTCAAGTGTAACACTGTACTGTATATAATCATAGCTGCACACCCTTTGGATCTCAGTCAACTCTGACACAGTATTCTAACAGATATACTGTCCACCGGGTCCCGTGGGTGCGCAGCGAGCGCATGCGATTGCATTGGTATGTATTTATCTTTTGGTATTGGCTGTGCTGTACTGTACTTTATCATAATATAATAATGTATTGAATTGTTGACTATTTACATCTGCTAAAATAAATAACAAAGTGCTTTGGAAACACATACAATTGATTGGGCAATGCTTATTTTAAAACGATAGAATTACTTTAATACTCTGAGTGGGGAATTGAATTTACTGCAAAATTCTGGAGATCCTTATGTAAACTCTTTGACATTCAGTTTAATTTTTCCTCACCTTATCATCTGCAGTCCAACGGACAAACCGAGAGGGTAAATCAGACCTAGAGACTTTTATTTGTTTATACTCCTCAGTTTCACAAGACAATTGGGTGGACCTTCTACCATGGGTGGAGTTCGCCCATAACAATCATTACCATGAATCGACTTCATACACCCCATTTTCTATTGTCTATGGGTTACATCCCAACCTACCCAGCTTCAAGGCCAGTTCCCCAACTCAAGTTCCTGCAGCCAACGAACTCCACCGGGACTTTTTGTCCATATGGGATCGGACTCTCAAATGTCTCAGGAAAGCGTCTCACCGATATAAACGTTTCACAGATAGAAGACATCGAGCCGTACCTCCACTAAAAATGGGAGACAAAGTTTGGCATCAACCAAGAATATTCGCCTTCGAGTCCCATCCATGAACTTTGCACCCCATTATAACGGGCCAAGTAAAATCCTCTGAGTGATCATCCCTGCTTCGGTCAAACTAAAATGACCAGATTCACTTCGGATTACTAATATGTTCCATGTCTCCCTCATCAAACCTCTGATTATTAATTGGTTTTCATCCAGTTCTACAGCTTCTGTTCCTCAGACAAATTTGAGATTTCTCAAATATTGGATTCTAAGATCTTGCGAGGCAAAATTAAATATTTAGCAGACTGGAAAGGATATGGACCGTTCTTGGATCGACGCTTCTGATGTTCATGCTCCAGCTCTGTTAAGAAGGTTTCATATGAAAAATCCCAGGAAACCTAAACCTTAGGTGTTCTGTGCCCACCTTTAAAAGGAGGTACTATCACGCAGCTCACTGGTTTAGTCCCATTCTGATCCTTGTGTACATGGGTTTCCTTTGGTTACTCCTATCTGTTGTACTGGTGTTCCTCTATTCTCGGACACCATCTTGCCAAGTATTCTACACATGCGCAACCCGAGAACCTCTGCTCCACGGTGATAGGACAATCACCAACCAGTTCCCTTTATAAGGGTCCTCCTCATTTCTCTGGGTGTCAGATCATCAGTTCTCCCTACCTGATAGGAAGCATCTCCTTTGACTCCTGTCCGTGCTCATACTTACCCTGCTCTGGTCTTCGCGAATTAGGCCATTCATTCTTTTGGCTGCAGCTTCACCGGTCCTGTTCCTGAGTTATAACACCTGTGTGGATCTCATGGATTTAACTTTCCGCATGTTCATTGCTTCACAGTATTACCTGTTCAGCTTATACCACAGTCAAAACCTGTGGCCTCACTGCAGAGTATCGCTCATCATCGTTCCTGTTCCGGATTTCTAACACCTGTGTGGATATCAATGCTTCTGCTCACTGCAGTTCATCGCTTCACAGCAATACCTGTTCAGCTTACTCCGCAGTTAAGTCCTGTGACTATAGTGCTACGCTCAGTATCTGACCTGTTCCTGAATTACTACACTAGCATATGCCTCCTTCTGTATCCTGCAGCTCATCGCTTCACAGCATCATCGTTCAGCTTATTCTGCTATTAAGACCTGTGACCATACTTCATCACACAGCATCTGTCCTGTTCCTGAATTGCCATACACCCGAGGCTACATTTCATTCTGCCTTACAGTTACTTTGTGGTTCTATGAATTATCTGCACTGCGCCCGCTAGAGGACCGTGTCCTGTAGTTGAGAGCAGCTAAGACCATATTCCCTTGCGGGAATCCCTGGTGAATACCTCTCCTCCGTTAGACTACGCACCTCTCTGGGGGTAAGCTGTCAATCAAGCAGACCATTCCAGCTATTTGTCTTGCGTGACAGATGTGCTTTGGAATAATAATGATAATCATCTTTTCAGCGTATATGCTAATGCGATATATGGGATGGAATTGGCCCAATAATGTGTACCCAGCCTAACTCCGTCACCGATTTTAATTGGCAAATTAACTATCTTCATCTGTATGTTAGTTAACATTTAGGTACCCAGGCAGAATTAATATAGATTTGTTGCTAAATTAGTAAACATGCTATCCCAAATTAAAAAAAGGATAACTGATTATTGCTAGAGACTTCAGTGTGGTATCAAATAGCACTCTAGATTTATATATCCATGTAGCCAACAGGCACAATAGATCAGACCTTAAAAAATCTATGTATGTACTCAAAACCCATTTTTATAACAGTTGTGAGGGTGCATCACACTTATTAAAGAATAAATATGATTCTTCTTAGTCACACATTTACAAGACTAGAAGCAGTACAAAATCACCCAATCATCCAGTCAGATCACGTCCTGTCTCATCCTATGATGTGGCATATAAACAAACCACTCCTTCTTGATAGAGAACTCAATAATCAAATTATGAGTATACTCAATGATTAATTTACCCTCAATTATTTCCCTTAGACACCCCTTAGCCACTAGAGGTGTTATAGAACATACCTTTGTGATGTGGAGCATACAGAGGGAAGGAGGCAGGTCAGAGAAAGGTTAATTGAGAGTTTTTTTCTGGTGAGTTTGGTTTATCATTAACGTTAAAATTGTAATTACTTAGCATTTCACTGTATTTAATGTTTTGTATATATTCTGGTAGTTCATCATAAGCACAAGACTATGATATCAACCTCTGCCACCAATTAAAGGTTTTGTGCATGTGCTTTAAATAAACCTAATTACCTAAAGAAAATACAAAGACGCTTTTAAATTTTATACCATAATTACCCAAATAAGCATCTTAATGTAAAACACAACTGCTAATACTAGTTTGCATAAAGTTTACTTTTTTTTTATTAAAAAAGGTACAAGTCTGCACTCTTATTATATTTTGAGATATATTAGGGGAACAAAGGCACAATGTTTTTCAATAACAGCATAAACTTAGATATCTTTTTTTTATTTTTTTATTTTTTTTAGCTGTGGGCTCTGGATCAGTGAAACAGCCGGTTGATGGCAGTCTTCCTCTCCTGATACGCAGACAAGTATGTTGTGGAATACTTTGCATGGATGTACATGGCGTGGTATTCTGGCTGCTGTCGTCTTAGGAAGATGGCTCAGGTAGTCGGGCCATTAGTACGTTTTGCATTTGGGCACAGGCTGCAACTAGATTTCCAGAGAGTTCTTTTACTGCCTCAGTCAGACTATTAATAGTCGTAATCATGTGCACCAGGCTAGTATCAGACCATTCAAAACATAATACACATTTGCAGTTGGGTCAGATGTTATGCAAATGTTTCATCCCTTTAGTCAGCGGCTTTTGGATTACGCTCCTAGAATCTTGATGGTAAGTTGTTTTGCACTTCCCTAAACTGTTCGACGGAACTTTCCAAATTTGGGCCACTTGCGTGTTCCGCTGGTTTTGGTGGAGCAATTTGAGGATGGCTCTGTGGTGAAAACTGATAAACACATTCCAGAATAATGAAACACATTCCAGAATAATGTGTTGTTCATCTGCATTGTCTGATCCTGTTATTTGTTCTGAATCCATCTCAGACTCCTGCGACATATACGCTTGTAATGTTCCTTTATTAATTAGAAAAAAATTAACATTATTCAACATTACCTGTACAAAACCATTTATATGGGTTTATGCCTACAGGAAAATATTTAATTACAGTGACATTAAATATGTAACATATAATAAACTTTTTTTTGCTATATGGATTTACATTCTAATGATAAGTCATCATCGTGGCGAGCAATTGGGGGTGTTGGTTACGCTTGAGATGAACCTCTGCATTTAAAATAGGAAGATGATTGATATTAATGTATTTAATGGCATATCATTGATGCCCTCTTTCCACTGTACCATCACCTTCCTATGTTAAAATTTGAATACTGTAAATAAAATGAAGACTCGGACTCGGACACGTAAATAAGTTGCAAAATAGGTCACAGTTTATTGAAGTAAATTGGTGACAGAGAAAACAGACTGTGCCTGCTTTGTATCAGGGGAAAAAACAAGTGGTCAATAACGACTGACACATTTACCACTAAACAATCTATCCTAAGCCCAAGGCAGGTGGAAGGTATTGTGTACAGACAAAATGAGGGAAAACCGCAGCCAGAAAGGGTTTATATGTTAACCCAGGACACTCTCCCACCAGATCCCATTGGCTGTAAGGTGACTACAAAAAAAACTTAACCCTTTCAAGTAAGTTTTTTGTGTGTGTGAGCACAAACTTATGCGTTTAAGTGTGTTCGGCTCTAGTGCTTGTCTTGTAATAAACTGAAGTAAATCAGTGGAGGAGAAAGCAATCTGCAGGACAGCTAAAACAGCTGAATACTGAACCAAACAAGTGGCCCTGAAATTAAACAACCAAGTAAAAAATCCCTTATTGAATGGCCGGTGCTAAATCTGGCATCAGGTAAACTACATTCCATCTAGACTCACGATGACATGCCCAAACAAAGCAAGTCAAGGGGTCCTGCACAAAAGAGGACCAATAGACACCTATACCTCGAAGGGGCAGTGAACTGCAGCCAATCAGCAATAACACTGTATGTCTCAGTTGCTGTTAGCAGTACTTTCCCACAAACACTGATTTCCTTTAACAGACCAACAGCCCGCCACCAAAGGACCTAAGCCAGCCCCCCACTTTCCAATAAATCTGTTCTATGAACAGCCAGAGATCTTTCCCAGTGAGGTGAACCTCATCCCTTCTAAACAATTGGACCTGATCCACTGAGATTAATGGGTGGTCAATAACTAACCCCCCAAGGGACCTGATCACATGTGCAGTAGAATGATTTTTGTCAAGCTTTTGCATAACTGGAAAGGGAATAACATCCCACCAACAGAGGTGTGGAACCATGTCTGATCAGTAAAGCATATTGGCCAGCCATCTGGTTTCTATTGTCCTCATATTTTCTCCTATGCTAATCAGGAGATTTAATGATTTCCCCCTACTCAAATCCTTGCCTCCTAAGTGGACGACAATGATGTCAGGAGGCCCCCTACTCAATATCTTCCAGGTCAGCAGGGAAAGAAAAAGCCAGCCAGCAAACCCCATCTGCCCAGCCAATGCACTGCTACAGGGCATGAGAAGGAACCAACCTGTGACTGGATACCCAGAACACATATGAGTGGCCTAGGAACCAAATTTGTATTTTCTGCCACGGAATACCTGTAAAAAGATTAATGAATGTAAACTTAAACAAAGGGAAAAACACCTACATACCGCTGAATAGGCTGTTTCCCTACTATGTGGAGCCTGAAGGGGAGGGGCGTTGGGGGGTTTACTGGTGATGGGAGGGGAAAGCGGTAACCCATATGAAGGTGAAAAACCCCCAAAAACCCCAGAGGCACAAAGGTAATCTGCTTTGATCAAAGGAAGAATGGGAGAAATCCTTTCATTCCCTCACTTAAAGTTACAAGCAGCAAAGCTTTGGGATAAGAAGGGTATTAATTTGACGACTCATTTATTCGGTCTAATATCTTTTTTGCAGGCTTTGGATTTCCACCTGCCAAGGGATTTAACAGTGGCAATGGAACAGCCAGCTAAGGCAGCGGATGTAGCCGTCCCAATCTTAAAGGAGTGGGTGCCGTAAAAAGCCTGTTCTAGACCTATAAACTCTATAGCTCTCTAGAACAGTACATTGAATTGGTATTTGGTAAGAGAAGAACCACCCATTTGCATGTGGACTAAAGCACTAAATGAGGTCTAAACCCCGAAAACTGCTTGGACAGGGCCAGCGGGCAAATTGTCGCATCCTCTTCAGATGTCAACCCAGCAACCTTTACCCGCCTGGTCTGTGTTAGACTTGGCAATTTTACAAATTATATGGGTATCATAAATAAGCATATGTCGAGCCAGTAAACCCGAGATGGTGCTTTGCTTGGTCTGTGCCACTAACTCGCAGATTCTAAAAGTGGCAAAGAAGACGAATTCAAATGTAGTGTGACTAAAAAATAACTCGTAATTATCAGATGCAACAAATTGTAGGGAATCTACTAACTTGTGTAACAATTGCACATCTAATTCTACAGGTCTTTTAGTATCCTCAGAAATCGGTATATTGCATGCCCATCCTTGAAGATCAGTAAGCTCTTTGTAAGAATCTCTGCCCCATGCAATCGTACCATGAATGAAATGCCTGCCAGCATGGCAGCCAGTCTTATAGGCAGCAGCATGATAAAGCGACCACAGGAAAGCTAGCATATCATCACTCTAACTTGCACCCCAATATCCTTGGGAACCCAATAATAGCACCCACTGCTGTCAAATCCAGACTTGCCTGGTGGAGAGTGCCAAAGACATTTCAGCAAGTTATGTTATGTTCAGGAAGTTCTTGTTATGCTGTTGTGATGATCTGCCAAACATACGAGGGACAGGTGGTGCCCATAGATTAGTATGAGGTGCAAGAGTCCTAAAGCAGTGCCAGTGAAAGCGTGAAAGTGAGTCTGTTATGTCTTATCCACCCCCAGGTACATGTTGCATTCCAAACAGAGTAAGATCATATGTCACAGCAGAGCAATAGCAGGGGGGACGATACGTTCTGGTTGTTGATCGATTGAACAACACCTAGATTGTTGCACCAAAAAACAATTTGGCACCCGCTTAAAAGCCAGGCACAGTGCTCAATAGCCACAACTATGGCAAACAGTTCTAAAATTGGTAGCTTGAACACACCAGGCTTCACTGCTGCCAATAGTTGGGTCAATGTGTGGCGCATCAATCACCATCCAGGTAGGCCCTGAAACCCTGGGACCCCAAGGCATGCATATGCAAGTCCAGTTGCAAGTTTTAAATAGGAGGGCTGAGCCAAATAAGCACCCTGTTAAAATCTTTAAGGAACCACAATCACATCTGGATATAAGATCTGATTTCTTCTAATAACTTAACAGTGGCATGGGGCCTTGTAAGACCAGTTGTGGCCCGTTGCAGTTTTAAAAAAAAAAAATAGCAATGGGGCTAATCCTAAACACAAAATTAAATGATCTTAAAAAGATCTGCGCTGTACATAGCAGAACAGAGGTGTCTCCTTGAACCTTAAAAATAGAATGATTGCTACCATCTTGGGTCAATTTCCCCGGACAGACGCTGTGGGGGACCACTGCGGAGGAGAAGCTGTACTGGCCCATGTGAAAGACTGTAGATGGGAAATGCAATTGGGTTTCTGCGCTGACAGCCCAGGCTAGTCATGTGGTGACCTCTTGTGACCAGCTGTGTGGACTCTTGTGGGTGGGTGGGGTAAGTTTTTGTATGCGTCCCTTGGCCCCAGTGTGAGGTGTTGTAAAGGGCACTCCCAGACTGTGTGGAGAAAAGGCATAGGGACACCCCCAAGTATTGGGTCTGTGTTCATGTAGGGGAGAGCGATGTGACATAGAAACCACCTGGAAGTGTGGGTGACAGGAAGGTAGGAAACCCCATACCATCTTGTGTCCTTCTAAGTTCGGGATAGGGGGAAAGGTGGGAAGGGTTAAACAAAAGAGCACCCTACTCTTTACATGTGCGCAAAGTCTCAACCCTGCCTTCATTGGACAAGAGAAGGCTGGGTGGTGTATGGAGGTGAGACCCTGTGGAACCGGTCATCTCACAACTGACCTGGTACAGTGCTGGCAACAGAAGGGGGGATTAATAGTAGGGTACCTTCTGCATGTCCTCTTCCAACATCTCTTCCCCCCACTGGGTAGCAATCCAGAAGTAGGGCAAGTACTACACTGCCCACAGGGGGTTTATGCCTGTGTCCCCCAATAAGGCAGTTCTGAATCCAGCCCTGTGAGACATCCTACCCCTCGCCTGGTCTAGTGACCATCTGACAGCCTGCAGGCCGGTTTCTGACCTGCAGCTAGAACAGGTAAGTCCGAGGGGGCACAGGGAGACAAAACAGCCAGGCGGGCTTGCACTGGGCATGCTGTCGCCGGCCATTAACTGCTGTACCACATGGTACTGGTGGCCAACTACAAGATGGCTCTCCCTGGGGGAAGGAGACATCTGCAGGGGGGGGGGGGGAAGGAACAAAAAGAAGGGGGTTGATGTGAAGGGGTGAAAAGAAGTGAAGAAGGGGAAAAAAATGGAAGTGGTGCGAGAATGTGAGGAAAGGAAAAGCAAGCAGGATATAAATAGACAGAGATTATAGAGCAATAAGACAGAGGTAAAACAGGACAGTAAGAAATAAATGCCAGATAAGATTAAGCTTTTGTTCCCACAGGCCCCCACAGGATTTTGTGCAGATGAATGAGGCAGAACCACAGCCAGAGTTTATATGTTAACCCAGGACACTTCAGTGCTGCCAGATTCTACTGGCTGCCAGGGGACTACAGAAAAACGTAATCCTTTCAGGCAAATGTTTTGTGATATTTGTACACAAACTTATGTGTTTAAGTGCATTCAGCTCTAGTGCCTCTTTCATCATTTTGTACAAACTATTTTAAAGCTGGGAAATAAAAAGATGACATCCTCATGCCATTATCACATTATCTAATATGTGTCAGCCTTCTGAATTCAATGTGCAAAAATATCTGATACTGGATTATTAATTTAGTACAAAGGGATTTAATAATTAAATGTAAACATTAGCCTTAGATTGGGACAGAGGTCTGTCCATGTCCCGGACATTGATCCCTCTTATTTTGTGGGGATGAGCTGCTTAAAATTCTTCCTCATAGGAAGTGTTATGCACGTTTTGTCGCTATCCAATAATGATTGTCGAATCTCAATTGGTGTTTCCAAAGCACAAAGTCATTTAATATCCAAAAGTAGCAGAATAACAATGCGAAATAAAACAAGTACAGCCGTTACTTATCGCAGGAGCTCTGAATCCAATGAACAGTCATTCAGGTTTGAAGGCTGTGGTCAAAGAAGACTGGTCACTAAGCCCAGAGCCCCTGCTTATATGCAGTCAGTGAATACAGTGAATGTGAGTAAAAGTGTAAAACCTGTTATTGCCACGTGTTGCGGCTGGATACGCCCTTATACGTCGTAGCGTGCTCTACGCAAAATTTCAGACAAAGAAAACCAGATTTGCTTGATATTAATTGAAATGACTTTATCCAATTTGCTGACTTAGACAGCTCCACCCTTTGATAGTGTAATAAACTATCACCCAATCACATTCTCGAGGTCAGGATTGTACTGTACCTCATCACAGACCATGATCTTAGCATCTGTCACCACCATTTCAGTCTTGTTTTCAGTGTTTCCCTCAGAAGACTGCTTTCCACACTTCAACACAGTAGGAACACACCTAAAACATAAGCCAATTACTAAAATGACACCAAGTATACGAAGAAGGAGCTTACCCACACTAGCAACCATTTCCTGTACCCACTCCCCTAGACCAGAGAACCATTATACTGGGTTCAATCACGAGAACCAACCTGCCACCTTTTCCCCGACCTCATACAACGAAGAATTATGGTTCCTTTGAAATTCCCATTTCAGTTGCAGAATTTCATCCATCTTTCGGTCTATTACTTCCTTGGGGTCATCCGTATTATTGGTGATGTACGTGCAACATTTGACACCAAATTGGGTGGCCAACATCACATAATATCCACCAGTAATAGATGTAAGATAATTCAATACCAGTCTATGTTGCACCAGCTCCTTCTTATATGCTTGTAGCTCCCTTCCCGTATACCTGAAAGTGTCATCATACATCTCGGTGATATTATCTATCAGTTTAGCTAGATAATGAATATACCTAAAATTTAAAGTTCCTGGTGAGATCTAGAGCAACCATAACTTGAAAGCCAGAGGTTTCGCTAATCAATTTTGTAGCTATCGGTTTTCACCAGGAATCATATTTCTTTTTCCATGGTGTTCATACTGTGTGTGTATGTATGGTGGGGATGTAGTCTTGTGAATTCCAACCATTTCTTCATGAGTAATAGTCATGATTTCAGGAACCAGTTTGCCTAAGAAACACAAACCCTTGGAACACGGAGATACCCAGGAATAAGCTTTTCTCCCACAAACAAAGTACACATCACCTGGGAGAACATAAGGAACAGTATGCCCATTAATAATATCACATAAGGTTTTGACAAAACTACCCATGCCTAGTGTCTCCATTTGTTCAAGACACGTATCAGCATGGATAACAATCTTACAATTATTTATAGAGAGTTTCCCAATGGATACTTTCTTATGTCTGCTTAGTCGTCCTAGTTTATGGAGTCCATTAACATTTCTGTCTATTGGTGACCTTGCGAGTCTCCCTCCAAAATGAGTGTGGCGAGCCATTGTCTGATCTGACAGGTCAGCTTCCCAATTTTCCAGTCGTTTTACATGTGAGATATTTAGAACAGTAAAGACCGGTCTAAGGAGTATTGCCAAAGCTTCAGACTAGGGGACCTAGTGTTATTGTACTTCCCTTCTATGGACCTCCCTCCCCTTAATTCGAGGACCTCAGAGATATTTAGTGGGAACGGCACTAGTCCTATGTTATGCTGTCCCTGAGGCACATAAGAGCACACCCAGCACTCAGTTTGGTTTAGAACCTTAACCACTAAGGAGTGATAATACTCCAGAGGATGCCCGCCCATATACATATTATTATTGGAGTGGCATCGCTGGATGCACTTCTCTTCAACTAGGGAGTCACAGTATAAATACAATATTCATCAGACAATAGCCCCTCATACTGTCTCCGAGTTCCAGAGCTAGCAGACCTTTTCACAACCCCTGGACCAAGCTTGATAAAGGGCTGTTCTGAGAATCCTAATAACTTTTCCTCGAAATCCTCCTCATTAGTATCACTACCAGATCCTGCCTCTGTCATCCGTTCTCCTTCACAAAAATAGGGTGTCCTATAAAAAATGAAAACAAGAAAAATCTTGGAACAGAAGGAAAACAAACATCGCCACTCCATCGCTGGAAATATAGTTTGAGCAACGTCCTTGGCTCAGGTGTCTTGACTGCAGGCCTTAGGTCTCCCGGAACAGGTTTACGAGTGACAGATCGGTGTCGTCCGTCTCAGTTTTATCTCGCACTTTCTCCGGGTTACTGACTTTCCTGCAGTGGGTGGAATGGACCCAAGTGTCTCTTTCTGCAACCTTCAGTGATGTGGTACTGGTCAGAAGCACTTGGTACGGGCATTCCCAACGGTCTGTTAAACAACCCGAGCGTTAGAAATTGTGGATCATAACATATTCCTAGTTTCAACATCATGACAGTTTGTCTCTGGCATACCAGGTGACAGCATTTTTAGTTTTTGTTTTTGTTGTTTTAGCTGTCTGCTCATTTTTATAAGATATTGCACAGTCACTTCATTATTACACTTCAAGTCATCTTGTGAACTCACGAGTAAATGAGGTTGTCGGCCGAACAGTATCTCAAAGGGGGACAAATTAAGAGGAGGTCTGGGAGTGGTTCGGATGCTATGGAGGACTAGTGGCAAAGCTTCAGGCCACACCAACCCAGTTTCAGCCATTATCTTACCAAGCTTGTTCTTAATAGTACAATTTACTCTTTCCACCTTACCACTGGCCTGTGGTTGGTAAGGGGTGTGAAGTCTGCTACTGATTCCCATGAGCTTACACAAGTTCTGGAAAATATCACCAGTAAAGTGGGTACCCCTATCACTTTCTATGATTCTAGGGATACCGTATCTACACACAAACTCCTGAACAATTTTCTTTGCAGTGAACAAAGCACTATTAGTGGCTGCTGGATATGCTTCTACCCAACCAGAAAACACATCAATTCATACTAACACATATTTGACATTCCTGCAAAATGGTAATTGGATATAGTCAATTTGTATTACCTGAAAAGGTCCGTCTGTAGGAGGGATATGGGATGGCTCAGTTGGTATAGTTTTCCCGACATTTTTCCTCAAACAAGAAAGACATGACATTGCCTTCTTACCAGCCTGAGCGGAAAATCCAGGTGCACACCAGTATGCTCTCACCAGTTTGCACATACCTTCTTAACCCAGATGAGTCTGACCATGTGCTGTCTCAGACAGGCTTGGGTAGTATACTCTGGGAGCCACAGGCCTACCTTGTCCATCTCTCCAGAGTCCCGAGGACTCTTGGCCACATCCCTTTGCCTTCCAAACTGCCTTTTACTGTAAGGAACACAAATCTTGCATTTCAATTAATCTCTGTGTCTGTCTAATGTCTGAAAAACCATCACATTCTCGGTCAATAAAGTTATAGGTTGCCCTGCTGTCCATTTAGCAGCTTCGTCCGCCCTGTTGTTGCCCAATGACACCAGGTCTTCTTCAGAAGTGTGGGCTTTACATTTTATGACGGCTACTGTCTTGGGTAACTGTATCGCTGTCAAAAGTCCTTTATGTGTTGTGAGTGTGCCACTGGAGTGCCTGCTGCTGTCGTAAAGTTTCTAAGAAGCCAAAGGGCCCCAAAATCGTGCACTACCTCGAAGGCGTACCTAGAGTCAGTATATATATTAGCTGACTTACCCTTTGCCAACTCACACAATCTCCTTAATGCTACTAGTTCAGCCACTTGGGCCGAGTGAGGTGGGCCAAGGGGTCCAGCTTCTACAACATCCTGATCGTCTACAACAGCATAACCAGTACATAGTTCTCCCGTCTCCGTCTGTCTATGACAACTCCCGTCTGTATAAAACGTACAATCTACATTTTCTAAGGGGGTGTCACGTATGTCGGGCTTTGAAGTAAAAGTCTGGTTCAGGTATTCCATACAATCATGCGTGTCAGTATTCTTGCAAAACTCATCACCAACCAGGGTCTCCTCAACTCCCACCCTTTGTGCATCTTGAGGCACATATGGAAGGTATATAGCTGGATTTAAAGTGCTACATCGTTTGATGGTGATGTTTGAGGGTGCCATCAGAGCTAGTTCCCATTTTGTGAATCTAGCTGAAGAGACATGTCTGGTTTGAGCTGAATTCAACAGAGCTGACACTGCATAAGGTACATAGACAGTTGAATCATGTCCTAATACTACATCCTCGCTCTTACTTACCAGAAGAGCAGTTGCTGCTACACTTCTTAGACATCTTGGTAGTGATCTTGCCACAGTGTCCAATTGTGCACTGTAGTATGCTACCAGTCTGTTAGCGTCACCATGTTTCTGAGTGAGGACACCTGCTGCACAACCATCAGCTTCCGTACAGTATAGCTCAAAGGGCTTTGCATAATCAGGTATTCCCAATGCAGGTGCTCTTGTCAGACTATCATTAAGATTAAAGAATGCTTGCTCTGACTCCTCTGTGTGTACGACACGTTCTGGTTTTGAGGAAGAGACTAGCTCCTGCAAAGGTAATGCCAGAACAGAAAAACCTGGGATCCAGGATCTACAGTATCCACACATCCCCAAGAAGGTACGGATTTGCTTGTGGCTCTGCGGCAGAGTCATGTGTTGTATTGCCTCAATTCTGTCCGTTGTCAAGTGTCTTAACCTGGATGAGACAGTGTCCTAAGTATTTATCCTTAGTCTGACATGGCTGTAACTTGTCCTTTGCCACCTTGTGCCCTGTTTGCGAGAGATGAAGTAACAGCAATTTAGTATTATATAAACATGACATAAAAGAATCAGAGCACAACAACAAATCATCCACATATTGAATCAGAACAGACCCATTGCTTTGTTGAAAGGATTGTAAACAGTCATGTAAGGCTTGGGAGAAAATACTAGGGCTGTCAATGAACCCCTGGGGAAGTCTAGGCCATGTGTATTGCACCCCCCTGTAGGAGAATGCAAATAGGTATTGGCAGTCAGGGTGAAGAGGCACTGAGAAGAAGGCAGAACAAAGGTCAATGACAGTAAAGTGACTAGCAGACGGTGGAATCTGCATGAGGATGACAGCTGGATTGGGCACTACGGGTATGTCTCTCAACAACTTTATTAATTCCCCTTAGGTCCTGGACTAATCTATAGCCCCTCCCCCCACTCTTCTTCACAGGGAAAATGGGACTATTTGCTGTGCTGGATGTATAAATTAAAATCCCTTGTTGCAACAGCCTCTCAATAACAGGATACACCCCTAATTCCACCTCCGGTTTTAATGGATACTGTGGGATTTTCGGAGCTATCCTACCACTTTTTAGATTTACCATCACAGGAGCTACATTTGCCATCGATCCAGTGTCCTGTCCATCTTTGGTCCATAGGGAACCCGGTATTTCCAGCAACATCCCTTTTACCTGAGATGGACTTTGTTCTATAACGGTAGAGTGTAACATTAACCTCTGTGGGGTGTCCAATATATCCTGTACCTCATGCGTGACCTTCTCTGGTATATCTAGGAATACACCATCAGGTGTACAGTATATGACACATCCCATTTTGCATAACAAGTCCCTTCCCAGCAAGTTAGTAGGAGCTGCTGCAGCCAAGAGAAATGAATGCTTGGTATGCAAAGGCCCGATAGTAACCTCTGTAGGTTTAGTTAAAGGGTAATGTAACACTCTCCCTGTTACCCCCATAGCTGGAATAGTTTTGCTAGTTTCCTGTAGATTAGAAGGAGAAGTTATCACTGATCTGGCTGCCCCTGTATCTACAAGAAAAGTTTGTTTCCTACCAGCTTTGTCAACTATTATTGTAGGTTCTCCCCTCAGACTCTCAGTTAACCTCACGGGCTGTAGACTACAGGTATGACCTGACCTCTATCTCTGACTATTACTGTGTGTTCAGCTGTGTGTTTTATTTCTTATGTGTATTTCTCCTTGTTGGGTATATATGTGATCCCCTCTAGGTGTTTCTCTTCTTCTTTCTGGACAAACTCTCCTTATGTGTCCCTCTTTATGACAATTGAAACATATCATTACCCTATTACCTGTGTTGTGTGCGTGGTATGTTTGTGGTTGTGTGTGCAATCCCTCTAAAGCCTGAATATTTACCGTCATCAACCTATCACTTTTCTCTTCCTTCTTTCTAAAAAAAATGTTGTCATGTTCCACAGCAGACTCCCTAAGTGAATCTACTGTGATTCCTCTCCAATTAGGTAATGAGGTTTGTACCCTTGTCTTTAAATTTTCCCTGAAACCATCCATTATTACCCATACAGCCACCTCCCTGTGATGTGGATCCTCTTTTATGTCAGTTATCCCAGTAAACTGTGACATTGATGCAAGAGCTCTAGAGAAATAATCATCTGTCTTTTCCATCTTTGCTTAATGGTGAAAATTTTGCTCCAATTTACTACTACTGGAAAATAGATGGCCAAATGTGAGACAATTTGCTGAATATTTTCTTGATTATCCTCATCTGTTAAGGTTTGGTCTTCCTCCAACAAACAATCTTTAATATATTTTTGTATGTTAGTATTGGGAAAAAGGCATGCCCTTAACACTACTCGCCAATCCTTATTGGTTGGTTTGTGTGTGTTTCCTAAGTCTTTGACAAACTTCTGACATTTAGCCAACTCTTTTCAAGGATCTGGGAATTCAGTCATAATGAAACTTACTTCTGATCTAGTCCAGGGACAATGCATTGAAAAATTTCTTACAGGAACTACACCATCCTTATCCGCTTTCCCATTAGGAACTGCTATTGTGCGGACAGGATAAGTACCAACCAGTTCACTACATTCAGGATTAATCACAGGAATTGCTGCTTCAGAACCTTGGGTGTTCTCCCTCCTAGTGGTCATCCCCCTACTCTCACCTATCTCAGCCACTGCCCCTGCTGGTGGGACCGCTCCTTTTCCATACTTGCATTGCACTTCTAACATGTTTATAGCATGGGCAATGGCTGAAATCACGGTGGGTTCATTCTCTTCTTCAGAAACACTTGCTTTAAATTGACTTAAAACAAGATATAACTTAGCAATTTCTTTTTTATAATTTTTGGTAACAGCTGTACTTGCGCCCACTACCGCATAGGGCGGCGGGGGCGCACTTGTGCATAGTTCTCCACGCTTCTCAACGGCTACTTCAGCTGTGTGTGCCCTTTTCGCCACTCCTACTTCCACTGTGCACTTGCTGCTCTGCCACGTGTTGCCTTCCATTTGCCACAACTTTAAACAATCATTATGTTTAGTTCTCACTTTTGTTGATTTAATCAACCACACCTTTTCTTTAACATTATTTAGTACATCTGAATTGAAACTACCTATCGTTGGGAAAGGCCTAACACAATCCTTGGTCATCTTGACCCACTTGTCGCATTGCGTATGCACCATATTTCTTAAACATAAGTAACCTCTCCAAACCCGTCAGATCTTCCGTAGACAGCACACTATCAACTATCTCTAGCATTTGCTTTGCACCCATTGTGAAAACAACTTATTTCTCAACGCTACACAAAAAGGGCCTTTTTAACTGTTCTCTTTTCAAACAGAGCCTACTAGAGATTATAACCGTGGACGATTTAATCAGGCTAGGCCACCCACCTCCTAACACAGAAATATCACTATGAACCGCAGGAATATCAGCTCCTCGATATCCTGGCTCTCCACAAAATCTGTTGAGTATATTACTTAACTGGAAGCATCAGAGTTTACCCGCCTTGCCAGCGTAATTCCTTCCATAGCTCCACCCAAGTTACAATGACGGTTACACAATAAACCGTGTGGTCTGATCGCACCTCTTAGTGATACTAGCTATCGCTAAACTTTGGGATTACTATTGAAGAGTATGTTCCAAAAGCCTCTTTAACTGTTCTCTTTTCAAACAGAGCTTTTGCTGCCAGTATACCTGCCGTGTATACCTAACCTCAGTTGTCAAGCCCGCCTCGTCAGGCGGCAACCGATCCCTATATTTTCAACAGTAAATCAACTTTCACTTCAAAATCATACAATTCACAAACACATACACCTTTGTTTTCTGCGCAGAAAATAAATTTCCCAAACAATAGTAATATCTGTTCAGAGGTTTTACCATGTGATTATACTATGCATATATAACAGACTATGAACACGACTGTTTAAACACGTGGCAACAATACCGGACGTTCACATATGCAATGCAGGAAGTACACATATGTTAAGCAATGCAATACATTTAAAACGCAAAATGACAATAAAAATAAAGTTTTCTCTTTTGTCCCTAGGTTCAAGTTAGCGCTCCTTAAATAATGCAAAAACGGACATTCGGTTTCACAACACATAATGCTAAACATGTTTTGAACACATTGCGTTCTTACCCGTATATGACGCGTCAATGAGGAACCGAAATCCGTAGGCCTTGCGTATTGTCCGATAGCGTAACCTCCGCCGTGAGCCCCCAAATTGTTATGCATGTTTTGTCGCTATCCAATAAAGATCTTGTCGAATCTCAATTTGTGTTTCCAAAGCACAAAGTAATTTAATATCCAAAAGTATCAGAATAACAAATGCGAAAATAAAACAAGTACAGCTGTTACTTATCGCAGGCGCTCTGGATCCAGTGAACAGTCATTCAGGTCTGAAGGCTGTTGTCAAAGAAGACTGGTCACTAAGCTCAGAGCCCCTGCTTATATGCAGTCAGTGAATACAGTAAAACAATGCAGATGATGTGGCTTGCTTCTATTGGTCCAGGCTTCAGGAAGGTCCAGTGTACTGCAGGTCATAGGCCAGTTCAAACCAAAATATCAAAAGGTGGGGGTCATCTCTCCAGAGGATGTGCTCAGACTTTCCTGCCAAGAATCCAGTTTCAACTAGTCTATTTGCATTTTACAGTCTGTATTACTTTAAACAATTATTCCCTAACATCGCTAACTAGAGTATGCAATTTGCGATTCCTTCGGCGAATGAATCGGACAACTGCTGATGAGAAGGGGATTAAAATGATACTAAATATGATATACCTGAACCTTTTATTTCACTAATATGCATACAACTTATAATACTAAACATAAATACTGCTATATTTCGACATAAATAACTATGTGTTGCAAGTACAATTAATGTGTACTAATTACAAATGTGTGTGTTCCGGTGAATGTGAGTAAAAGTGTAAAAGCTGTTATTGCCACGTGTTGCAGCTGGATACGCCCTTATACGCCGTAGCGTGCTCTAAGCATAATTTCAGACAAAGACAACCAAATCTGCTCGATATTAATTGAAATGACTTTATCTAATTTGCTGACTTCAACAGAAGTAATGACCAACTGGGGCCACCGCCAAAGGCAGGCTGGGTCACTAGAGCTGGTTCCATAGTGGGCTACCTTGGGCTGGGTCACTAGGCCACCTGCATTTTTTTTCCTTTAAAATGTTACTAATAGGCTGCTGAGTCAAATAGTCTCCCCTGGGCTAAAACTTGCCAGCACTCCCCTGTCCACCGCTAGTCCATGCAGCTGCTCTCCTCTCATCAGACAATTCTCTTTCACCCTTCTCTTTATATCAGAGATCCCCTTGCAACAATTATCAATTAATCTTTTTATAGGGTCAACCGCATTCAAAGCAGCTATAGAGGACCAAAGCTGCTTTTTTCTTGAAAATGCTGTTTCTGCAGCTTCAGTGTCCTGGCAATATGTTTCTGACAAGCACACAATTTTCTTCAAAACTGAAGCGCACATTGCGCGCAGATTTAGTCTTCCTACTAGTCGCAGAAGACCCTGCCTCTTTCTGAATCTCTTGACCATCCTCACCTACTTGTTCCTCTCTATCTTTCTCCTCCTGTGCCTAGACTGCTGTTCTCTCTTTCCTCTCACCATCATAAACACACAAGAAACACAGCAAAACACCCACCATACTCCTTAAAAAAATACAGGCTCTATATACACAGCCTATTAAACAAATAAAGCCAAATAATCAAAAAGTAACCAACAGGTACACAAATGAACACTCACAATACTCTTTTTCCAACACTCACCACTCTCCTGTTCTCTCCACTACTCTCTCTATGACTCATGCCACCCCTATCAATTCAAATAAGGAAGTACAGACTTATATAGTTTTGGTGAGGTAAAAATCGAGCGAGTTTACAATGTTAAACTTGCAATGAATCAGAAAAGAGAATTGGTTTGAAAATCGTGATTTGAACACTATAACCTTATTTTCTTATTTTGTGAAAAGCGCTGCACATTGCTAGTGTGGTAGTCAAATAATTGGATGAAGTAAACCAAATTGATTAATATTATTTTATCGTGCGATTGCGATTAATACGGCACGTGTTATGACGCAATCTCACAGATTCATAATATACACATTTACATTCGCACTTGCACTTGTAAATAATACATATTTATTAAGGTTCCAATCCAAATTTATTAATTAGTAAAATATATTAAAGATATTTAAAGCTCAAGATATAGGAAATGTATCATCTTTAGTGTCATTTTGATATGTACATTACCATCTCTAATCCGCTATTTTCGGCTTTATGATTGCTTCCTGTGATCAATAGTCATGGAAGATAAGAGATTAATGATCAAAAAGACATTGTTTGGAAACTGGTTTAAAGCACTTCACTAGGCACATGTGCAGTTGGGGGTGAGGTGATGACACCTTAACAGAAAAATCATTTGAATTAACCTATGATCAGCAGGCAAATGGAACATCATTAACCCTGAAGACCACTAGACATGATGCTTGTGTACATAGTGACATCATCAGTAGTTTTTTCTATACTGAAACTGGATACTATCAAGCTGCTTTACCAGCTAGCTCTCTCTCTGATCCTGACTACACAAACAACATGACAGTATCTTATCTTGGGTAAAGCTCATTAGAAAATGTAATGTATTTGGTGTTTATATACTTTCCTGATTTATTGTAATATCTTTTATGTGTAATAATGGCTTGCAGTAAATCCTGCTATATTTTGCAATTAAATATGTTTGTGCTTTGGAACCACAATAATCGCATTGTTTTATTGGTAAGCGATAAAAGGACTTTAATACTAGACATCAATGGCAATTTTAATTTGACCCTTAAAATCTCCATTTATTACATATAGTGGCGTGGCACTTAAAATCATCAGCGATCTCAAGCAATTTCAAATCACTGACAAAATCGCAGTTTGATACATTTTGTCCCTGGGCTCCTTCTGTGTGTTCGCGGATCATCTGTTCTTGATGACGGAGTTCTAACTGCTATCAGTTCCATCATGATTCAATCCTGCCATTCTGTGTGAAACTGTGCCTCGATCCTGTGTAAAATTGTCCCTCGATCCTGTGTGAATCTGTCCTTCGATCCTCCTGCTGCTCACATCGTGTAGCAGACATTCTGCCTCAGAGAAAACTCTGCTCCATTTGGAGCTGCTTGCGAGTCTGTTCCCCTGGTGTGTCTGCAGGAGCAGGGTGACTGGGATACAGACTGCCACCACACTAGAGGAGAGCTTGTGACCGAGTGGCTGGGGCCAAAGGGACGAAAGACAGGATTTTCAACTCCATCAGGAGAGATGCATCTACAATTTGGATGTGGAAATTGTATTGTGCAGTGTGGCTGGGAACACTGCCTGGCTGGGAGAATCGTAGCTACAGCCTGGTCATGAGGAGTAGATTTTGGAGAAGCTTATGTACTGCTTGACTGAGGGAAGTGTGCATATAATTTGGTTGGGGGACCTGTACTTACAATCTGTTTGTAAGCAGTGTACTCTGTATCCTCTATTCAAGAGATTAGAACTACAGCTTGGCTGAACCTAGGGTATGCTCAGCGTGTTGGTGACCAACTATTGGATTACCGTGCAAACCTACAACTTGGTCTGGGAAATGTAAAACTTACTCCAGTTAAGTAATTTCTATTTACTATATAGCGTTTGGCGTATTATTGACTCTGGGATCCTGTGTGGATTCCTGAGAGGTCTGGTGATATTCTGAGTGTTGTTTTTAATTGTGTTTATTATTATTAATATTATAGCTATTGTTTTACAAATGTATTTTTGCATATCTGTAATAAAGATTATGTTTCAATCTCTCTTTGCCTGTATGATTTAAGAACTCCTAGATACCAGGGTCACTTAGTGGGCTTAAACCCTAACACCCAGGTAAATGGGTAGTGACTTGACGGGGCTCACCCAGGTCCAGTCCCTGTAGAGCATACAGAGTTCTGTTGCCTTATGCTACAATTGTGGACTTACCGCTGGTAGGGTAAGCTGGAAGGTGAATACTCTCTGAGGTGGTCAGCAATGACAAGAATGCAACAACTCCGTCCACCACTAAGTCATTTTCAACTAATCCAACTGCTGATGCCAAATTCTCCATTCTATAATTACGCCCTTAAATAGGCCCAATCTCTTCCCGTATGAGGAATGGCTTCCTCCTGACTCCCTGGAGGTTAACTCTCTCCTCAGGTGTGCCACAAGTGTCCATTAAAAATAGAGAATGATAGCCCATTGTGGCTTATAATCTATAGGAAAAAACTCTTCTTCTCATTAAGATAACATAGTTATATTTTTCAAAATCCAATTCTAACTATAATTTTCTTAATATTCACAAGCTTGCTCTGACTCAAAAAGAGCCAAAGTAGTAAGTATAATTTATTCATGCATTCAGGCTGTCATTCCAACATATCAATACCTATATAGATACTAATGGTTGCTATCAGAGCCGTAACTAGGGTGGTGCGGGCGGTGCCGTCGCCCCGAGCGAAAGGCCAAGAGGGCGCAGCAGCTGCCCGCTACCTTCCCCTACCCGCCGGCATAGTAAAAAAAAAAAAATGTCAATAAAGCTAATACAAAAGAAAAAAAAAAAAAAAGTCACCTGATCTCCCGGCGGCTCCCAGCAGTCTCCTCGCTCCCACTGAATGTGACGTCATCACGCCCGACGTCATATTCAGCGAGGAGCACTGCTGGGGCAGAGGCAGCAGAACAGAACACAGAACACAGAACACAGGACACAAGACACAGGACACAGGACACAGGACACAGGACACAGGACACAGGACACAGGACAGAGGAAAGGTAAGTAAAATTGTATTTATATTATGTGTGTGTGGGTAGGCTATGTATTTTTACTCAGCTTAGGAGGTCACTCAATATTCAAAACCCAGTATTTTTTTGCAAAATGCCTTTTACAACAATCCAGTAATTGTTTTACTAAACAATTGATCTGTAAGCGATCTGGAATGTACCCAAAGTGCTTATTTATTAACTTATCCAGCAAGTTAGTAGGTCAAATGTATTTTAGAAAAAAAGCTAAATAAAAAAAAAAAATTGTGTTCTGCAAAATTAAATATCCTTTTTGCTTGTGGGCACTTGTGAGTGCTAAAGAAGGCACACATTTATTTTCATTACTTTATTTTCCCCTGACCTATAAGATCTGTTCTGTTACTTGACCTAATATTCCCATCTTGCCTCTTTTTAGTGTACTATATTAAAATAGCAATGTATGTCATAGGGCTTCTCCTTTCTATATAAAAAAAAGCTAGCTTAATGGAATCCCACCACTGTGTGTGTGTGTATATGTGTGTGTGTGTGTGTGTGTGTGTGTGTGTATATATATATATATATATATATATATATATTCTTTCAGTAAAGTGCTAGCCACACCCACACATTAGGTTGGCCACACCCACTTGTCAAATGCCACACCCACTTGTCAAATGCCACTCCCACTTAGATGGGGGGCGCCGGTGCCCTGTCTCGCCCAGGGCACTAAAATGTCTAGTTACGGCACTGGTTGCTATAAAGTACTCAACCTTAGCACCTTTGATGCACATGTGCTGGACAAGTACCTCTCGTCCTTAGCACATAAGGGGTTAAGAACCATTTTATAGGGACAGATTCCCATGCAAATAAACTTAGAGGGCAGAAAAGCTCTGAGCCAAATAACAAACTCCATGAGCTCAAGTTGTTTAACAACAAGTATCCAAGAAAATCTGTAATTAAAGTAATTAGTCATGAGTCTCCATGTGTTAGCCTGATGCACTGCTTTCTAAGTACTTGGAAAAAGAACTTGGCTCTCTGCTGGGAAGCTATACAATGCTAATAACATAGTGGAATGGCACTGTTTTCAGGCATAGAGCAAGACAGTGGTAGTATTCTAGTCAATACAACATTGGGGTCCTCATCTTTAACTTACAGCCTAGTTAACTAAACTGTTTAGGAGTTTTCATCAACTATGTGTTCTGTCATTTTTTACCGATTTTGGCAAGGTCACTGGGGTCATGTCCAGCTCCTAACAGTAATTAGTCATCAGGGAGATTGCAAAATTCTTCAAATGAGGTGATCCTGGCAGAAGAGTAACCAATATACAACCTAAAAAAATATACAATCACCTTCACCATTCTGTTCCTACTTTAATATCCCCACTGCAACTAGAAAAAATGCTCTCTATCAGAAAGCAATGTTGTCTGGTGTAGCCACTCCTGATCCTGCCTTAAAACCTTAGTAGCTTTGCTCAAGTTGACAGATTTGTTAAGATGCATAAACACAATACTTGCTTCCGCTCATCACTCTCTCTAGCTACATTTCTCTATCCACTAAGTATAACCCACTAACAAAACATCTATTGGGTTGTCTATAACCCTCAAAGTTGTATTTTGTGATGTCTAGGTGAATTGCTCAAAAGTCATTATGCTTACATCTGCCAGAGGTGCACAACTTGGATCTCCTGCTGTTAATGTGATATGCTGTACAAGTGTTTGCAACTCCTGGGGGGAAATTTATTAAAGTGTGGTTTGTAAAACCTGGGGCTTTTACAGCTTTTTGGTGATTGTTCAATCAGTCTGATTTACATGATTCAGAACGACTGGAAAAGCACCGTTTTACAAAGCGCCTCTCTCAAAATCACTGTCACTATTTTGTAAGGAAAAAATACAAATTTATCTACTATTTATCAAATTATAAGTGTATCAATGTGCGATTTGTCAAACCGCCAGAAAAAAAGACCAAAAATCCATCCAAAAAGAAAGAGGTGGCTGTGAGTGGCGAGATAACTCAAATTACATGCAGTTTGAGCTACTTTGCCTCTCAATAGTCGATTAAAAAACATTGTGCTCCTTCATGTATCCCTGACCATTGGGTATCAGGGAAATAAAATAAATTCCCCTAATATTTGATAATACATAATAGTGCCCCCTTATATTTAATGATACATAATAGTGCCCCCTTATATTTAATAACACATAATAGTGCACCATTATATTTAATTTGTCCCTTATTGGTTGCTGTAGTTCAGTGGGAAGAACATATATTTACCTAACCTTTTGTTTTTCTTTATGCAACATAATCTATAGAGACAAAGCAGACGGCTCCTGAAGAGCTATTGTCACGAAATGAGATAATGTCACGTAGGTTTGCCTACTTAATAGATAGGAGCCAAAAGCGGTCTCTCATCCATCAGACCTCAGTCATATGCTACTTAGCTCAGTAAGTCAGCAGCAATGTCAGATTTGAACGACACTGCTAAATTTATAACAGTTGCAATTTGGATCCATCACCATTTCAAATCCTTTAATCAGGGCAGTATACACACATAAAGGGTGCCTTATAACTGTTTAATTAGCAAGCAAGGAAATGGGAAAAAAACAAAATGTGGTTGGATTATTTTTCAATTCCAAACAGCCACTAACACCACTCTTGTATTTATCCATGTAGAGGCCATTTGATTATTTTAAAGATTTAAAATGTATCTAAACACCAAAATAAATTAATTTGTAATTGCTGTATTGCAATTAATGGAAAACTTTCCTTTAAAATATGATGTAATATAGCAAATAAGGTTTGCTTTCCGTAAAAACATACAGTTGTTGCACATAATGAATTGGTGGATTTTTAAAAACGTGGCAGCCTTATACAGATCTCTTGTATGAATTTCATTTGAACTTACATAGTAGATATTCTTTTGGATAGTGCCAGTAAGTTTCAGAGTGTATTTAGTTGCTTTTAGTATAATTAGTAAATTATACTTGGCAATGTTCTGATTTAAGTTGGGATAAGACTATATGCTTACTTGATTTCATTAATTCAGTCAATATAGTTCAGACTGTATTCAAACTTTGGCATGTTTTAATGTATGCTCAGTTTGTAATTAATTTTGTAACATTTAGATATTTATGTATTAAACATAGGAGGGGTGATTAACTGTGCTAGAGTGAAAAAGGAGATGTATATATTTATTTTAGTGTTTTCAAGTATCATGCTACTGTTAAGAGGAGTTTAAATAAATAATTTATTTTTATATAGATGGTCTGAGGCTCAAATCATTGAGACATCTGTTTGACCTGCACCCTAAATTACCTCACCTGTGTCCTAAAACCTTTAAAGAGACTTTTTTAAAAAAAAACCTGCATTTGCGGGACCCCTTTGGTCATCTACATCCCCACTCAGGAGCTAGCCAGGTTTAGAGAAGGAGGTGCACTGCCTATAACCCATGCACCTCATGCACACTGACAGGGGGTTACATGTAGAACTGAAATCTTCCATTTTTTATATAGTTATTGCCAATCTCAGCCACTACTTTTTATTTTCAGTTGTGGATTTAAGTTTTAGGTTATGAAATGCATCTGTTATTTCATTTAGTGCATTCAGCAATGCCTCAGACTGCTTTTTGTGTATTTTTTTACAAAATAAATATTCATCCCTTATTACTGCTTTAGACACCTGCCAGAACAATAATGGGTTATCAATATGCTCTTGGATATTATTAAAATATGAGTACCATGCTGCTTACAACATATTCCTAAATGTCATGGAAGTTTGTCGGCAATCTCCAGTGCTTATAGCTCCCATGAACATGGTGACCTTCTATATTGACCCATATTAGCATATTATCAGAGAGATTAATGGGTTCCATCCCAGTTTCTTTTGTTTTGATTGTTAAAGTATGTGAAACCAGAAAATAGTCTATTCGCTATACAGTGTTATTTGTTGCCGACATGCAAGTATAGCCAGATTTACTGGGTGTCTCACCCTGCATATAACATTAATTGTAATGATGTAATTAATTACTTTTTTATGGTGTTTTCTCTGTCTGTTGCATCTTTTCTGTCCAACTTTTGGAATACTACAATATTAACGTCTTCACTGAGTGTGCGTTCATACATTTATATAGGTTATTTATGATGTTGAGAAAGAATGTTTTGGTATATATTTGCACACCTGATACCACTCATCTCATATTGTTGAGAAATATTGTTTTTCTATATTTATTTGGGGTGTATATATATATATTGCATAGAATATTTCTGGTGCCATCAGTTGTGACATCCAAAATTAAAAATCTTGCATCTTTGTCAATGTGGAGATGTGACCTGCTGTGCCCACGAAGAGGGCAAAGAAAGGAGAGGAAAGCCACTCACCGATCCAGCGTTCCAGCGGTGAGTATTTCTTCCTTCCTGCAGGTTTCGGCAGCAGAGAGCGGGTGAGCCAATCCTGGCTCACCTCCGGCCGTTTAAATTATTGGTGCTCGCGGCGGTGCCTAGTGATGACGTTGTGCCGGCGGTAATTTAAGCCACCGGGCGACGCCATCTTTGGAGAAGTTTGCCGGCAGAGAGATGAGAGGATGTCGTAGGACGTCCGGAGAGAAGGGGACAGAAGAAGACACCGGCGGAGGTGGCAGGGTGCCCTTGTCAGGACAAGGAGTTATCCTGCCACTGGAAAACAGCGCGGAAGACGCCGGCAGAAGCAGCAGGAAGCCCTTGTAAGGGCTAAGAGCGCACACGCCCAGAAGATAGCCGCGCCGAACAGGAGAAGAGGCGCCACCGGCTAGAGGGTCTGAAAATTCCGGAAAAGAAGACAGCGAGTTCAATCTGAGTATCCTGCGCAGAGCAGGTAAGTATACTCTCAGCAGTTAGGTCGGATACAAGGCCCGGGAGCACTGTCGGGTACTAGGCCCGTTGCTAATGTTAGTGGGCACAAGGCCCTGGTGCAGGTAGGCATAGATAGGGACTTATAAGGGCACAAAGCACTAGTCAATTGGGCATAAGGCCCATATAGGTAGGGACTGTAAAGGGCACAAGGCCCTGTAGTTATCTGGGCCGAGAGCCCATAGTGTGCAAAGGGCACAAGGCCCTGAGGTAGAACGGGCGTGAGAGCCCATAACTAGAGTAGGGTGAAGTCCCAGTATGTTGTGAGTACGTTAGGTGATAGTCCTAGGCAACAGTAGAGCAGTGGCTCCTGTTAGTGCTATACTAAACTGTCTGATTAAATAGCAGAGGTGTGCATTCAGCCAGATATAGCAGCAAGTCTTATTCTGTCTGTGTGGCGAATACTGTATTGTGAATTGTATTTGGTTGTGCTGTGTGTGTGTTTATTTACAGGTGCAAGATGTCAGGCCCCCATTAAAGGTAGGCTCTTGTTTCCTTACTGTTTTCCTATTATAACCTGTGTCTGTGGGGACAAGGCGTAGTTAGGAGCACAAACACAGTTAGGGAAGAACATATGGTAGTCTTCGCCTCCTGTAGGTCCCTGTGGTTATTCTGGTTTCCAGAGGCAGGGATTGGGCACCTCACTGGCAGTGCAGCACAGCCCATTTCAATTTCAGGGGGCGTCCCGTGGTTCCATTTGGGTGTTCCAGTCTAAGTTCCGGCAGGGTCCCTGGAGGTTCCAGATTGGGGTGGTGTTCCATTTGGGTGAAGGCAGCCGTTTCGAGTTCCGGTAGTGACGACTGGCGGTTCCGTGCGGAAGCTGCCACTCTGGTGGTGCGCTGCTCCAGTGAGCCTCAACCGTGCAGGTAGCGACTGGTCCTTGGTTTTCTATGAGTGACCCTATAGCGAGGATATAGTCTTCTCGGTACAACCTGGGTGAGGGTTCTAGGCACAGCCCTCCAGAGTAAAACATGAACACCGGCTGGAGTTCGCTGTAGATAGAGGGAGGAGACTTAGGAAGTACACTACACCCAGCTTATAGTAAAGTTGCGTTCCTGACCACTAGTTAGTTGTTTGTTTTAGGGTTGGGCCACCTGTTGTTAGTTAGGGCCAGTTGTGTGGGTTGTGCCTCACTGGTAGAGTAGAGGGAGGCTGTGTTGTGTCTGTCTTCCACAGGTGACGGAGAGGAGCAGGAGAGCAGGGACCGGAAGTTGGAGTGCCCGGTGAGTATAACGCTCTATTCTTACTTCTGGTTAGGCCCTCACCAATAGGTGAATGGAGTACTTGGGGCGGGACTGTTCCTGTTCCCAAGTACTCGTAGTCCCACGCCCTTGGCAAGTACAAATTGAGGTGGCGGCTAGCGAGATTGACTTGAGTGTCTCTGCTCATTGCCGTGGTTTCGGACAGTCCCCCCCTGGTAGGCACGGCCTTAATTTCTGTTTCTTCCATAGAGGGAAGTGGAGTGAGGTGACAGAGGTTCGGATGCTGTCTGCTAGGATAGAGAGCGGCTGGGGTGACTCAGAAGCGGACAGGAGGTGGCCATCATTTGTAAGGTATTTGTGTGCGTCTGTCCTGTTCCCCACTTGCGTTACATCAACATATTGATAAAGTATGTCTGTTTGCTGATTTTTGCAAAGTAAAATGGCATATTGGATTTTCTTGGTGATTATTAGTGAAGGATTGCCTTCCTGGTTACCTGTTCTAAATACCTTTTGTAGTTTTATTACTTCTCTAACTCCACACCACATCACCCTACAAGCCAAGAATATAGAGATGCTCTCTAACAAGCCACATAAAAACAATCATTTGAAAAAAATAAACAAAAGACATAATAGTCATTACGTATTGAGTGTTTGCTGTTGAGACATCCTGGGCTGTCTAGTAGCAATATATTTGTTTCAGTACATTAAACATTGATCAGATGAAGCTCTTACCTATCATATATAACATTAACTTCTAAATTTTAAATGTATCATCCATGCTTGGCATCCTGTGGACATGATGGGCCTGATTCATTAAGGAACGGATAACAGAGGGCAGGAATTGACCTGAAGTAGCATAAACGCTGAGGTTGTCTAAACAGAAAAAAATATTGAGCTCAGCAAGAGTTAACTTAGCATGGGAAGTTCGGGTAAGGGTCAGCCAATAAGTGATAGGGCTTAGGGAGGGGTTATAGCTAGGGAAGGATTATAAGGATAGTGGTTACAGTTACAGTACTCTTGCAGTTTGGAAAGTTTCTGATGAATATGGCCATGACTGCCCTGGTTGGTAAGCATTTTATTGTACTTTTCTCTATGCTGCTGATTGCAGAATCTTTCTCTATCTTTCACCTCATTTGTTTCCTTGTCTTCCCCCTTTAGTTTTCAGGTCCTTTTCCGGTAATTACATTTTATTTTTTGCTATTTTCTTATTCTTCCCCACTTTCCCCTTTTTCTTTTTCTTTCTGCTTTAGCGCTTATTTTGTAGGTTTTCTCTTATTCCCATGTCATTCCCCTTCTTTTGCTAAGTATCCCCGCTTGCTACTTTGTCCCCCACTTCTGATAGGGATGCTGTGCTCTAAGAGGGTTGGGTATGGTTTACCTATTAGAAGAACTCCAAAAAGGTTGACACCTAAAATAAAAAGTCGACTGGCTAAAAAAGCGAATAGAATAAAAACAGACTTACCTGAAAGCTGAAACTCCAGATGTCCGATGGCAGCGGCATGCTGACAGGCAGTGATTCTGAAGACCCAGCTATCCGGAACTTCAGTGTGACGTCAGCGAGACTTAGATGTAGGTTAAATTAAAGCGGTAATGTGTGGACCCCGATATAGCCGCTTTAAATTAACATTGATTCGAACACTCGAGTGTTCCTTCTTCAACAGCTATATCCCTTTTAGTGTTAACAGGGTCAGATGTAACGTGGGCAGCTGCTTTCACCCCATCAGTATCACGGGCTAATAGAATCAGGCAGTTGGCTGTTGGCAGTGCAGGTCCTGGGCTGGGTTATGCGTCCACCCTGGCGACTCCACTGGTTAATTCCTGTACAGTTGCGTCTAATTTAACTAGTATGGTTCAGCAACTGGTTCAGCCTGCAGTTGCCGGGTCGAACTTGTCAGAATTCAATCCATTATTGGCTACCTCAACACGGCTAGTTGTTTCTTGGAGTGCTGCTCCTGGTCATGGGAGCTCTGTTTCTGAGAGTGAGGTTCCCAGGAGATCCAGAAGTGGGGATAAGAAGCTAAATAAGGCTGCTGGAGAAGAAGTTTGGTGGTGCCCGCCGCCATACTAGGAATGCAAGTGAAAGCTCTCTAGTCAGAATAGCGGGTGATGATGTGGCGCGCTGTTCTAATACAGCTGTCTTTAGGGACATTAGAAGTAAGGTGTCACTCACCGGACCGTGAGTGCCTCTGCGCTGGTGCGTGCTTCTCTAGCCTTCCTGCCGGCGCCTGTCCTGAGCCACGGCCGTCCTCCATCTTGATGCACTGCGCATGCGCAGCATCCAAGAACTTATGACCTTTGCTTTTAATCTAATTGGTGGATCAGGCACCTCTCCCTATTTAAGGCACCTGTGCTCATTACCTCATTGCCTGATCTTGAGTCTCATTCCCTGTGAGTCTCTGAAGGTGTCTCCTGTGTTCTGCTAGTGTCCTCAGCTTCCTGCTGATTACCTGTTCTACTCATCGGGGGTTCCCATACCCACTACAGATTCCTGTATCCTGCTCGTGTCCTCAGCTGTCTGCTGGATTACCTGCTCTGCTCACCTGGGGTTCCCATACCCGCTACAGCCGTTCAGCGCTCCCGCTGTGCCTGTATATCCTCGTGGACAAGCTTCTCTACTCATCAGCGGTATGCTTACTTGTTATTGACTATCAACTGTTACTTTGCATATCCGCCTAGGACAAGCTTTTCTACTCAGCAGCGGTATCCATACCCGCTATAGACTATTTGTTGTTACGCTGCATATCAGTTTGGAACAAGCTTCTCTACTCAGCAGAGATATGCATACTTGTGATCGACTTTCAGTTATTATCCCGCATATCCGCTTTGTGCAAGCCTCTCTACTTAGCAGCGGTATACACACCGTTATAGACTATTAGCTGTAAACGCTGCATATCTGTTTGGAACAAGTTCCTCTGTGCTCTCAGTGTCTTCATACCGTTATTGACTCTTTCCATGCCTCCACTCATCCGCACCTGAGCTACTCCTCACTTACTAGCAGTGGTACAGCTTGCTATACGCAGACCACTGACTTCCCCGCTACCTACCTGCACCTGGACAAGTCTTCTCATCACAGCAGTGGTACAACTTGCTGTACGCAGACCACTGACTTCCCCGCTACCTACCTGCACCTGGACAAGTCTTTTCATCACTGCAGTGGTACAACTTGCTGTACGCAGACCACTGACTTCCCTGCTACCTACCTGCACCTGGACAAGTCTTCCCTTCACAGCAGTGGTACAACTTGCTATCCGCAGACCACTGACTCTCCTGTTACCTTCCTTCACCTGCTCACGTCCACCCTGGTCTCCGTGGTTCAAACCTGCCTTTCCACTATAGATGCAAGTCGCTGACTCATCTACCAATATAGCTGCAAGTCGCTGACTCATTTACCAGTATAGCTGCAAGTCACTGACTATCATCAATTCCATTGGCATCCTCTCTCCATCTGCTGTTATATACGTTCCACTATTCACCCTGCTGCCAGAGGACCGCTGTGCAAACGCCACCCCTCTGGTAAGCAAAGTCAACTGGTGAAATCCTGGGCAAGACTCCTAGTGACATAAGGTACGTGGTAAGATTCACACCGGGCATTTTTGTGGACATCATGCCATCACATATAAGGCAAAGGATGCTTTTGGGACAATTGCTCCAGAGATGGAGTGAAGTGGAGGCATTATGACACTTTTTCACCTATAATTTTGTCTGAATTGGGTAAGTGGTTGGGTTGGTATCCCAATAGGACAGCCTCAACATTTTTATGGGATGGCTTTGTTAACGGGTTTAGGTTGCCAGTTAGGGGGAAAGTGCACATTGGCTCAGCTAGAAATTTTAAATCAGCATTAATTGTGCAGGAGAAAGTGGATAAGGAGGTGTCACTGGGTAGAATGTGCGGCTCCTTTTCTTCCCCTCCTATACGAGGTCTGATACTTTCACAAGTGGGCATTATTATTATTATTATTATTATTAATGGTTTCAAGAAAGGAATTAGGCAAATTCAGGCCAATCCAACATTTGTCCCATCCTCCTGGTATGTCCATGAATGATGCGATTGCAGAATCTTTACCGGGCAGTTATTATGTGGATAAATGTTTGCCTCTGAGTTGTTCGGTGTCATGTGCATTTTTTGAGTGTTTTAGTACTTTTCTTCATTGGTGTATTGTCACCGGTTCTGGACATCAGAGTGTGGCCCATTATTTGGACGATTTTCTATTTATTGGTCTGAGTGGTTCCACGGTCTGCCAAGATTTGTTGTTTTCTGCCCAATCATTGTTTCGGGTCATGGGGGTTCCCATTGCAGCAGACAAGTCGGAATTCCCGACAGTAAAATGATCTAATTTAGGAATTGAGATTGACACTCAAGCTGGGTGTTGCAGGCTTCCAATTGAGAAAGTAGCTAAGTTGTGGGGTATTCTGGATGTATTGCATGGAGTGCGCAGGGTGAATCGGAAGCAAGTTCAGTCACTGCTGGGCCTTTTTAACTTTGCCTGCCATGTTATTCCAATGGGGAGGGGTTTTTTTTGTCGCAAGCTGGAGAGGGCTACAGCTGGGGTAACTAAGGCTCATCATTTTGTGAGGCTCTCTAAGGAAATAAAGGATGATTTGGCTATGTGGTGCCTGTTTCTGGATAATTTCAACGGGGTTTGTTTGTGGACTCCTCGTCCCACCAATAATGTTGAGCTTCAACTTTTTACTGATGCTGCAGGCTCTTCCTGGTTTGGGGCTTTTTTGGACGGCGAGTGGTGCGCCACCTCTTTGCCCCTTTCTTGGAGGCAGGAGGGCCTCACAAAGAATCTTTTTTTGTTAGAATTGTTTCCGATTATTGTTGCGGTGAAATTGTGGGGTCATCGCCTTAGGGATAGGTACGTAAATTTCTGGTGTGACATTCTGGGGGTTGTACATGCTATCAATAATCAGAGTGCCACCTACCCTCCTGATTTGAGGTTACTGAGACATTTCATTTGTAAATGTTTAAAACTTAACATTGTTTTTAAGGCTAGACACGTCCCTAGGTCTTCTAATGGGATTGCGGATGCTTTGTCATTGTCACTCACCGAACCGTGAGTGCCTCTACGCTGGTCCGTGGCTCCCTAGCCTTTCTGCAGGCACATATCTTCAACCGCGGCCATCCGCCATCCTGATGGACTGCGCATGCGCAGCACCCAAGAACTCTTGTGACTGTTGCTTTTAATCTAATTGGTTGATCAGGCAACTTCCCATAGATTGTAAGCTTGCGAGCAGGGCCTTCTCACCTCTTTGTCTGTTTTACCCAGTTTGTTTATTAGTTTATTACGTTTGTCCCCAATTGTAAAGCGCTACGGAATATGTTGGCGCTATATAAATAAATGATGATGATGATGATGATGATCTATGGCACCTGTGCTCATTACCTCATTGCCTGATCTTGAGTCTCATTCCCTGTGAGTCTCTGAAGGTGTCTCCTGTGTTCTGCTAGTGTCTTCAGTTCCTGTGGATTCCCTGTGCTACTCATCGCTGGTACCCATACCTGCTACAGTCTCCTGTTTCCTGCCTGTGTCCTCAGCTGGACTCTGATTACCGGATCTACTCACCTGTGGTTCCTACACTCGTCTCTGCCGTTCAGCGTCTCTGCAGTCCCTGCATCTTCCTGTGGACAGACTGTTCTACTGAATAGCGGTATGCCTATCTGTTATTGACTTTCTACATTTACTCTGCATATCCGCTAGGACAAGTTTTCCCTCTCAGCAGTGGTATCCATACCCGCTATAGACTGTTATTGTTACGCTGCATATCTGTTTGGAACTAACCGTACTACTCAGTCGTTATATGCATAATTGTGATTGACTATCCATTATTGGCCTGCATATCTGTGCTGAGCAAGTCTCTACCAAGCAGCGCCACACATACCGTTATAGACTTTGCTGGATACGCTGCATATCTATTGGGATCAAGTTCCTCTGTGCTCTCAGTGTCTGCATCCTATTATCCTTTGTATGCCTCCACTCATCGACACCTGTACTCATCCTCACCTATTAAGCAGTGGTACAACTTGCTGTACGCAGACCACTGACTTCCCCGCTACCTACCTGGACAAGTCTTCTCACCATAAGCAGTGGTACAACTTGCTGTACGCAGACCACTGACTTCCCCGCTACCTACCTGCACCTGGACAAGTCTTCTGACCATAAGCAGTGGTACAACTTGCTGTACGCAGACCACTGACTTCCCCGCTACCTACTTGCACCTGGACAAGTCTTCTCACCATAGCAGTGGTACAACTTGCTGTACGCAGACCACTGACTTCCCTACTACCTCCCCGCATCTGCTCACGTCCATCCTGATCTCCGTGTTCAAATCTGCCTATCCACAATATCAGCTAGTCGCTGATTCACTGACCAAGATTGCTGCAAGTCACTGACTTTCCTATTCTTTATTGACATTCTCTCTCCATCTGCTGTGATATATGTTCCGCTAGTCACCCTGCTACCAGAGGACCGTTGTGTTAACTTCACTACTCTGGTAAGCCCAGTCATCTGGTGAATTCCTGGGCAAGACTCCTAGTGCCCGTGACAGTCATGATTTGATTGGCGGAAGTTTCATTCTCTATCCCCTGATGCTAACAATGTTCGTGTTTCATGCCCTAATTTTGTCTGGTAGATTATAAATCTGGTATAGAAGACCTTGCAATAAATGCGGTAGCCCTGAGTACTTTGAAGAAATATAAGGAGGCCTGCTCAACTTGGGAAAGGTTTTCATCAAGGAAGGCCAGAAGTAACACATTCTGTCTTTCGTTCGGCATTTTTTTACTACGGGAAAATCTAAAGCATATATGGTGACGGCCCTGTCAGGCATTCATTTTTCTTGCAGCTCAAGGGTTTTCGTGATGTCATTAAGATTTTTCTAGTTTGCAAGGCGTTAAATGGTTGGGCTAGGTTTTCGCCAACGGTAGAAGATAGGAGGAGGTCTATTAATTGGGGAATGTTAGTTCGTTTGTTGGATGTCTAGTCGGAAGTTGCTTCTGAAAGGTTTGAAGTATCCTTGTTTCGTGAAGCTTTCTCAATGGCCTTTTTCAGAGCTTTCAGAATAAGTGAGTTGGTGGCTTCATCTAAATTGGCTATTGGTTTGGGGTTACTGTATAAAAATGTTATCGTCAAGGTCGATAGCATAGTTTGTAAGATTCATATGTCTAAGACTGACGCGCTCGAGCCGGTGGATCACTTTACAACACAGTCAGGATCTTGAAGTTTGCCCTGTGCAAATAGCTATGTTGTATCAGGATATGGTTCGGCCCCTGGTAATAATTGGCTTAGGCACTGTGATGGTTATCCTTTGACGAAGTTTCAGTTTTCTGTTGTTTTTAAGAATTGTGTGCGTAAACTTGGTCTGAGTAATGCAGATTATGGGGCTCATTCTTTTAGAATAGGCGCAGCTACAGTATCGGCCAAGGAGGGCGTTTCCAAGCAAAATATTATGGCTTTGTGCAGATGGAAGTGGAAGTGTTTCAAAAGGTATATTAGGCCTTCTATAGCGCTCTAAGCTTACTGTTAATGCTAATTGCGAGGATGACCCATGGAATGTATCTTGTTTTGTTAAAAAGAGGCACAGAGGGATTTTCCATTATTTTTTCTCTAATGGGGGCCTGATTGGCTGGTGGCACCCCGAGGTTTTCAGTTTTACCTCCTTATGGATGATACGAAATGTGAAGATACCGGGTATATCTGGCCCAGTGCTACCCAGTACCTTCTAGGATTCGTATGGTCACTCAGGCAAAATGCAGTTATAAAAATACAACAGTATATTTATTGTCATACAAACAACACTAGAATATTATATACACACAGTAAATAAATGCCAGGCAGATTTACCACATCATCCGTCCCTTACCCCACTAACTTAAGAAGATATAGTCACCTGGTGTCCAGACTTCACGACCCATGGATTTCTATCAGCTGCATATATAGAGACTAGTTTAAAAACGACAATTCAAAACTAGATGCACCTTCATGAATGAAATCCCACACTGAACACCCTCCCCCCTCTGGAGTTGTTCCTTATATCACAGGTCTAATTTCCACAGTCTTTCCCCTCCTTGGGCAAACCCCTGGGTCTATTCTTCTTAACCATTGGCCAGTGCAGGACTAGGGGGTTTGGACAGGGCAGCGAAGATGAACTGTCCTTTCCCAGAAGCCCCCCTGCTGGGATGCAGACAGAATGTCTGGACTAGTCCTAAGGAGAACAATTGATGCTAATTGGCTTCCCCTACTTCCAAGGATAAGGTAAAAGTGAGCCCCTCCTAAAATAAACCCCTTACACTACTTTGTGATGTCACAGGGTCCCCAGCTGTTCCATGCTTCCTGTAGAGGAAGGAGGGGGGGGAATGAATGCAGCTCCAGCCCTCTCACCTGTATCCTGCCCACCACCTGATCTTTACCCATAACCCTCCTGGCTTCAGTTTAAGGACAATGAATAACATTACTTCAAGTCATCTGTATATAATACACAATATACATATTTACATTGAACTACAATGTCCCCTTAGCCACATGTTATTGGACAATGCAGTTGTAGTCTGGTGAGCTGGGGAACAAAAAGCATGGGCTATAAAAAGTATTATAATCCCCATTATGTGAGAAATGAGACATGCTCACAGGGTTATCAAACTCATTTCGTCACACGAAAGTACATAGTGTCAGGCGCCATCCCAGCTTCCTCCCTGCAGTGCAGGGACAGCCGCCTGATAGACACGATGCGTCCCCAGCCCTGCTCTGCCTGTTGGGCGCTAGTGCTTTAACACGTCCCGTTACTAGGTAACGGGACGCTACTGTCGTTGATCAGCATGCTCTGACCGCCCCTTGTGCGCACCTATCGCCTCCTCCCTGCTTCTATTTAAAACCTGCTTTGGCGCCATTAGGGTGCCAAAGTATCAGGTTTCCTGCCTCTAGCTTACCTTTAGATTTACTTACCTGTTGTGACCCGGCTAACCTGACCATTCTCCTGCTCCTTCACCATTCCTGTTGTGCCTTTAGCTCTGTTTACTCCTGATTGGCTTCTGACCCAGACCGTTTGACCTTGCTACACCGGCAACTGGCTAGTGGGACCGCGGTCTTAGTGCCCTGCACATCTAAGTCCAAACCTCCTTGCGAGGGTCCCTGGTGAATACCAGGGGCACTTTAGATTCCGCACCCACTAGTTCAGTACATAGAAGTTCTGACACATTTCTCTGCCTCTTTTTTATGGCAGTTTCATCAGAAGATGTTGTCATGTTCCTGGGCACTAGCAATAGTGATCTTTGTTACGTGACTGCCTTTCATCGAATCATTGATCTGCATCAGCGTTGTTATAGTAACGTCCCTGTTTACTGTATCACTTGTCCCAGTTATGCAGTTCCAATGGAAACACACATTTCCTATTTATTCCCCTGCAGTATAACTTTTAGGGGGGAATTCAATTGGCCGCATTACTTTCGAAAGTAACGCGGCCTGTGCACTCTTACTGTTGCAGTAATTTTTTCCTGTATATCAGTTTACGGCTCCCTGAGCAAAAATCAGCATTATATATTACTGTACTAACGGTAATAATGTGCACCATTACCATAGTCATGGTAACAGTGCACAGGCTGCGTTACTTTCGAAGATAGCCCGGCCAACTGAATTCCGCCCTTAAAGTCATACCTACTGTATTTGAGATTGTACAACACATGCTATGTTTTTTCCCCCTAAAACATTTAGTTTATGAACTACTGTAAACTTTACATCCTTAATGTCATGTTACAATTATAATCAATAAGTTGTTTTTATTTGACATTAAAAAAATTATTTTACAGGTATATGTTTTTTTAGAAAGATAACATAACTGTCATATATTGTTATGGAAGTAGTGTTATATGTATAACACTACACTCATCATCATCACCATTTATTTATATAGCGCTACCGATTTCGCAGCGCTGTACAGAGAACTCATTCACATCAGTCCCTGCCCCATTGGAGCTTACAGTATAAATTCCCTAACACACAGAGAGAGAGAGAGAGAGAGAGACTAGGGTCAATTTTGATAGTAGCCAATTAACCTACTAGTATGTTTTTGGAGTGTGGGAGGAAACCGGAGCACCCGGAGGAAACCCACGAAAACACAGGGAGAACATACAAAATCTACACAGATAAGGTCATGGTCGGGAATTGAATCATGACCCCAGCGCTGTGAGGCAGAAGTGCTAACCACTTAGCCACCGTGCTGCCACTCAAGTACATAACATACTGTAATATTGTATTACATTATACTAAAGGTACTGGTCTATGGTTGCATTCGGAAAAAAGATGACTCATATGTGGAACATAACAAAATACTTACGTAAATTACATAATATGGCACTGTAGTGCAATATGCGTATAGATTAATCTGGAGCAAAGCCGTGACAACCGTTATCATCAACTTCCTCCCCAAGTTGTTTGATAATATCTTCAAACTGAATTGCCACAGACAAGCCTTCACTGCTAAGCATGCATTAGAAAAACCTTTGCAATTGGTTGAGCAGCATAGGCTTGTCCAGCTCCACTGAGATCAATGTCAATTAGTTATTAGATACAGGCAGTAAAGAAAATGCATTATACACATAACATAAAACTACAGTCACGTACATAACACACCATAATATTGTACTGTCTTGCATTATGTAGGTGCTGAGGTATGGGAGTATCATGAACATCACATCCATATGTGCTTGTAGAACATCTCATTTCAAAACAATGGGCATTACTATAAAGTTCTTCTCGCCGTTTGCTGCTATAGCAGCCTTCACTATATTAAAGTACTTCTTTCGTTTTCAAATAAGCATTGCATAGGCGATTGTATTGTGTTTCCAACGCACAAAGTGATTTATTTTAGCAGATGTAAATAGTTAATAGTTCAATACATTATTATATTATGATACAGTACAGTACAGCCAATACCAAAAGATACATACATAACGCTGTGCTACCACGGGCACCAGTGAACAGTAGTTCACCCTTGAACACTGTGGTCAGAGTAGACTGAAGACTGGGAGCGCAGCTATGATCATATATACATTCAGTGTTACAGAGAGAATAATGCAGATGACGTGGCTTGCTTCTATAGGTCCAGACTTCGGGTGGGTCCAGGGTAAACAGAACATAGGCTAGTTCAAACAACCCCCTCAAAGGCTGAGGTCAACATTCCAGATGAATCTCCCGCCCAGAAACCAGTTACAACTAGTCCATTAGCATTTTACAGTCTGATATCAATCTGACAAGATATTGCCTAACATCAATAACTAGAGTATGCAATATGCGATCTCTTTGGCGATGGAACCGGACAGCTGCTGATGAATGGGGGAATAAAATGATATCAGACATGAGACATTTCCTATAACCTGAACCTTAAATAACACTGAAGTGTACATATAATCATCATATATAAACTAATAATAAACTAAATACTATCTGGTCATAAATTACTGTGTAACGGAACCAATATGAATATGAATTATATAAATAACTAAATGTTGTAATGCGAGTGTGTACGTGCGTATTTTACTGTGCGATAGCCGTATGCCACGTGTAGCATGGCATACTGAGTGCAATTGGCCAATAAAACAATATCAACCAATTTACTTTCATTCATCCAATTATACGACTTTGACAGTTCCACCCTTTGATAGTATAATAAACTATCACCTTAAAGATGTTATATGCAGGATCTCAGTAACACGTTTCATTGTTATGTAATGCAAGTCCCCCTTGGTGTATGACCACACTGTTTGTAGATCTAAACAAGTTATCATAAGAGAGAGTCTTAATCCTCAAAACGACTTCTTCTTTTACTATAGACCGTACAATTCTGGAGCTTGGAGATAACCTTTTGTATGCCCTTCAAGGGTGCAATAAAACACGTAATACATTATTTGGAAAGGTACAGAGTACAATATAACATGTATCAGTTATACAGAATACTGTACTACAGTTCTTCAAGTTTAACAGGTTCATCTGTCCAGCGCATGTCTTTAAGCTCAGAATACATTTAAACACTTCATGTTCATCAATAGCATCATCCTATGTCTATCAATAATGCCATATACAATCTCCTTCAGCTTGCGTTAATATACACACTTCTAATAATATCATCAGTTCCTTTCATCAACACTTGTGGGCGGGCTATTGTCTGTTCGTTTTTCCCAGTCTCCCAATACTCAGGTTTTTTTGTACATGAATTAGTGATCGGCTTGCAAACTATTGGGAGACTCCAGACTAAGGGACCTAGGTGTTGTACTTTTCCCCTAGTGACCTCCCACCCATAATTCGGGTATCTCAAGAATAATTAGTGGATAGAGAACTAGTCCTACTTGATATAATCACTGAGACACGTGTGAGCACGCCCAGCACTTTGTTTGGTCTAAATCCTTACCCTCCCAAGAATGATAATCATTCTCAAGGATGCCTGCTAAAGTCCGAATATTACTGGACTGGCATCGCTGGCTGTACCTCTTTTTTAACTATGTGGTCAACGTACTTACGGACGTAATGTTACTCAGACAATAGCCCCTCGCACTTTCTTCAAGCTCCAAGGTGTCCAAATTTTACTTTACCCCTGATTTGAATAGAGTAATTGGCTGAACCGATTATGCTACTAACTTCTCCTTCATCCCCAATACCTCATTATCATTACCTGAACCAGCCTCTGTCACCTGTCAACAATCAAAAGAATTGACCGTCCCGAAAAGAGGATGTGATGAGAGAAACACAAAACAGGAAAAACTACAACTTCATGCTGGACAACTGTCTTAGCCTTTGGCTCAGGTGCTACTAATTGCATTTGAGGCCTCCCAGAACAGATTCATGAGTGCACTTGGACCCTTCTTTGAGTGTTGTCCCCTCTGCAGTGGGTGAAATGGGCACCAGTGGGTCTCTGCTACCCTTGAATGCTGGTAGTCTACACCTGGTACCTGTCTGTCAAATAACCTGAGCCGAAGAAATTATTGTTCCACTACTTACTCTCCCGGTCCAACATCCTGACAGTTAGTGTGACTTTTCAGGAAACAGTGTTTTGGACGTTCTTGGTTGCTGTCTCACCATTTACCTTCCCTCTCAAGGTCTAAGCTAGCCTCTCAGTTACAATCTCATCTCAAAGAGGGTCAAGAACATTTAAAAAATTGACAGGTTAAGAGGCAGCCCAGGAGTGACCTTTGGTAGCAGGGAAGGACTAGTGGCCAAAGCTATCAACCACTTCAATCAAGTTCCAACTCTTATTCTATTCAAGTCGTTCTACCTAGTACCGTTACTTTATGTTCACACTGGTTTATGGCTAATCAAAAAGTATGTAATTTGTTACCACTACTCATACATTATACATTTAATATCAATAACATGAATACCCCTATCACCTATTATAACTCTAGGGATATCACATTGAATAACAAAAGCTTTGAGTATGACACAGTAATACATTAGACACATTTCAATACACCTTTACCTAGACATATTTCATTGGTACACCAGTGTATACTTGAGGATCCTGCATGGTGGTAATTGGATGACGTGGATTTGTTTTACCTGGAGAAAACCCCATCTGCAGGAGGGATATGGGATGGCTCTATTGGTATTATTTTCCTGACATTCTCTCAATCAAGATAGGACGTTGCCGACCTACTAGCTTGAGAAGAAACGTCTGGTGCACCCCAATATACTCTTACCAGCTTGCACACAGCTTGCACATACCTTCTGTACCCAGCTGAGCCAGACCATGTGCTGCATTTGCTAGGTCTGGAAGATACACTCTGGGAGCTACTGGTCTACCTTGTCCATCTCTCCAGGGTCTGCCAGACTCCTTACCACATCTCTTCACCTACCAGACAGTTAATTCTTCAGGTAACACAAATCTTCATATATTAACCAATATGTGTATGCATGCATGTGTGGGTGTGTGTTCACATTTTAAAACTAAAACAATACTATGAAAGACAAAACAAAACTTAGATTTGTTAGCTGTCACATAAAACCCTGCTGTCTATTTGACAGCTATGTTCGCCCTGGTGTGACAGCCATGTATGGTCGTATGTGTAAGTGTGGACTTTACTAGCAGCTACTTCAGTTGGTAACTGGTTTCTGTGTAAAGTCCTCTATGTAGTGTCCTACTCATGCGCTGGTATTGCTATAAAGGATTTCTCAGTCACCTCGTCATCGCCCCCCTAGACTAGAAAAATGCTGAACACCAATGTATATCAATTGATTTTTCCTCTGCCAACTCACATGCCATTCTCAGTACCTCACATTCAGCTACTTGACTAAGTGAGAAAGACAAAGGGGTCTATTTCTATAACACTTTCTTCAAATATAACAGTATCCAGTACATGTCTGTCTAACAGTGAAAAAATATAAAACACGAAAATTCTACATTTTCTAGGGTTTCACATTACATCGTATCTTGTGGCAAAAATCCTACTCCAATGTTCTACACAGAGATGCATATCTGTATGCCTAACCTCCAGCAATCTCCTGTCCCCACCCTTTGTGCATACATATAAAGGCACATTTATGTACAGGAGGCACAAAACATAAAAAACACCAAAACAGATATGCATCTATACAAACATGAATCGTATTTCAACACAAAAAAAATCTTTCTGCTTAATATTAGCAACTTCGATACCCATAACACCAAACCCCTAACTGTTTCTGTAACTCATGTCAATCTAGTGTGTATATCCCTGAGTTTGTCTTATGTAAAAAAATATGTCTTAGCCCCATTAATGAGACTGTGTCTATGTCTTTTTGTATCTATACAAGAGCAGAGAGAGAGAGAGAGAGAGAGAGAGGTAGAGAGATACTAGCATAGATGTAAAGAATGAGAAATAAGAAAGCAATGAATAATAGGAATACAAAGCTTTGAATATAAGGGTTTGAAAACAAACATACATGCAGAAAGGAAGATTTTACAGCAAAAATGACAGCTGGTTTGGAGTCTATGGGAAAATGGCTGTATTCATTTTACTAATCCCCTTAGCTATTTGCTAAACTATGACCCCTCCCCATACTTGACTAAGGGGTCTTACATCAACCGTGCAATCCAGTGTCGTCCGTCATTTGTTCATTAAGAACTCGGTATCACATTGACTTCATACCTTTGCGACAGACGGAGAAATGTAAAATTTTACTCTTGATGACTCATCTGAGATACATAAAAGGATATTTTGGAGCAAAGTATGTACATACTTCATTTTTGGATAATGATTCTCAGCCAAACAATTTATCATGAGTCACTGCAGCCTAAAACAAAGAGTGTTCCAATGATCCATTGTTAATTAGTCTTCCAAGAGTAATTTTTCTATTTCTCTATCCCACCCCTTTAAACACTAAGTCTATATTTCTTTTGTGTACCCTCATCTGTGAGAAGAGAAACAAGATAGTTACCTTAAAACAGCAAACGAAACAAACATTTCCATTCTTTAACATCGGCCAGCGATCAGAAAAGCAAGCATGTGACAACATAAAACAAACAAACACAATCAACAAAGATTACTTTCTAAATCAGATTTTTCTAAACTTGCACGTTAATACTTACCACAGTTTTAACCTTTACCTTGCCTGGTTGTAGGACTACAGATATATGCTGATCTTTTTTTTTTTTTAGTGGACTATGGTTCTCCCTCAAACATTTACTGTTGTGAGGTGTGCAGATGCCTGTTGGAAAACCTCTGTGGGTGTCTATGTAATTCCCCCTTAGGTGGCCCAAGTCTATTTGTTTCTGCTCTTGTCATTGTACAGCCCCTTGCTTGATGTTCTGTTTTATGGCATCTAAAACACCTCCTCAACTGATGTTGTTTCTGTTCCTTATAGAAGTTTTTATAATTCTGAGGTTGTGAATGTAATTTTCCTAAAGCCTGGATACTCACCATCATTAGCCTATCACTCTGCGCTTTTTCCTTCTTACATATATTTTTATCATGTTCTACAGCATGCTCTCTGATTTCATTTACCGTGACACCTCTCCAATTAGGAAAAGAGGTTTGTATCCAGGTCCTTAGATCCTCCCGGAGACCGTCCATTAGTATTGCAACAGCTACCTCCCTATGATGTGGATTCTCCCTTATATCTGGTATCCCTGTGTACTTAGTCATGGCTGCTAGAGCCCTGACGAAATAGTCAGTTGTAATCTTACTACCTTTTTGTTTGATGGTGAAAATCACTGGAAAATATATGGCCAACTGTGTGATTATACGTCTAATATTGTCCTGATTATCATCCTTAGTTAAGGATTTATCCTCCTCCAACATACAATCCTTAATGAACTTTTGTATGTCAGTGTCAAGAGGAAGACAAGCTCTAAACAACACTTGCCAATCTTTATTAGTAGGCTCATGTGCATTACCTAAATGTCTAATAAATTTCTGACACTTGGCCAAATCGTTTCTAGGATCAGGGAAATCAGACATAATTGTAAACAGTTCAGACCTAGTCCATGGAAAATGCGTCACTACATGTTTCATGGGAACTACACCATCTCTGTCCGCTTTCCCATTGGGAACTGCTGTTGTGCAGACAGGATGTAAGCCTACCAAATCACTATGTTCTGAACTAGTTGCTGGAATCGTTGTTGCAGTACAATGAATGTCTCCCCCTTTGTTAATCTTTACATTATTCTCACCAATTTCAGCCGCTGCCCCTGCTGGTGGGATTGTTCCTTCTCTTTGTCCTGAAACATTGCTTTTAACATTACTTAAAACAACATACAAGTTACTAGTTACAGTGTTTACATTTTTGGTATTGGCTGTACTTTCTGCCCCTATTGAATTTGTCGGGGGCGTGCTTGAGCTCAGTTCTTCACGCTTTGCAATGCACACTTCCGGAACGCTCATTTCTGGAACGCTCATTTCCGCTGTGCGTGCGCTTTTCGCCACACTTACTTCCGCTGTGCATTCGCTGCTCTGCCACGTGTTGCCTTCCATTTGCCACAACTTTAAACAATCATCATGTCTAGTTCTCACTTCTGTTGATCTAATCAACCATACCTTTTCTTTGACATTATTTAGTACCTCTGCACTAAAACTCCCTATTGTTGGGAAAGGCGTACCACAATCCTCGGTCATCTTGACCCACGTGTCGCAATACGACGTTGCGTATGAACCATATTTCTTACACATGAAAAATCTTGCTGAATCAATAAGGCCTTCCTTAGGCAGTACATTGGCCATCTCTAGCGTCTGCTTAGCACCCCTGTTGAACAATAGGGTTCCAGAAATATCACAATATCCTGCCACAATATAGGGTTCCAGAAATATTACAATATGCTGCCACTACTTTCAACACTCTGCCACCCGTAATCTACCGCTAGAGATATTTTACTGGCCCGTGGACGTATTTGCTACAAGCCGCATCCACTCGCTTCCTCTTGTCTTAGACAAAGACCCCTAACACAGAAATATCAATGCGGACTAAAGGGTTATCAGCTCCTCGATTACCCCTGACTCTCCAACAATCTGAGTTTATACAATTTTAGACAAGGACCCCTAATACAGAAATATCAATGCGGACTAAAGGGTTATCAGCTGCTCGATTACCCCTGACTCTCCAACAAAATCTGCTGAGTTTATTACAAATGGCAGCATCCGGTAAAGTCAATTACTGGCCTTGCCAACAGAATTCCTCCCCTTGCTCCCAAGTTACAATCACGGCTTTCCTTGCCGCGCGGTCCGATCGCAACGCATAAAGATACTAGTTATCATTAAACGATGTGATTACTCTTGGGTGCATGTCGCGAAAACCTGCTTTGTTTCCGCCACCGGTATATACCTGCCATGTATACCGTACACCAGTTGGGCACCTTCCTCGTCAGACAACAACTGACACTCTATTAAACAATAGATCAAACCTTAGTGTACTTAAAGTCACCAAATCACACGACATACTCATTTTCTGCACAGAAAATCAAAGTTCCCAACAATAGTAATAATGTCCCAGAGGTTTTAACAAGTGATTATACTATGCATGTATAACAACTATCAAAACGATTGTTTAACCACATGGCAATATTACCGGAAGTACACATACGCAAGGCTGGAAGTTCATATACCCTATGCAATGCAATACCCTTTAAAACGTAAAACGACAATAAAAAGAAACATTTTTCTTTCTTATCCCTAGATTCAAATTAACGTTCCTTCAGACTATGCAACAACGGACATTCGGTTTCACAACACAGAGTGAACCACAGGTCTTGAACACATTGCGTTCTTTCCTGTATAAGATGTGTCCGTCAATCCACCCTTTGTTGAGGAACCGAAAACCGTAAGCGTTGCATACCTGCCGATAATGTAACCTCCAAGCTCAGAGCTCCCAAATTATTAAAGTACTTCTATCATTTTCAAATAAGCATTGCATAGGCGATTGTATTGTGTCTCCAACGCACAAAGTGATTTATTTTAGCAGATGTAAATAGTTAATAGTTCAATACATTATTATATTATGATACAGTACAGTACAGTCAATACCAAAAGATACATACATAATGCTGCGCTACCACGGCACCAGTGAACAGTAGTTCACCCTTGAACACTGTGGTCAGAGTAGACTGAAGACTGGGAGCGCAGCTATGATCATATATACATTCAGTGTTACAGAGAGAACAATGCAGATGACGTGGCTTGCTTCTATAGGTCCAGACTTCGGGTGTTTCCAGGGTAAACAGAACATAGGCTAGTTCAAACAACCCCCTCAAAGGCTGAGGTCAACATTCCAGATGAATCTCCCGCCCAGAAACCAGTTACAACTAGTCCATTAGCATTTTACAGTCTGATATCAATCTGACAAGATATTGCCTAACATCAATAACTAGAGTATGCAATATGCGATCTCTTCGGCGATGGAACCGGACAGCTGCTGATGAATGGGGGAATAAAATGATATCAGACATGACACATTTCCTATAACCTGAACCTTAAATAACACTGAAGTGTACATATAATCATGATATATATCTAATAATAAACTAAATACTATCTGCTCATAAATTACTGTGTAACGGAACCAATATGAATATGAATTATATAAATAACTAAATGTTGTAATGCGAGTGTGTGCGTGCGTATTTTACTGTGCGATAGCCGTATGCCACGTGTAGCGTGGCATACGGAGTGCAATCGGCCAATAAAACAATATTAATCAATATACTTTCGTTCATCCAATTATACGACTTCGACAACTATCCTGGGGAGGCTTTGCACTAGATTTTGGAACATGGTTGTAGGTATTGGCATCCATTCAGCCACAAGAAGGCCCAGCTTGTAGCTGGTGTTCCAATTCATCCCAAAGGTGTTCATGCGGGCCAGTCAAGTTCTTCCACACCAAGCTTCGGTGACCGTATTTTTTTGTGCAAGGTGGCATTGTTATGATGAAACAGGAAAGTACCTTCCACAAATTGTTGCCCCAAAGTTGGAAGCACACAATTCTCTTAGCAAAGTTGTCAATGAATAGGAAGGTGGGGCCAGTGGGACGGTAGATGACAGAGACACGGCGGTGGATGGGGGAGAAGAGACCGATGGACTGTACTTCAAAGGAGGAGAAAGAGAGGGATGTTATAGTGGGAATGACCTGAAAGGTGCAGTTAGGGGATAGGAGGAGGCCCACTCCGCCTCCTGGACGCCCAACAGGTAAGAAGAAGAAAGCCAGGTTTCAGTGATGGCGAGGAGGTTAAGAGAGTTGGAGATGAAGAGGTCATGGATGGAGGGGAGTTTGTTACGGATGGACCTGGAGTTCCAGAGGGCACATGAGAAGGGAGGGAGGGAAGGGAGGAAAGTGGGGAGATTCCAATAAGATTGTCAGGGCTGATGGAGCGAGGAGGAGGGTGAGAGATGGGACAGTGAGAGTTAGGGCAAAGAAGGTGCCGAGGGGAGAGGATAGGTATATGAGCCGAGCGGGGCGGCATGGTGAGAGATAGGGGAACAGGGAGCAACACAGGACAGAAGGAGAGGACAGAGTGTAGAGACAGAAGCAAGGAGTATCAGAAGCACCCAGAAGAGGATGCAAGTGTACAGGTTTTTATGAAACGAGGATAAAACTGTAGATGGGGAACAATAATAAATAACCAAATGACCAATTGAAGTAATAAGGTACAGCAATAGTGAGTGTTGAGCAAGGCAGAGCAACTAGGATAATCAGAAAATAAAATGGTAAATGCAGAGCAAAAACAGTCAGGTAAAGCTAGAGATAATATAATAACAGTCAGCGTAGATAGCAATCAGGAAAAGCACAGTGATCACCAGTACATCCAGAGCATGAGTGTCCACAGGAGCAGGATGTCCAGGAAGGGTGTCCACGGGAGCAGGAGGACCGGGTTGAGAGTCCACAGGAGCAGAGCTTGAGACATTGGTTTCAGAGGCTGTTTGTAACTTTTTTAGTCAGTCAGTGAGTGCAACTGAGGACAGAGGATTTGTATGCGCTACTTGCCTCAGCACTCAGCCGTCAAATTCTGTGAGCTTCCTGCCAGTAGAGCTGTGGTGTCCGTCCTGGAGAAGCCCAGCCACCGTGAATGTGATGAGTAACAGCGGGGAGCCCGTCGATCAGCAGTTCTGGTGTGTGACAGTATAGAGCAGAACATCTTTGAAATGTCCCTCTGAGCTATGTTTGTTCTGTGTACTGTAAAATCCTCCCTTTCCTCCTCCCCCCTCTGCCTTCACATGACATGCTGAGCGCTGTCTGCGTAACTGGCAGCCATATTTTTTGCAAACTGCAGAGAGATTTTGAAACAGTGATAATGATTTGTAGAAGGAGATCTAAGAAAAATTATGGAAGCATGCCTAACAGTTTTAGTTAACTTGCTATTTAAAGAAAATAAATAAATAAATGGGATTTCTGTTTTAATGGGTATGCATAAGCTCACTGAAGTACTTACTTACATGCATTCATTGACTGCGATTAGGAACAGTAACCACACAGTGGGCACTAAATGTAGTTTTAATGGTAATAGCTGCTTAAGAACAGGACAACCATTGCCTATAAAAGCAAAGGATCCTACAGTGAGAAATATTACTACATATGGGCCCTATGCGATGTGACCACAATATTTATTTCATTTGCAGGGTCCAGCACCTTTTCAAAACCCTTTCAAATTAGCAATTTAATTGTAATAGGTAGTTTAGTGTTAAATGACCTGGAAGCTTTTATTCTAAAACTTTGATTACTGACAGCATTAATGTGAACACATTAATGACATGGTAGTAAAAAGTGCAATTTATTCAGATAAAACACAATGTGACAAATTGTGACAGTGAGTGAAATCCAGAGAGTTGAAGAGGCAGAGAAAACACATGTGACATTGACAAAGAGAGAGACAGAAAATCAGTGACAGAGACAGAAATAGGGAAAGTTTAGCAGACAGTGACAGATTGATGCTAAGGGAGCAGAGCATGACAGTACATAGATAAAGACATAGTGATGTACTCAGGCACAGAGAGGGACAGAGAACACTCCAGGTTACATACACAAATGGTTCGCTGCTACTCAATATGTTTCCCCGGGCCAAGAAGTCCTCATTACTATTTAATTAACAAGCTTGTTACAAAGTAGCAACTAATCAAAGTATTGACCCATGTTTTCAAGCTATCTATGTAGCGGTGTAGAACTTAACATGGATCTTTCTGATGCCGAAACTTGGCAGGAAAGTGGTAAAAATCAAATTTTTCCTAAATCTGAATTATTTGGAATGTTAATGAAGCAAATTTATATAATTCTACTTGGAGTTCCTCTTCCAGGGGAATGATATCCACAATTCTGTGTACGTAAAAGCAGGGCAGTGCACAAATATAATTTTTTAGGTTGCTGTACAACATTCCTGGGAAATAGGAAGTAAAAGGATGACATCAATTAATTGCAAAACAGCTATTGCATATTTCCATCAGAGATCATTTTAATAATTAATAGCAAGAGAGCCATATGTATGTTTAACTGTATGTTCTTACTTGCAATGATATACAAGCAAATAGTTTAGTTCATGGGAGGTGTTTAGTAACATTGTTAACAGGTGCCATAGCAACCATTAGATATTTGTTAAATTGTGTAATTTGCCCTAAACAAATGAAAGCTAATTTCTTATTGGTTGTTGATTTTAGTGCACATTTTTACCTCCTCAGTGTAGGCTATATTCAATTCAGGAACACTTTCAAGTACTGCAAGTTATAGCTTTATTAAATTAACAAATTAATGAAAAAAAAATCAGGTGTGGTAGACTAAAAAAAGAATTTTGGTATTTACCACTTCCCTTGTTTTTTATTGATTATGATTTTTATATTCAATCTTCTTTTCAATGATTTCTGATTCTGAGCTACCATGGCAGTCACAGTCACATGGCACATGATGTAGTGAGCGGAAAGGCTTTAAAGTCTCTTGGTCTGATTCATTAAGGAACTTAGGCAAGAAGTTGAGTAAGTTTTCTTGCTTAAGTTTTCTGGACAAAACCATGTTGCAATGCAAGGGGTTCAAATTAGTTTATTATTTTGCATATAAGGAAAATATTGGCTGTTTTTTGCACCCCTTGCATTGCAACATGGATTTGTCCAGAAAACTTAAGTAAGAAAACTTACTTAATTTCTTGCCTAAGTCCCTTATTGAATCAGGCCCTCTCTGTCTGAACTATGATATCTTCCTTCTCGAATATCTGCCATTAAATGACATGCTGAGAGCTGTGAGCCTGTGGCTGTGTGTAGCAGCCATTTTTATTGGCAGCAAGAGAGCTTTTGAAAAGGAAATAATGACTTGTAGGACAATAGAATGATTTGTAGTAAAATGATCAGATGCATGCTTAAAAGGTATTTAACTTGCTATTTAAAGAAAAAATATATGCTACTTTAAGATCATATGGATACATTAAGTAAGCACAGCAGGCGTTCATTGTCTTTGAAAAAAAACTGAAGAAATACTGAAGAATTTCTCCAGATTCTCTGGGGCTGTTAGAAAAGCCTAGTTATTATTATTATTATTATTATTATTATTATTATTAATCCTTATTATTAATCCTTATTATTAATCCTTATTTATAGAGCGCCACATGAAGTCCACAGCGCCATACAGAGGGAAAACAACAAAACAGTACCTGGTATAAGAGTAAACAAATAACACTACAACTCTCAACACAGCTACTGGGGTGCAAGGGGTATGCAGTGCAGGCTAACACCTGTGACCATTAGCATCAGCATAACTAACAGGTGTAAAACCACTTAAAGAGATGCAGAGACAATGGAGGAGTCAACGGGCAGAGAGCCTAAGAAGGAGGTACACAGTGTAGATGGTGAGCAAAAGTTACAGGTAATGAGAACAGGAGGGAAGAGGGCTTTGCTCGCTAGAGCTTACAATCTAAAGAGAAAGTGAGAGTAAAACAGTTGACACATGAAGGTGAGCCAATGTAAGCAGATCCGAGGGCAAGAAGCAAGAGTGGGAGAGATGGAAGATGTCAGGGGTTTCCATTTTCTGCCAAATTTGAAATCATAGCTATGAATCAGTGTTGTTTGGTTCAGATTTGTGAAACCTATGACTCCAAGTAGGTGAATAACAAATACTATATTTGGAGTCCCTTGAGTGACTGACACTTGGGGTCCCAGAACAATGCAAAATTGACGATTGGGTTTCCAGTTAATAAAATAAGTTGTACACCACTGGTTTAGTTACTAAGGCACTTAATTTTAAATATTCTAATATACTATATATATAATAATATTGGCATGGGTGCAGCAAATATAACCTATAAAAATCTGCTGACACTGGACATTTAAATAGATTTAGCTATAATGTGTCACTGAACAAAATATTCTAATATGCTGAGAGAATTATTGAGTCAATAAATAGCTTCTAGCATCAATGAAATCATGTGCCTTTATCAGATGTTTTGCTTATGCAATATTTCTGTGCATCTGTTTGTACAACTTATCAGTCAATGTGTAGCACTATATTCAGCTTGTAACTAAATATTTGTTTGGGATTTTTTATTCCTTCTATCCATTCACTGGAAGCTTTATCCAAAATTACTGGACTGTAGTGTGACACAAACTGACAACATATAAACCAGAACGCTGGAACGAGGTGTATGACATTAGGGATTGATATTCCTGGCTAGTTGTAATTTACACCCCTATCTACTCATGTCCGCCTCCTCCCACGCTTTTTAATCTCTCAGGAAAGTAGAAACACTTTGTCAGTGAAGTAAGATAGGTTATAACTCCCACTGGCTATCCATCACTCTGTTATTTCTAGGCTGAAACCTACATCTTATCACACACACAAAACTGCGCTGTCACTGCACCTCCAACATCCCCCATTACTGATCAGTGTATCTATTCGCCTGCCAAACACACATATATACAAACACAAATCTATTGCAGCACAAGCTTCTAATTGGTCAATCTACTATTCTTTCAGTGCATATTGACAGAACCCTGAACACTCATCTACTGTAGTGCCTAGTGTACTTAAAATTAATATCTTAACATGTATAATACAAACACCAGGGCTGGACCCAAGTCTAGCAGCACCCTGTGTGAGAATTTTTGGTGTGCCACTCAACAAAAACTTGCTGTGTTTTATCAGATCCCTTATAGGGGGACTTTGGCTGAGAGGCATATCTGCCACGATATATATTGTACATATATATATATTTGCCCTATGTCCTTTTAATATATTTATACCATAATCTACTTATAAGTGATCCAGTCACATATATATAAATATATATCTATAATATAAATGTCTAGTGGCGTGTGTTAGTCTGTCTGTGTGGGAAAAAAAACCCAAGCTGCAGCGCCACCTGCTGGGCAGAGTTATACACTGACCTATATATTTCTTGAAGGAGAAGTGACAGTTGGGAGTGGTTGGTGGTTGCTGGGGGTGACAGTGGGGAGTTTTTGACACCTTAAGTACCTTGATTTGACTAGAATGCATGAGTATCATGCACGGGTTAACTGACCTACTAAATTCTTAGTGTGTGTGGAAAAAAAACCTCAAAAAGGGCTGAAATTTGGTATACTGACATTGACGAGTTGAGGGGTCAAACTCATTTTCGTGAGGTAATTTTACCTCATGAACACACATGTGTACAGTGGCGGATCCAGGGGGGTGCGATCGGGGCAATCCCCCCCCTAGCAGGGGTTTGCTGCCGACGGCTGCACAGTATGTGCAGGTCCGTTTGGCAGTGACAGTGTGCTGCCCGGCTGCTCTGATTGTGTTTTAAACACAATCAGAGCAGCCGGGCAGCACACTGTCCCTGCCTGTCGCTGCCGAGCGGACCTGCACATACTGTGCAGCCCCCGGCAGCCTCAGAAGTCGGAAAGGGGGCGGGGCCTAAATCGCCCCGCCCTAACATCCCCCCGGGGAACAAACATTTTCTAGATCCGCCCCTGCATGTGTAGCGGCGTGTGTTAGTGTCTGTGTGTCTGTGGAAAAAACTATTTTCTCAGAAAGGGCTCATCCAAGTGACCTGAAATTTGGTATACTGACATTATTTGACAAAAAAATGCATGAGTATCATGCACGGGTTAACCTGTATATGTATATGTGTGTATATATATATATATATATATATATATATATTTATTTGTTTATATATATGTGAATATGTGACTGGATCACTTATAAGTAGATTATGGTATAAATCTATTGAAAGGAAATAGGGCGCTTATTTATAGAATTGCAAATGTACTTATTTTGATATTATTGTTATTTTGGGAAAGGAAATATCTTTATTTCTGAGACCGGGGGAGAAAATTTGTTTTTTGTTTTTAACATTGCTAGAGAAAATCTACAATTAGGCATATGTGGGGAGTGAGTCTGATAGCAGGAAACGCTAACTAAGTCATTTGAGATGAAGTATCAAATGCCTGCTCTGGCCAATGGCCCAGCAGGGGGTCGTTGCTGTCTGGCCTTTTGCCCAGAGAGTTAGAACCTGTCTGGACATTGTACACAGCACAAGATGCAAGAAATCACAGCAAGTTTAGGATATCACAGATAAGTGTAAATATTGTTAGCTTTGTATTACATGTAAATCCATGTTTGGGTAAACAAATTGCATCCTGATTCTAAAAATAGCTCAGACCTCAGTGGGCTGACTTACCTGTGAGGCTGTGTTCAAATCTATTTAAAAAGGACTGTCTTGTATTGAAAATTGTTCTTCTGGTTCCATCTGACCTGATCACTGGTACCTTCAACCAGTGTGAGTGCAAATAAACATCACTTGCTTCAAAGACCTGCTTGAAAACGTCTTAAATGGTGAAAATCCTGTAACCTACAGACAAGACCCAAAATCTAATCCATTCCTGGCTGTTTCTGAAGTTTGGACCCAGCATCTAGTACCACCGCTCTTTCCGCTACCCAGCAGCTCTGGCCAGTGTAATTGGCCAGGGGGAGATCCATCCACAGCAACCTTGATCCACAGGAAGAGATCAGGAGTACTAGACCAGGCACACCAGTAACAGGGTACACTCGCAGCGTCCGTTATCCAGAAGAAACCCGATTCTGGATGCCGGTAAAGGAGTCCAGTGGTAGCAGCATTTGCAAGCCCCTCCTACTGCGGTGAGAGGGCGCCATTGGGATATCGAAAGGAAACGGTGGCAAAGTAAGACCAGCCGGTGTCCAGCATCCTGTCACAGAATATATATATTCATCACACGGCTCCACCTTTATTATACTACTGCCTCTTTCCTCACACTCCTCCCACTATAACACAATGGTCCCCCTATATCGTACCCCTCCCGCTTCATCACACTGCTGCCCTATTTATCACACTGTGCCCCCTCATCGCACTGTACCCCCTTTATCATACTGCTCCCCCAGTCATCACACTGCTGACTTCTTCATCTTACTGTTCCCCCTTCATCAAACTGTTGCCCTTTCATCACACTGATGTTCCCTTCATCACACTGCCCCGCCCCCCCCTTTGTCACACTGTGCTCCTTTATCAAACTGCTTCCCCTTCATCACCGTTAGGATTTTGCTTCTGTTACTGTCTCTCTTTCCCTGTGTATGAGAGCTCTGTGCATTCAATTAGGCTGCGCTGCATTGATTGGTATCCTGATTGGTTGACTGCCCAATTTACGGCCTGTCCTGACACTCCATCTTTGCCAGTGATATCATAGCTGCATGTGTGGATCGTGCCTTGAGCCGGAACTGACACACAAAAAATGTAATTTATGAACATGTACTCCTTTTGCAGTGCATATACCATTTATGCCTTTATTTTTGAGGATTACTGGGATGCAAATGGGTTTGAAAGAATTTGCAGGGCTACAACATTTTTGTTATCTATTAATAGAATAAATAATTATTTATTCATTTTCAATGATTTCTTATAAGGCAGATCAAGGGTGTTCATTGCTTTTTGCAGAATAGTTGCATAAATGCTCTGAGCTATGCACCCACATTGAAATAATTTCATATTGCAGGATGAGATTATTTAACATTTTGGTAAGTCTATTGGGCAAAGACAATTTTTCTGCATGTAACAAGGCATTTCAGCAGCATACTTAAAGAGAGATTTAGACAGAAAACCCTTTGCTCCAATCACATGATTCATCGACTTCTAGGAACCTTCCAGTTAGAAAGTTAGTTAAATGAACTTATAAATGGAACTCACCCTGTTCTCTCAATTTATTCCCCAGGAACCCTTACCAGTTTTTTCTAAAGCTGAACACACTGTTTGGGACGTTCCTTCCCACACAAAACAACCTCCCTGGGGTTTTAAAATATGAAGGTCAGAAACCTGGGAAAAACATTCCTGCCCAAAAACACTATTCTACTGTTTTTGTCACACATCTCCCTCCTTTGTTTCGACCTAGGGAGTGGAACACTTGTAGTACCTAAACAAAAAGACACGAGACGACGCATCTGTGTTGGTGAGTTGTGTATGGGGCCTATGTTCAGTTGTGTGCATAATGACATCTTTAATGTCATGTCGCAGTTGTATAATTGGATGAACGAAAGTATATTGGTTAATATTGTTTTACCGTGCGATTGCAATCAGTATGCCGCATAACACGTGGCACGGCGCGATCACACGGTAAAATACACACGCATACAGTCGCACTCTCACATTTAGTTATTTATATATTTCATATTTATAATGTTTCCATTCCCCAGTGATTTATGAGCAGATGGCATTTAGTTTATAGTTATATATATATATTAAGGTTATATGTACACTTTAGTGATACTTAAGGTTCAGGTTACAGGAAACATGTCATGTTTAGTATCATTTTAATCCTCTATTCATCCGCAGTTGTCTGGTTCATTCGCTGAAGGGATCGCACATTGCATACTCTAATTAGCGATGTTAGGGAATAAATGTTTAAAATGTTACTGACTGTGTATTGTGAATAGACTAGCTTAAACTGGTTTCGGGGTGGGAGAATCATCTGGAATGTTGACCCTCACCCTTGGAGGGGGTTGTTTGAACTGGCCTATGACCTGTTTACACTGGACCCTCCTGAAGCCTGGACCTATAGAAGCAAGCCACGTCATCTGCATTGTTTTCTCTGTAACACTGAGTGTATATAATACAGCTTTGCTGGTACTAGCACAGTCAATCTCTGACCACAGTATTCTGGAGTGAAGTACTGTAGCTGGTACCAGTGGAGCACAGCTAGCACAGGCAGGCGTATCGGTATATATGTATCTTTGGTATCGGCTGTACTGTATTATAATTATGTATTGAATTACTAAAACTTTTGCATCTGCTAAATAAATTGTTTATGCTTTGGAAACACAATAAATCACTTAGACAATGCTTATTGGAAAACACTAAAATTACTTTAATAATTTGGGGGCTTGAAGCTCGTGGTTACGCTACTGGATGATACGCAATGCATACAGATTTCGGTTCCTCAACAAAGGGTGGATTGACGCGTCACATACGGGAAAGAACGCAATGCGTTCAAAACCTGTTGTTCATTCTGTGTTGTGAAACCGAATGTCCATTGTTGCATAATCTAAAGGAGCGCTAATTTGAATCCAGGGACAAGAAAGAAAACCGTTTCTTTTTATTGTCGTTTGTATGTATGTCAGTATGTATGTATCTTTGGTATTGGCTGTACTGTATTATAATTATGTATTGCATTGCTAAAACGTTTGCTTCTGCTAAATAAATTGTGCTTTGGAAACACAAGAAATCGCTTAGACAATGCTTAAAAATGATAAAATTACTTTAATAGTCAGAAGAGTTTTTTATGCCACATCACCATTTTAGATTGCCTTCCTTTGGTAATGTCTTATAATGGAACCTCTGTAGTGGCAAAATTAGAAATGAACGGCTGGTAATACCCTGTGATTCCCAAAAAGGCTCTCACCTGTTTTTTATTCACAAGACAGGGCAGGTTTTGGATAGCCTCAATTTTATTCAATTGGGTCTTAACCAAACCTCTACCTATGGTGAACTCAGGTATTTAACCTCTTCCATCACTATGAAACATTTCTTTGGGTTGGCTGTTAACCCTGTTAGTCCAGGACAGCTTTAACTATAGTGAGACTCCCAGTCCGGACTGGCAGTTTCACAACATTGTGAGTGAATCATAACATCATCCAGATAGACAGCTGCATATTGTCTCTGGGGCTTCAGAATCTTATTCATTGTCCGCTGGAAGGTTGCTGGAGCCCCATGTAACCCAATTTGCAACACCTTATATTCGTAGAGCCCTTTTGAAACAGAGAAGGCAGTTTTTTTCTTTTACGCTGTCAATCAATGGTACGTGCCAATAACCTTTTGTCAGATCAAGTGTAGTGAGATATCTAGCTATTCCTATCCTTTCTATCAGCTCATCCACATGGGACATGGGGTGTGCATCAAACTTTCATACCGCATTCAGCAATTGTTAGAAGCATAATCTCCCATCAGGGCGGGACCACTCACTGTTGTACATTTTTTTAACCTCCTTGGAAACAGCATCTATCTGGGCTTTAGGCATTCTATATGGTTTAAGGTTGACCTTGACCCCTGGTTCTGTGACATGCTTTATTATAGCCCTTCAGCCAGGTAACTTTGAAAATATATCCCTATTTCTTATGAGGAACACTTTAGCCTCATTCTTTTGAGCAGTTGACAGTGTCTCCGACAACAGTCTGATAGAGAAGAGAGAAAATGTGTCTAATGGGGCACTCGTAGGCTTTGTTTAGTGTTTTTCATAAACATAATATTTGCTTTATTGATGTACATTAAAATCATATCCATTAAGTAAATTGTGCCATTCAAACACTGTTAGTGAAGTAATAAAAAAGGAAATGGATGTAAATGAATAATAAGCACTAATAAACAGTTAAAATAGCAACAAATAGCTGCTAACGCAAGCCACCTGAACTCCTGTATTCAAAATGTTAAGGTTGACCAAATGGATGATACTATTATTCACAGAGTACACCTTGTAATGTTATTTCCTGTGAATAAGTATTATTGATATAATTCAGCCAAATTGCCTCAATGCTGATACTGCTATATTTACTTCACAGAAATCCACACAGGGAGTTTCATATTTGTATTGCTGTTTTGAGTTGTGTTTGTCTCACAGAGAACCAGAATACATGTTAATAAAGTTCAGCCAAAAAGTTAGTACTGAAATGTTTATTAAGCAGATACCTGCATAAGATATACCTTACATGCATCACTATTGTGGTTTTTGATTGTCTCACGTACATTCAAATTAAATGTTTCATATAAGCGCCCATGTGACAATCATAAGCGTCCTATAACACATGTATATAAACAAAAATGGTGTACATACATTAGGCGCCAATCTTAAACACATCAGAGTCTAAATCAGTTTCCTTTTCTACACCAAACATCAATGTTATGATTTTCTTTCCTACTGAAACTTAAGAGAAATTGATATAGTGTAGTATGTTCTTTTCAAATAATCACACTTCTCAAGCACATAGATTGGAAAAAATTCCATATAAACACCATGTGATGATAAATAAAATAGCACCAAATAGGAACAAAACTCTAAGGGGTAAATGTATGAATCTCCGGATTCTTCATCTCCGGCGTGTTCAGCCTCTTCAGCGCTTAAATTTAAAGCGGCGCTGCATTGTAAAGGGAAGTTTCCCTTTACAATGCAGCGCCGCTTTAAATTTAAGCGCTGAAGAGGCTGAACATGCCGGTGATGAAGAATCCGGAGATTCATACATTTACCCCCAAGTGTCTAATAATCCATCTTGTCCCCAAAAGATATATGCTTACAATGTTTCCAATGAATAAAAGCCTTCAAATGAAATATCACACATGTTCTTTCCTTTAAGGGAAGGGTAGATTAATTTTCCATTTGTATTCCACTCACAGATTTTTCCGCTTTCCGAAAAATGTGTTTGCTGTAGCCTCTCTTTCTTAATCTACATTTAGGTTAATTTATTCTGTCCCTATAGATCTTGTCATCTGAATAGTTACACCTGGTTCTCAACATCTCTCCCTTTGGTATTCCACTGATGACAGCTGGAAAGTGTGAGCTTTCAGAATGTAAAAGGCTATTAGTCACCGTTTTTTTGCAGTAGATGTCTATGGTCAATTTACCCTCATTTGTCTTGAGATTGTTAAATCCAAGAAGTTAATTTTCTCCTGTTGAATCTCAGAAGTTAATTTTAAATTAATATCGTTGACATTAAGGACTTCAGCAAATGTTTGAGAGTTTCTTCCCCATCCCACAGGATGGGTATGTCATCGATATATCTAAGCCACATGCTTATGTGACTAGTATAAACAGTATTTGCATCAATAAATACTTTTTCCCTCTACCACCATCCTAGGAAAGGATTTGTATAGGAAGGCGCACATGCGCTTCCGGAGTTTTGAAGGAAAAATTTCTCTTCAAAAATGAAATTATTCTTTGTTAATACAAACCTCAAAAGATTCATGATGAAATCACTCATATTGTCTCTCTGTCCCATGTCATGAAAATACCTTACCGCATGAAGGCCTTGTTCATGTGGGATGTTAGAATAAAGGGATTCCACATCAAATGAAGCCAGCTTAGTGGTCTTATTCACTATTATGTTGTTTAATCTGGCTAAAACATCTGATGTGACCCTAACATAAGAACCAAGGCTAGTGACATGGTGTCAAAGATGTCTATCCACAAATTTACTTGCGTTCTCAGTGAGACTCCCCATTCCAGACACTATGAGGTCTCCGGGGGGATTATTTTCATCTTTATGTACCTTCGGTAACATATAAAATGTTGCTATTTTAGGGTTACTAATCTGAAGGTAGTCAAATATGACTGTGATATAACACCCATGGACAAAGCTTCTTGCATCAGGGCATTTTATTGGAGTTAATAATTTGCTGTTGAAGATAAGCCGTTTGTAACATTCTTCTTTATCAAGCTGACGATAGACTTCATATAGATATTTATTCCTAGGCCATAGTACTACATTCCCAATTTTATCAGATGGTTTTACTACGATATCACTCCAACTTTCAATTTCATTTAGTACCCTACTCTCATTCTTATTCAGATTATTCTTCTTATAAGGACTATATTTGGACTGTTGATAAAATTTGTCCAAATCTCTTGATACCAGATCATTATAGGTTTTGACTTGAGGACATATTGAAAATTCTGGACAAAAAGTGGATCTCTTCTTTTTGAAAACTGGTAGTCATTCTGATGTTATGGGACATTCGGGACTATTAGATGTGTCCAATTCTTCCAAAATTTGTAATGCTTGCATCTCTTCAGCAGAATCAAACTGTAAGATACTGGGATGTAAATACATGGTGGTTGCATATTCTCTTTGTTTATTTGTAAAGAACTTTTTAAGTAGAAGTTTTCTAGGGAACAGAGTTAAATATTTCTCCCATTCAAATCTATTCATATCTTGATTGGGACAAAAAGACAGTCCCCTACTTAGAAGTGAAATTTGGTGAGAATTGATGGGTCTATTAGACATATTTATAACCTTAATAGTGTCATATAGTAACGTGTTCTCCTGCCGTTCCTTCGTATTGATTGCTGTTATATCAGGAACTCTTGTTACTTCATTGCCTTTCGTTTTTTTATTCTTGTATCTTTTACCTCCCCTTTGTATCTGCTTGCGTTTGGACCCCTTCCCCTTCCATTCCTGCATTTTAGATTTAAATCTAAAAACTCATGTCTCATTAAATAATTGTCCTGGGAAATAGGGGAATGGTCTGGGGCCTCCCCCTCTAATGACTCTACTTCCGAAGTGCTGTACCAGATATTGTTCTTTTGTTCTTGCGTATATCCCATCTAACACCCTATTGTTGGTGTAATCGTTCTCATCACGTGAAAATTTATTTTGCTTTCATCAATTATCATTTTTTCAAAATTATCCAGATCTTGCTTGAGTTTCTCGGATGATTTCTGGAACTGTTCCAAATTCTCATATAATTTCTCCCCTAGAGATGTTATTTCCTGGGAATAGGTATCCAACATCCTATTGCCATGATCGATAAGGATATCCATAAATTCATTCAAACATTTTGCAAGGGTTTCTTCCCCTTTCTTTTTTAATTCTTCATTGGCTAGATCAATGGCCGGTTATAATTTGGCTCTCAATCCCCAATGAACCATTTGTTGTTTTAAATAATTGCTAAACATGGTTTTGTTCCAAAAAGTCTTGGTTTGTTTAAACATAAGGCTCTTTAGTTGTTTGGACCAATGTCCCCCAGAAAAAACTCAGAGTACACATCCCCTTGCTTTTTCTTTTGTGTTTTTACAAGATCATTACTGACACTAAAGGCCACCATCGGTTACAATATATTAATAATTTTATACAATTCTCACAAATAAGAAGCATGGGGAGAGTCCGGTGCAGATTAGTGTTGCCTAGGCAACCAAACAAATTGTTACAAAAGTTGTATATATATTGCAGCAGGAAAACCTTTTATCTCCAAAGGATCTATATGCTGGTCAATTTTATTGGCTTCTGAACTGTGCTGGAATGACAAAGCTTTGATTGCAAAATTCTGATATGGTCTATCTTGATTTAAGAAGAATTGGTCTCCAGGGAACATCCCTCTTCATTCGATGCACTTATCTCCCATCACTTCAACTGAGGAACCCATGCAGTTAAGCCAGTCCTGTCTCTCTAGTAAAGAGAATTAAGGTTCAAAAATAAACTTTGTCTCAATTGCGGTGACCCCAATGACATTCTGGATACCTGTCCTAAAAAGACAGAGAAATGATTGGGCCTGACAGGTACAGGAGAGTTCTTGTTAGGTTCTCTTTCTTCCTCTCCAACATCTTTTTCAAATGATATCTTTGCTTTCTCGGTTCTACTCACCCATGGCCCCAAAGCTATCACTCTGTCAGCATTCGTGGATTCTGGAGCAGCGGTTAACATTATGTCTTCAGCCACAGTTACTCATTTGGCACTTCCCACTATACCTCTGGAACAGCGTCTCCACCTTACCACCAATGATGGAAGTAGAATTTCAGGTGGCATCATTCGGGTTCGTACAATTCCTTTTACTATGCAAATTGGATCACTTCATAGGGAAGACATCTTTTTTATTGCCATCTCCATGCCTATCAATCCGGTGGTATTAGGTCATCAGTGGCTTTGTCTGAATTCTCCAGTATTCGATTGGCACAATGCTCAGATTTCATGGGGGTCCTATTTTTTCTCCCATTGTATCCAGAAAGTGTTTCCTCCACTCCAATTCTCGAAATCTAGTCTTTCCCCAGATTTATCTCTACCTCTCTCCCTCCAGTTTCAGGCTTTCCCCAATGTGTTTTGTGAACAAAGATCAACCAGCCTTCTTCCACACCAAGTCTGGGATTGCGGAATAAAACTCCTACCTGCTAAATCCCCTCCTCAGGTCTTGTGTACCTGCTTTCCATCCCTGAGACCAATACAATGGCGTAATATATCCAAGAAAATTTATAACGTGGATTCATCCGAAGATCCTCCTCATCGGCTGGCACCAGTTTCTTCTTTGTTGAAAAGAAAGATAATGGCCTGCATCCATGCATTGACTATTGGGGCTTGAATGCCATTAGAGTGAAGAACAGATGTCCAATACCTTTAATTACTAAACTGTTCGACCAAATCAAGGGCAGTACCATCTTTTCCAAATTGGACCTTCATGGAGCATACAAACTCAAATCAGACAAAGGAAAACTGCCTTTAACACCAGAGACAGTAATTTTGAGTATTTGATCATTTCATTCAGCTAATGTAACACTTCTGCTGTGTTCCAGAGTGCTATTGAGAAAACTTTTTGAGATCTCCTTTATCAATATGTAGTGGTATATCTAGATGACATCCTCATCTTTTCCTCGGATCTCCAATCTCATCGGAGGCATGTGGATTATGTTCTTACTCCGCTCAGGGCCAACCACTTATTCTGCAAATTTTCAAAGTGTCTTTTTGAACATACACAATTGCCCTTTATGAGCTACATCATTTTTGGAATGGGACTCCATATGGATCTCACCAACTCAAGGCTATTTCTGACTGGCCTCAACCCTCAGGCCTGAAAGCATCCCAGCGACTTATTATTGCCAATTTATCAAGGGTTATTCTGACTTGGTTGCACTGATCATCACACTAATCCAGAGAAAATCTAGGTCCTGATTCATTAGCGGATATAATCTGAGTGCAACTTGAGTAACGTAATATATGCACATTAGGACAAGAAAAGTATGCATGGATTCATCAAGCAACGGATCTTCAGATACATACCAAGATGAATTTGGACGAAAATTGCTTATGCAACGTAAAAAGCAATGCAACAGTCACATGCGACCAACCACTGAAATTATGTGCTGAGGGCAGCACAGACAATGGACTTTAGAGAACTCAATGAAAAGCCTGTATACAAATAGTTCTGTTCCGTGGACTTGCTGTCAGTCTTGATATGCAATTGGTTTAATTTGTAATATAATCATTATACTAAGTGTACTGTGCAGAACCGTTGTTATATACATACCACATTACTTGGATTTACATTTTATATATATATATATATTAATGTGTATATATATTTTGAAATTATTAAGAATTAATAAATAATAATATTAATAGTACTAATTATTATTAACTACTCTTGCACAGTATGCTTCTTGAGGTTGTTCAATAAGGAGTCATTTTAACTCAATTCATCAGAACACAACACAACTAAAATCTACTGTACTGAACTTTTTTTTTTTATTATTTATTTTGAAAAATAGCACTGGTATACAAACAGAAATCAGCAATTAGTACATTGCAAAAATAGGCATATGTAGACAACAATGCAAAGGGAATAAAAAACAACAAAAACAGAAACACATTGTCACAAGAGAAACAAATAAGGAACAATTGTTGCACCATTTGCACAAACTCTATAACATTTTCCAAGAATATGAAGTGGGAGAGGGGAGACACTGGTCGTCGCTGAAGGAGGAAAATAGAGTGCAGGGGAAGGTATTTCACAACAAAAGAGGAAAATAAAACTTGGGAAGGGGACAACTCCAAGGATCAGACAACATAAGAGCCGCTCGTCAATAAGGGCCAGAGGGGGTTCACTTAAAGGGGGAGAGCTGGTGAAGGGGTCAAAGGGTTACAAGTAAAGTCAGGGAACCCAAATCTGGTGGAATTTATCGTCCTTATCGTGTAAGTGGTGTGTGATCTGTTCCATCTGGGCAATAAACCAGATATAGGAGCGTAGGGCCGCCATAGTGGGGGGCTCTGCTTGTTTCCATGACTTGGCCACTAAGCATTGCGTTGCAGCAAGGATATAGGAGGCTAATTTTGCAGATTGTCTGTCATCGTCAGTCAGAGGATAGCAGAGAAGAAAGGACCACGGGTCTTTCCGAATGGGACATGGAAGGAGGGATGAGACGAAGGTCCTAACTCGATCCCAAAAGGAGGATATTTTAGGGCAGGTCCACCATATATGTAGAAAAGATCCCATCTGGCAGCAATCCCGCCAACATAATGGAGAGCTAAAGGGAAACATTTTAGCGAGTATGTCTGGGGTGAAGTACCATCGATAGTATACTTTATATGCGTTCACCTTGATCAAGGTGGAGATGGAGCTGGTGGCAACCTGTTCTCTTGTAATCTCCCAATAATCCTCCAAGGATTAAGCTGTAGATATAAGAAATCATACCTCTACTCAAGGGTGAGGAGAGACATAGGGTTTCAAAGGTGGAAGTAGGAGTGGGGAGAGGAGCACCCCCCGAGAAGAGAGCCACAAAACTGCCTCAGCTGAAAATATTCGTAGAATTTCAGATGTAGGTTTGGGTACTTAGAACGCAGATCATCCCACGAGATAAAGGAACCTTGATATAGGAGATCTCCAACAAATCGGACACCAGATTTAGACAAGGTACTAGATAAAGCTTAGGAGAGCCCAGGAGGGAAGGCAAGATTTCCCCAGAGAGGTAGGATAGTAAGGGAGGAAGGCGGGATATTGAAGTGGGGACGGCAGGTCTCCCAGACCGTAGCTGAGAATGACAGGATGGGGCAATGACCAGTAAGGGGCGATCTAGTTTGTTTTGGGAGGCCCCAAATGCAGGAAAGGAGCGGAAATTTGAGATAGGCGGCTTCAATGTCAACCCACGACAGTGCCGCCGGGGGAGCAAATGAGGCTACAATCTGACTCAAGTGAGCAGCTCAATAGTAAGTTTTCAAATCCGGGAAGCCCCTACCACCACACTTAGTGGGCCTCTTTAGGAGAGCCAGCTTGACCTTAGGAGACCGGCCGTTCCAGACAAACCTAGAAAGACATTTTTGGATAGAAGAAAGTTCCAAAAGGGGGACTCTGCACTGAACTTTTAATTGTAATTTTATATGCTTAATAATATACATTGTTAAAAATATTAATAATGTATTTCATCTATCTGGATTTTTGTTTTACTTGGATCATGCTATCTTGTAATAAACCTACTATATAAAAATTTAAGGGACAAATGTATCTGAGATATTGTTTATGTTCCGAATGTCTTTTCATTATGTCCCAAATTTACTTGAATCCGCATTTTCATTTATTTGTATTAAAAAACACTTACACCAATGTATGTAACAATTTTTATTTTCATTAACATAAAATACATATATATATAAAAATAGTATAATTAGGAGGCACTCACAGGACTTTTCCAGAATATTAAAGTATTTATTCCATTAAAAATTGGTCAACGTTTCAGTCCCGAAACGAAACATTGACCAATTTTTAATGGAATAAATACTTTAATATTCTGGAAAAGTCCTGTGAGTGCCTCCTAATTATACTATTTTTTACATTCACGTTATTTGAGTTCCTGCACCCAGGCTGGAGAAATATCTACAAATGTGAGTGCCTTTCCTGGTATGTGTATATATATATATTTGACACAATGCCCTATTTCTGACTCTTTGTTCCAGAGCTCATAGAAAATATGAAAAGCTATTAGCTTAGCAAGCTGAGGCCATTTTTTCATCATATATAACTTCTAGGGGTATAATGGGTATAGTTTGTCTGGCTCTGCAGTGGTGTGCAGTGTACCCTTACTTGTAACTCTATGCTAATGTACATGTAATGCAAAACACAGTAGTAGCCAGAGGAGTGAATTGTTTGCCTGAACCATGCAAATATATATATTTTTGTGGTGGCCGGTGGGAAAGGGACATTTAATATACCACTTATTAAAGTTTTCCTCATTATGTATGTCTTTTCTCATCTCTTTACAGTCTTCTTGAGAACTCATCTAGAATACATTGTTTTGTTTACTGTGCAAAAGATATTTCTGTTTATTTGATGAGTACTTAGGCCTCAGTCTGCCCCTTAAAGGCCATTTAAATCTGCTTACTTAGGCCTGTCGTTTCTTACCCCTTTAGATTTATTTAAAAATGTCTGACAAGGAGCAGCCAGGACATAGTCAGGCGTCCGGTACCTCAACCAGTGAAAAGAGACAACTCAACTTTACACCGTAGGAGGTGAAAATCATTGTAGAGATGATGGTTTAGAGGCTCTACTCCAGCATCCGGCAGGTCACCGTGAATGCGAAAACAGGCATCTGGGAGGACAGTACAGCTCAGCACAGTGCTGCGGAATTAGTGACGCTATATAACGAGATTATGGTGATGATGTTTGCAGAGAACAAATATATGAATTAGTGGGCCTAAGATAAAAAAAATACCATTTTCTATGCAGCACTCACATCAGTCCCTGCCCCGTTGAAGGTTGCAGTCTAAATCCCCTAACATACGCACACACAGACAAAGAGAGAGAGACTAGGGTCCATTTGATAACAGCCAATTAACCTACCTAGGTGTTTTTGGAGTGTGGGAGGAAACCAGAGCACCCGGAGGAAACCCACTCAAACATGGGGTGAACATACAAACTCCACACAGATAAGGCCAAATCGAACTCATGACCCTAGTGCTGTGAGGCAGAAGTACCATCCACCAAGTCACCATGCTGCCCTGTACAGGACAGGTTACTGCTAACATTAAACATTAGATGAAATTATAAGCTAACAAGGAGTTTTGGTTTGTTGGAAAGCTAATTGTTAAAAGTGTTATTTTCTTTTCTTGTGTGAAAGTCAATTTTTTAAAATGTGCAAGCTCCTTTGTTACATTTACTCAACAAGGGCAAAACACATTTTGTGTGTGTGTGTGTGTGTGTGTGTGTGTGTGTGTGTGTGTGTGTGTGTATATACAATTGGTAACAAAAATTCTCTATTTGCCTATGCTTAAACATGATTATCGTGTCTCATTTTGCACAGCTGGTTTGACTTTAAGCATCGTCTTAAAGACACATTGAGGGACCACAGGATCCATGCACAAAGGACCGGTGGCAGGCTCCCTCGCAACTACAGTTGACACACCCTGGAGACTACGGCATTGGCCTGTATTGATGAGCAGAGAATGCAAGGAGTGGGCTGTATTGACTCCAATAGGTACATGGTAACTATTTAGTCATTGTATCAGATATTTGTCTGTTTTGTGCAGAAAAATGTAGCCTCACTAACATTATCTAATGTAACACTCCTTTTCCTTACTTAGGGTGTGTGTACTAGTCTTTGTGTGTGCTGTCTGCAAATGGATTATTTACTTTGCATTAATTTTTATGCAGTGCCTCCACCTTGGTCTAAGTACTGTAGGCTCTTGGTGGGGTAGTGTTCTGAAGTTAGCAACAGCAGAGAGAGACCAACGAACCCTCTGCCCCCTTACACTGGACAACAAGCCCACACAAAGGAAATATTCTCACACCAAATTGGTCTTTAGAATTTTAAAGAAAAATAGACTAGTATAGTGTGAACAATACAATCACCTAAATTTTACAAAAAGTATACTAGTACATTTGATATCAGAATACCAAAAACAAATCTCTCTGACCTACTATAAAGTAGAGATACCTCTATTACCACATAATACTTGCTAGACTAAATTAGTGATAACAATCTATATACAGATATCTGTCTGAATCACTTTAACAATCTATGAACATTTACAAAATATCTATAAAGTCGTGAAGAAGCAAAGTATTTATATCTATATGATTATGCAACTTTATCATAGGGTAGTTTCAGACCCGGCGCTTCCATTAGGCAGCATTAGGCAGGGACCTGGAGGGCGCTGTTGTCTACTTTTTTTTTTACTTTTTTTAAAAAATGAAGAAAGCCTCTTCTTTCTTTTGTGGTGATCGGCGACTGTTGTGCGGAGGCCGGTGACTCTTTAAATGCACCCGCAGTTTCTGTACCTGGTCAAGGATCATCAGTGGGGTATCTCTTTGGCGGCGCCTCCCCCCCACAGTACTAATGTGCTGGCCACTATGCTCACACTATCTGCCAGTGACAGACAGTGTCTATAAAGTTATTTGCAGACGGGCCCACCCCTTCCAGCATGCTCTGCTTCGCTCCATTCTCCCTCCTCTCTGTGAAGAATGTGAGGAGCATTTGGGCAGCCATTGCTGAACGGGGTGAGAGAGCACATTTGAGAGACAGGCAGTTTGAGGAGCCAACTGCATCTTTCCTTCAGGAAACCAAATAGTAAGTAAATGCTTTACAATCATAATGCTTTTTTTTATTCAAATGAGGTCGATCTATAAATGCTCCATCCAGGTAGTGGGAGGTAAAAAACAAACTTTGGGGGGGATGAAAAATTATTATTATTTGGTGCTGCATGCTGTATTTTTTATTTGTAAAATATGGGGATAAAAAATGAACATTGATTATTATTTGGTGCTGCATGGGGAATCTTGCAGCTTGGTGAGGTGTATAACGCTATGCTATTTTGGTAGTGGTAGAAAGGGTATCAGGCTAAGCGCATCATTGGACCAGTGGTGAGCTCAACTAGTCTCTGTCACAATCTGCCTCAGGCTGCAGTACAGTATCTCCTCTCTAGAGACTGCACTGCCTTTGTTTGATCCTGCATGCAATGGGTTAATCATCTCACATGCCTGGCATCCAGCTCCAAGCTTCCCAGCTTAACCTGTACATTCAGACTATGCCTGCAGATCACCTCACCTGTCAACCAGCTCACAAGCTACTCAGCTCTATCTGGCAATCCAGTATACTTGCATTATTTACTTTATCATTTACTACATCTCAGTATTACTTGTATATTCCTTAATTAATTAAAGGTATTTATTTAAAGAAACAAGCAGGTGCAAAATGAAAACTAAACAACAGTGTAGGTAGTTATGGAGGCATGTGATATGATGAGGTTGTTGTCAAAAAGCATTATAAGTTATTGCTAAGGCAACATGTAATTGACAGTCAATAGAATCTAAGGTTTGAGTGGTAGGTCACCTTGCTCCAACATGTCTTTGTGGTAGGAGCTTAAGAGAAACATCTTAACATTTATAAAAAGGACAAGCTTCAAGCAAATAGATATGTGTGTTTAAATGTTGTTCACTGAAATAGCTGCACTGTATCCTGGGGAGGAATCTGTTCCAGTCTGTAAACAACTTTTGTAGGTGTAGTTATAAACTCAGGTATCCAAACCAAATGGTTTGATGGAATTGTAGACAATTTTCTTCTCCGTAGTCTTTGTGTTCTTGGATTGGAAATGCTAGGCATGTTATTAGATGTGAGCATACCTTCTATTGAGTTTTTTGTGCCTAGGCCTAGTTCAAAGAGAATGTTCTGGACTTCTTCTGGTCTTCTGCTGGTGTTTTGATTGAGATCTATTGATCATGATGCCTGTCACACTTCAATGCAGAAATCACAACTGAGGAGCTCGAAATATTGTGAAACACACAATGTTTATTGCAGGATTGTACAAACCGGATGATGTAAGATTGCAGGGAGATGCAGAAAGCAAATACCAGGAGCATGGCTGATGCAGGCAAACAGGTAATATGAAGAAATCCCAGGGAACAGGTGAACCAGGAGCACAGCACAACAGGGAACGCACAGAGACATGTAACAGCAACAGTCCGGGCCTGCTGCCAAGCCTGCCGCCCAGTCCGGGCCTGCTGCCAAGCCTGCCGCCCAGTCCGGGCCTGCTGCCAAGCCTGCCGCCCAGTCCGGGCCTGCTGCCAAGCCTGCCGCCCAGTCCAGGCCTGCTCCCAAGCCTGCCGCCCAGTCCGGGCCTGCTGCCAAGACTGCCGCCCAGTTCGGGCCTGCTGCCAAGTCTGCCACCCAGTCCGGGCCTGCTGCCAAGTCTGAGCCATCCGTTGCCAAGGGTGCCAAGTCTGAGCTACCACCTACCTTCAATGGGGATATACAGCAATTTAATGCTCTGATTAAATTTTTTATATCCTATTTACCATCAGTACCTGACCTCCTAGATAACCAATGGAAGCAAGTATATTACCTGTTATCCAACTTTACAGGAAAAGCTTTGGAATGGGCAAACCCATTTATTGAGATGGATCATTCCATCTTATCGGACTTACAATCCCTTACTGAGGCAGTTATCAGCAAGTTTGTAACACCTCCCACTATGCCATCTTGCGGGGCCTCTGCATTGACAGCAATACCACCTAACTCACCTGGCCAAGAGATACCATTGTGCTCTTCCCAGTTGGCTCAGGTCCCAATCCCAAGGAAGTCCCGTAAAAGGGGAGGACGTAAAAAGAAAGGAGGTTCTGCAGTGCTTCAACTTCCATCTGGCATAGTCTCCTTTGCCTCTCCACCCATGGACGAGGACTTTTCTGCCGGGCCCCCAATTCTGGACTATGATTCAGACGAACTGAGATATTTTTGGTAATTGGGCGTCTGGAATCCGCCCTTTAAAGGGGGGGGGGTACTGTCACGGTCTGCCTCCGGCTGCTTTGCATCATCTCCCTTTTGAATGCTGCTTGCATCCTGCAGTACCTGTTTGTTTTGCACTGTGCAGTATTTGTGTTCATTTTATGTGTTAGCAGCAGTACCTCTGATCACCAGAGATGCTGCAATTGTGCCTGCCTCTTCTGCTTTAGGAGTTAACCTTCCTGTTCACTAATTATTCCTTGCACATGGTTGTGTCCTTCTTATACTTGTCTCTCCCAGCATTCATTGCTGGTTATTGTTGTCCCATCTTGTTGTTCCTACCCTCTGCTGTGCTTGTGGTTTCATGCTGCCTAGATCTCTCAATTTCACTGCTTACCTGCTATATGGGAGCTCTCCATATTACCACTTTCCTACATCAGCCATCTACCTAGTATTTATTCCTGCCTTTTCCTGTATATTCAGTATTACACCATCAGATTGTTATTCCAGCAATAAACTTTGTGTGATTTCACCTCATTCCTGGCTCCTGAGCTGCACTTTGTATTTGAACCGTGACATTCTTCAACTCCTTAGGTCTCCTGTATGATGAGTGGCTTCTGCCGAGTCTCACCTCAGATCATTAAAGCACGGCCGACGCTCTGCTGAAGAGTACTCTGCCGAGTTCCTGCGCTGATCCACTGACAGCGAATGGAACGGCCCAGCATTACGCAGTCAGTTTTGTTTAGGGTTGTCAAAACAAATTAAGGACTTCCTGGTTCAATATCCTTCACCTACCTCTCTGGAGGGACTTATGCAACTCGCTATAAAGATTGATAGACACTTTAAAGAAAGAAGAGCTGAGAAGAAAGCACCTACTTCAAGTACACTCCTTTCCGTGTCTCCTCCTACTATGGAAGCTGCGGAATCTATGCAGCTAGGGGCTTATCGCCTCTCCCAGGAGGAAAGAACTAGGAGACGTTTTTTAGGTCTTTGTTTGTACTGTGAAACCAAAAGCCACCTTCTTTGTTACTGTCCCAACAAGTCGGGAAAAGGACGGGCCTAGAGAATGTGGAAAAGGTTCAACTAGGACTGCAGTTTATTTCTTCCAAAAATGCCTTACTAGTTCCCGCTCATATTGCTTTTGGGCCACATTCCACCGCCATCTCAGCCTTTTTAGATAGTGGTGCCTCAGGTAATTTTTTTAGATATTGGCTTTGCCAAGTATCTTGGGATCCCTCTCATGAAAATCAACACCGCAATCACTGTTTGTGGTCTGGATGGATGCGCCTTACCTGGGGGCAGGATTTCCTACAGGACTCCGCCATTACAACTAACGGTGGGATCTCTTCTTTCCGAAACCCTGTCCTTCTGTCTCATTAATTGTCCTTCCATTCCTCTAATTCTGGGCCATCCCTGACTCCATCTCCATAACCCGGTTTTTGATTGGAGTTTAGGAGAGATTGCTTGCGGGAGTTCCCATTGTTTTCAAAATTGTTTGATCCTGTCTATTTGGTTTCTCCAGCCCCTACTTGAGCAACTTCCTCTCCCTTATTGTGAGTTTCAGGATGTGTTCTCCAAAAAGGTGCCTGACTCTTTTCCTCCACACCGTGACTTTGTGTGGTCCATTCATCTAATTCCAGGATCTAAATTGCCCAAAGGAAGGTTATACTCCCTCTCTGGTCCTGAGACTAAGGCAATGCAGGAATATGTGGAGGAAAATTTACAGTAAGAATTTATTAGACCTTCTAAATCTCCAGTGGGAGCCAGGTGTCTTTTCGTATCTAAAAAGGACGGTAATCTACACCCGTGTATTGATTTTCATGGCTTAAACAAGATCACCATTAAAAGCACTTATCCACTCCCACTCATTTCAGTCCTGTTCGACCAACTTAGAAACGCTACTGTCTACACCAAGATTTATCTACGTGGTGCTTACAACCTCATACACATCAGGAAAGGCGATGAGTGGAAAATGGCATTCAACACCCAATCTGGCCATTATGAGTACTTGATCATGCCTTTCGTCCTGTGTAATGCACCCGCTGTCTTCCAAGATCTTATCAATGAGGTTCTCCGTGATTTCCTTGGAGAATTCGTTGTAGTGTATCTGGATGATATCCTGATTTATTCTCAGTCTCTGCCACAGCATCGACTCCATGTTGAACAGGTCCTCCTAAAACTTAGAGAGCATCACCTCTTTGCCAAACTCGAAAAATGTGAGTTTGAAGTTCACAAGGTTTCCTTCCTTGGATATGTAATCTCTCCCGATGGATTCTCTATGGATCCTATCAAGGTTCAAGCAAATCTGGAATGGGAACGACCCACTAATCTATAAGCTATCCAGAGAATTCTCAGCTTTGCAAACTATTACCAGAGATTCATACAAGCCTTTTCTAATTTGGTGGCACCCATTGCAGCCCTCACTCACAAAGGGGTGGATCCCAGTAATTGGCCATTGGAGGCCATAGCTTCATTTGAAGCCCTAAAAATGGCATTCACCACTGCTCCAGTCCTTAAGCATCCCAATCCGGAATTTCCATTCGTACTGGAGTAGGCGCTGTCGCTCTGAAGTAGGCGCTGTCGCTCTGAAGTAGACGCTGGCGCTCTTCTGTCCCAAACGGACCCCTGCGACCATAGACTGCATCCATGTGCTTTCTTTTCACGCAAATTTTCTGTTGCTGAGGTCATCTACAATGTAGGCAACCGAGAACGTCTTGCAATTAAGTGGGCCTTTGAAGAGTGGTGTCACTGGTTGGAGGGAGCTGTTCATACGATATCAGTCTTTACAAAAATGTTTTGTATATTAAAACTGCTAAACGGTTAAACTCCAGACAAGCTCGTTGAGCGCTATTTTTCACTTGTTTTAAGTTTGTCATAACCTATAGACCTGAATACAAGAATATCAAGGCAGATGCTTTGTTCTAGGAACTTCATTTGTCACCAATTATTTGCTGGAGAACTGCAGTCCATTATTCCTTCTTCCATTTTTCACGCTGGTTTAACTCAAGACCTAGGTAATACCATTCGTCAATTCCAGAAATTAGCTCCTCCTGAAAATCCTGCAGGGCTCCTATTTGTTCAAGTTCATCTACGGAGAGCAGTCCTTTCTGAGGCCCACGAGAACAAGTCTGCTGGGCATCCGGGTATCTCCAAAACTGTTGAGATTCTTTTGCGCTCTGTGTGGTGGTCTTCCTTGTCCTCGGATGTCAAAAATGTTGTTCTTTCCTGTGAAGATTGCGCAAAAAACAAAGCTTCCAGAAACTGTACCTCAGGTCTGCTTATGTCTTCGTATACTCCTACGAAACCCTGGACGCATTTGTCAATGGATTTTATTGTGGATCTGTCTTATTCTTCAGGAAACAACACTATTTGGGTGGTAGTGGACCATTTCAGTAAGATGTCCCATTTTATTCCATTGACCAAGCTTCCCAGTGCTCAGAGTGTGGCTGTGTTCTTTATACAACATGTTTTCCGTCTTCATGGCTTACCTATTGATATTGTCTCTGACTGCGGCTCTCAATTTGTTGCCAAATTCTGGAAGTCCTTCTGTAGCCTCCTTGGAATTAACATCAGTTTCTTATCAACCTATCATCCTCAGTCCAATGGGCAGACTGAAAAAAGTCAACCAATCTTTGGAACAGTTTTTACACTTTTATACCTCCGAATTTCAAAATAATTGGTCATCTTTGCTTCCGTGGGCCGAACTTGCATATAATAATTTGTGTCATTCCTCCACTTGTACCTCTCCGTTTTTCTGCAATTTCGGTTCCCATCCAATGTAAAATTCCTTGTCCTCTCTCAATCATTCTGGCCTCCCGGAGATACGTTCCACGGCTCCACTTCTCAGGATTGTCTGAAAAAAGTCCACACTGCTTTACTACAGGCCTCTTTCCAGTCTAAAAAATTTGCAGACCGTTATCGAACAAATTGTTCTTTTAAAGTGGGTCAAAATGTCTGGCTCTCCACTCGTTATATCGGGCTCAAACAACCCTGTAAAAAACTTTGCCCTAGATTCATTGGACCATTTTCTATTGTTAAACAGGTCAATCCCGTTGCCTTCAGGTTAAAGCTTCCCCGTTCTTTAAAGATTCTGAACACTTTCTACTAATGTCTCCTGAAGCCTGCTATTCCTGTATGCAAATCTAGACTCCGCTACTTACGGAAAACTCAGTCTGTTAACTTTGAAGATTATCAAGAATTTGTGGTGGAAAAAATTCTTGACTATCAAAAGGTCCAGGGGCAAATCCATTTCTTGCTACAGTGGAAGGATCGTGGCCTGGAGGAACAATTCTGGTTCCACAGAAGCTCATTAGAGAGTTTTTCAAACAATTTCCTAACAAACCGGAATGTCGGGGTTGCTCAACCCCTCCTCAAGAGGGGGTACTGTCACGAGCTGCGGCTTTACTATGAGCCGCCTTGGCTCGCTTGTTCTCTCTGCCCCTCGTCCCGGACATCGTCATGACGACCGGGACGTCACTTCCATCTCTACCTGCCCGTTGCCAGGGCAACGATCGGTATGCTCCTCCAGCCCCTGTAGACAAAGCACAGTGTAAATTCATTCTATTAGCACTGTGACCCAGCAATCTGTTACCCGTGTGCATGCGCAATTTTGCTATTATTGCAGCTGGGTCCCATTATCTGTTAATGGAGCTTGCTCCTCATTGACCAATATCTGCATTTAAGGCAGGGAGGGCCTAGCCTCCCTACCGGTTATAGCGCTCAGTCTCCTGGCTGCTGACCTGCTGTTGTTCTGTGTTCCTGTACTCCTGGATAGACCTTTCTGTGTATGACCTTTGGCTTGTTTATTGGATTGTGAATCTCTGCTGGTGACCCTGACTTCTGCCTGTGACTCGGATATCCTGTCTCGTTGCCGGCCCTGACCCTTTTGCCTGGACCTCACTTCGCTGCCTGCTTGTGCCCTTTGACCTCAGCCTGTCCCTAACTTGGTTATCTCCTGCTGTCATCCCCTTGCTACGTTACGGTTTAAACCATAAGCTTGTACTACGCAGAGGGTAAGACCTGGGGGCATCTGAATACCTGTGAGCACATCAAACTCTACGGGAAAGGCGTCTGCTAAAGGCGAAGACCTCTACCGCCTGTTCTACAAGCTTATGACAGTAACTGTTAGCCGTGACAGTGAGTTCCTCTTTTATCTTGAAGTATGGCAATAAAGTAGGAACCAGTGTTTTAGCAGAGGTAGGCCATCATAAAATCCTCTAACTGCGCTTGCATGAGAAAGGCAACAAAAGCAGCTTGGGATTGTTCTGCTGTAACAGCAGGAAGATGAGTTGTTGTAAGTGCAACTACTTCTATGTCATCATCCTGTCTGGTGCCAGAGTCAGATAAAGAAAGAAGACAGTCAGCTGCCATAATTTCAGATCCTGCCTTGTGCTAAATATCATATGTAAATAACAAAAGTCTTGCTAACTATCTGGCAATGCCTATACCCGCTTGTCCCAGTCCTTTTGTTTTGAACTTGTGTTACCATAGATAAGTTCTCCATTTCTGAATAGCCTATTAACACAAGTGCTTCTTGTGCTTACGGTTTTAGTCCCGTTTTTGAAATGACTTGTCCGAGAATTGACAACTCTCTTGATATGAAGTGACATTTAAAAAAAAACAGTTTCAGCCTTGTGTTGTTATACCGCTTTTACTTATGCATCACAAGGTCCAGAAATCACTGCACTCCAGCCCGGTTATTCAAAATTTAAGACATCATCTACTGAAAGCAAGTGGGTGCTCAAGCAAGTATGTATGTCACACATTTTTAAAGAAACAGTCCGTTGTGCGTAATAAATGCAGTGAGGACCCTGCTGTCTTCTTGCTGGAATACCTAGTGATATACACTCTGAAGATCCAATGTAGAAAATGGTGTGCCCCTCTCAGTTTAGCAAACACTTCTTTCATATGTGGAAGTGGATGGCTGACAATCACTACCTGTGTTAGGCTCTCTTAAATTCACACACAGATGAATACTTTTACCACTTTTTTCCATTGTAACAACAAATTGGTGAAACCCATTCAGGGGGTAAATGTAAAAGTTTCCCTTTACAATGCAGCGCCGCTTTAAATTTAATCGCCGAAGACACTGAACACGCCGGAGTTGAAGAATCCAGACATTAATACATTTACCCCCAGAAATGTTAATGTGCTCAATTGCATCTTGGCGCAACAGATTTTTTTTCTCTCTTGGGAGACTGCAACTCAATACAAATAGCGGTTGATGCATTTTCTGTTGTACAGGAGTCACATACAGTCATCGTCTTATTTTATGTACAAAACTTTTTGCACATCTTGAGTTTTGCCTCCGTTTTAATTTTGTCACTTGTCAGCGTCTGAAATTGGAGTTTGTGTTGAAGTGCATGGCTTGTTTGTAGTAATAAGGCCACTTAACACTTGCATGTGTAACGCAGCAAATAAATCAGTGTAGAATTCTGCAGGGTTGGGTATGTGACCCCGATTACGAGGACACCGACAAGGACTTACCCGACTTTGGAAGCCAGAAGCTGGCAATGTCGAAAAGATGGTAACAGCAAAGCTTTGAAATCAGTAGTTCCCAGAATCGCGATTAATGCACAAGCCGGCACACAGCAAGTCATGTAACTTTCTGGGACTGTACTATTATTAGGGGTGTTAAATGACTAATGCAGGGAGGCGCAGAATGTGTAAAGTTGAAGGCTTGCTGTAAAATATTTTACATTCCGCGGCTCTCTGCATGAGTAATTTAACACTTGTGCATTAATTGCGATTCTGGGAAGTAGTGATTTTAAAGCTTCGCTGTTACCATCTTTTCGTGATTGCTAGCTGCTAGCTTCTGGCTTCTGAAGTCTGGTAAGTCCTTGACGGTATAGTGGTAGTCTCGTTAGTGACTACCACCGATTCTGCAGGTACACAGTGTGTGTCAAAAGCCACATTTGCTTGTAAGCAGCGCCGGTGCTAGGGTTCACATCGCCCTAGGCAAAATTATCCTCACCCTCATCAGTGTGTTCATCATCCTCACACAATACTAATTAATCCCCGCTGGAATCCACCATTACAGAAGTCTCTATATTATGATCTAAATAACAGTAAAGGCCTTCCTCATGGAATTAGTAGTTCATTTTGATGATCATCTTTTTCCTTATTTTTAGGAAGTAGCCTCCTACACCAATTGCCAACAAGGTTCACGGCTGTGCTGAAAACTCTTTCCGAGTACACACTGGAGGGTGGCCAGCTTAGGTATTGCAAAGCTAGCTTGTACATTGGTCTCCAAATTGCCCTTTTCCTCCCAGTATGTAAAGGGACTGTCTGACATGTCTATTTTTATGCTGTCGTTAAAATAATCCTCCACCAATCTTTAAATGTTGCTAGTAGGATCAGTTGGCATTAAGGCAGAGGTGCCACGATTTTTGGGCAATTCTTTTAGATCAGACCAGATGTCAAAATGTTCTGCTGAATCATCTGCATCATCCTTGGGTCTCTTAGAAAAGCTTAGTTTTTTCCTAGCAGTACCACTTCAGCTGTCAACTTCTCCTTGCATCTCTTGTGATCTGGAACAGGTAGAAAGAAAGAGAAGACAAAATGTAGTAATCTGATTTCCAGAAGTTGATAACTCTTCGATCCTGGCAAAGCGATTAAAGTACTTCATCTACAAGTCCGACATACTTAGCGTAATTTCTTTATTTCATCTCCTCCTTCAATTTTTCAAGGTGCTTTTCCAAAAGTCTAATTAAGGGTATCATTTTGCTCAAGCTAGCAGTGTTTGAACTCTCTTCACAGGTGACTACTTCGAATCGTTTTGGCACCTTGTACAACACGGAAAGTATTCTCCACTGCGCTGGACTAAATTACATTCCCCCTCCTTTCCAATGTCATGGCTTGTGGGATAAAGAGTGCATGGCTTTTCACTGTTCCTCCATCCTCACAAGCATATACAGTGTGGAATTCCACCTTGTTACCACCTCTTGCTTTAGTTGGCGGCAAGGCAAAATAAATTGTTCTTGCAGCTGCTGAAATTTCCTACATGCTGTTGCAGAATGCTAAAACTGTCCCAAAATTTTGGGTGCCACAGACAGCATCTCCTGCATGTCCCTGTCATTTTCCAAAAAGCTCATTACCACCAAGTAGATTGTGTGAACAAAAGAGGGAATGTGATGGATTTCACCCAGCTGTAATGCTCTCACAATATTGGTGGCATTATCATAAATGACATATCCTCAGGAAAATCCAAACGGGATAAGCCATGTTGCAATTACATCCCTTAGTTTTTCAAAGAGGTTGTCATCGGTATGCCTCTTAGAGAAGCCGCTGATACACAGAGTAGCCTGCCTCCGAATAATCTGGCATTGTTGGGTACATGCTGCTGAAATTCACCAACCCAGTGGGCTGTCACAGTCATATAATGTTTAGTTTGCCCAATTCTGCTTGTCCACATATTTGTGGTTAAGTGTACAGTGGGTAGAATGGCTAGCAAAATTGTGTCATGATGGAATTTGGTAATGGGGACACAGAACCTAAATTAAATGTCTAAAACCAGCTGCATTAATTGTGGATATTGGACGTAGATCTAATACTAGCATAGTCGCCATGGCGTCTGTGATCCGCTTTGCGACTGGGTGACATCTTTAATACTTGCTTCCTCTTGCAAAAAATTGTTTAACAGTCGATTGTTGTAAATTACTAGTAGTCTTCTTCTTCATAATCCTCATTAGTGCCGTTGTCAGCTACACAAATATCCCACTCATCCTGTTGCAAATGCAAAGTGGTGTCCTATATTTGTGTATCAATGGCTACACTAAGAGCTATACCACTGACAACCTATTTGAAAAACTAAGGGATGTCATTACAACATGGTTTATCCCATTTGGACTCTCCTCATTTGTGACAACCCAACCAATATTGTGAGAGCAATACAGCAGGGAGAATTCCATCACATTCCCTGTTTTGCTCACACACTCAACTTGGTGGTACAGAGCTTTTTGAAAAATTACAGTGACATGCAGGAGATGCTGTCTGTGTCCGGAAATAATTTGGGTAATTTTCGGCATTCTACAACATACAACAGCATGTTGGAGATTGCAGCTGCTGCAAAAAGAATTTAATTTGAGGGGGAATGTACTTTAGTCCAGCGGAGTGGAGAATACATTCCATGTTGTGTAAGGTGCTGAAACCACTCTAAGTAGTCACCTGTGAAGTAAGTTAAGACACTGTTAGCTTGAGTCAAGTGATTCCCTTAATTAAACTTTGGGAAAAGCAGCTAGGGAAATTGAAGGAGGAGATGAAACTAAGCAATTCTCCTAGATATGTTGGACATTTATATTAAGAACTTTAATTGCTTTGCCAGGATCTGAGAGATATCAACATCTTGAAATCGGATCACTACATTTTGCCAACTGTGCATCCTAGGTTTAAGAGCTATGTCTTCTCTTTCTTTCCAACTGACCTAGATCTCAAGAGATGCAATGAGCTCCTGGTCAACAAGCTCACAGCTCAAGTGATACATGACACAACGACTCATCCTCCTATTAAAGTAATTATATTGTTTTCAAATAAGCCTTGCATAGGCGATTGTATTGTGTTTCCAATGCACAAAGTGATTTATTTTAGCAGATGTTAAAAGTTAACAGTTCAATACATGATTATTATATAATACAGTACAGTACAGCCAATGCCAAAAGATACATATATACCGCTGCGCTTGCATACGCTTCGCTGCGCCCCCACGTGTACCAGTGAACAGTAGTTCACCCTTGAATACTGTGGTCAGAGAATAGTGAAGCTAGTGGGAGCTCAGCTACGATATATATACATTCAGTGTTACATCAATAACTAGAGTATGCAATGTGCGATCTCTTCGCCGAATGCACCGGACAGCTGCTGATGTATAGGGGATTAGAATGATATCAGACATGACACATTTCCTATAACCTGAACCTTAAATAACACTGAGGTGTACATATAATCATAATATATAAACTAAATACTATCTGCTCATAAATCACTGTAGAATAGATTCAATATGAATATGAATTATATAAATAACTAAATGTTGTAATGCGAGTGTGTACGTGCGTATTTTACCGTGCGATCGCAGTATGCCATGTGTAGCGTGGCATACTGAGTGCAATCGACCAATAAAACAATATTAACCAATATACTTTCGTTCATCCAATTATACGACTTTGACAGTTCCACCCTTTGATAGTATAATAAACTATCACCTTAAAGATGTAATATGCAGGATCTCATTATTTGGAAGGGTACAGAGTACATTAGAACATGTATCAGTTACACAGAATACTCTACTACAGTTCTTCAAGTTTAACGGGTTCATCTGTCCAACGCATGTCTTTAAGCTCAGAATACATTTAAACACTTCATGTTCATCAATAGCATTATCCTATGTCTATCAATAATGTCATATACAATCTCTTTCAGCTTGCGTTAATATACACACTTCTAATTATGTCATCAGTTCTTTTCATCAACACTTGTGGGCGGGCTATTGTTTGTTCGTTCTTCCCAGTCTCCCAATACTCAGGTTTCTTTGTGCGTGAAATAACGGTTGGCTTGCCAAACATTGGGAGACTTCAGATTAAGGGACCGAGGTGTCGTACTTATCAAACAAAAAAACAAAAAACAAAAAAACAAAAAACTTATCACCGCACCAAGCTCAACCCCTACTAGATTTGAGAAATCTTTTCATTTCATCATATGGGCAGGTGCACCTACACAATATAGACATTGATGCCAAAAAGAGGAAAGAACGGGGAAAAGGAATCAGAAAAATGTGTATATAGGGCACTCTTTTTACTAGAAAAATAAGTAACTGTTAAGATTATTATCTTTATTAGAATAAAAAATCATTCAATTAGCGAAATAATAAAAACATTGTGTGAATGAAATGATTACCAATAATTCTTGGTGTACATACTGTTAAGAAGTAGTAATAATACTACTATGCTGTCTCACTGTGTTCTGATTGCTATAATAAAGTTGCTAAATAGCAATATCCTGTTCACTGTATATATATGTAGTATCCTCAATATACATATGTAGGTCTTGCTTTATAATAATGTCCTTTTCCCCCTCACAGACCTTAGACAGGTTTGGATGGGAAAGAGATCTTATGCTTTTTTCTAGGAAGTTGCTTTTGAAGAAATTTTTCTCCAACCGTTCTAGGAATACTGACAGCTTAATCGGATCACAGCAGGATACAATTAGCTCTACCTTTGACACGGAAGATGAGATCAATGCACTTCGAATATTAGAAGAACTTGATAATAATAATCAATCTTCTACTACATTATTTGAGGTACCGATTTTTAAGAAAAAATCTACCTTCTTACCGGACATATCTATCTGCCCACAAATTAATGTCTTCAGAGAGCTGGTCTCAAAAGATCTAGACCAACTCTTTTTTAAATCTTCTAAAAATAGACAAACTAATAGTAATATCAGTAAAGCTGAGAGAACTATATTAAGGGAGATTCAGACGTGGAAAGACACTATCATAAAACCCTCAGATAAGGGAGGAAATATTGTCCTCTGGCCAGAGGTGCAATATTTGAAAGAAGTCTATCGACAATTAAATGACACCAACTGCTACCAACGTCTTATCTTTACTCCGGCAGCCAATTATTTGTCATTATACAACAGACTCATTAAACATGCTTATGATGAAGGTGCCATCACTAAAGAGGACTATAAATTCCTGGAGGTTTTACACCCTAAAACACCGGTTTTTTACATCTTACCTAAAGTGCACAAGAACGAACAAAATCCTCCAGGGAGACCGATTGTATCGGGAATCAATAGTCTCACTGAAAAAGCTAGTATTTTTGTGGACCTTCATCTACGCAAACATGTATCAAGCCTTGATTCTTACGTAAGAGATACTCTTGACGTATTATCAAAAATAAGTAATATCACGGTTACTACATCTACTAAGCTGGCCTCCTTAGATGTTGAATCCCTATACTCCAATATAATACACAAACAAGGAATTAAAGCGGTACGCTATTTCTTAGATATGGAGAAACATGAGATTTTGAATGATTTTTTGTTATTATTACTACAATTCATACTAACAAAGAATTATTTTTTGTTTGAAGAAAATTTTTTCCTCCAAGTACGTGGGACGGCTATGGACACGCCTGTGCCCCCACGTACGCAAACTTATTCCTAGGCTGGTGGGAAAGGGAACACATCTTTAATTCCAAAAATGATCAATACACTCAACATATCATCTTATGGCTGCGCTATATTGATGATGTTTTTATGCTATGGGATGGACACGATTCCCTCTTCCATGACTTTATTACATGCCTTAACGAGAACGATCTGAACTTAAAACTAACTTCGGAAATCAACAGCACTAAAATTAATTTTTTAGACCTTACTATTATCAAAACCGAGGACGGTAAACTTAGTACAGACATGTACAGGAAAAAAACTGCAACTAATAGCTTGTTGCATTCAACAAGTTCTCACTTTCCCCCAGTTATCAAGGGGATCCCCAAAGGGGAAATGTTAAGAGTTAAAAGGAACTGCTCTGATGTAGGGATTTGTACACAAAGATCCAATGAATTAAAACAGAGATTTCTTCATAGGGGATATAGCAGACGTACTATTAGACAAGCTGAAAAAGCAGTAAAAACAAGAGATAGGGAGTCCCTCATTCATATTCCACCAAAAAATAGGAAACAAACAACAAATGTACAGACAAGGATGATAGGTACGTTTTGCACAGAGTGGAAAGATATAAATAAGATCTTCCAAAAACACTGGCATATTTTGCTGCTTGATGAAGTTTAAAAAACACCTTACAAGATAGAGCATCCTTAACATGGAGGCGCTCTAAAAATTTGAGAGACAACCTGGTACACAGTACATTTCAAAAACAATGAGAATTGATAACAAATAGACCGAAGGGCTGTTTTAAGTGTGGAACATGTAAGGCCTGCAGATATATTATACATACAAAAGAATATACTGACAGATTCTCTAAGATTTGGAGGATCGATCAATTCTTGAATTGCAATACATGCAACGTGATATACTGTTTAATTTGTACATGTCAATTGCGGTACATAGGGATGACCAGTAGGCCATTCAAAAGGAGGATCCTTGAACATGTCAACAATATTAAGAATGCTGGCAAGGACAAAATAAACATGAGGCCACTATCTACAGTAGCCAGACATTTCTACAAATACCATAATAGCGATCCAAGATTCTAACTGCACTCGCTATGGAACAAGTTAATTTAGGCCTCAGAGGAGGAGATATACATACAGAGCTCCTCAAACATGAGACTAAGAAAATCTTCCTCATGGGAAGCCTAATCCCTTTTGGCCTCAATGACAATAGCAATTATATGGACTTTTCCTAATTGACCCATCTATATATAATTCATAATATTTGAGCTTAATATTATAATTATTATCATTATTATCACTATTATTATTTTTTATTATTTCTATTTCTATTCTATAAACAAGGGTTCCTGCAGATCAGTATATGCAATATACAATGGTAACTACATTATTTTGTACCTAAATCCATCTGTGTATAATACGGTATCATAATAATGCCTTATTGAAAATACAGCTCATTTTAGGGTATACTATAGTTCTTTATGGACTACTATATAATGAGTGTAGTTTTAAATATGACAACGACGCGTTATTAAATTCCAGGTCATTTTACTGGATACACCAGACTGGCCACTCTATACTGAAACAGTGGTGGCATGATGGATAATAATGGATAATATTTAGCTTACAATATCACGGATAGAGTATCACTTTGACACTAGATCAGTGTCACACAATGTAATATTGGGATACAACACAGGGGGATTATTATTTTTTCCTTTTATTATAATAGGTATTTAATATACCTAATAGGGTATTTTGGTTACCAATTTCTATTTTGCACATTAATAGCTTTTTTGTCCTTCTTATTAATTACTTTTGTAGTCATTTAATATGGTTTCACGTTTGTGACAATAACAGTTTGAGACACCAATTTTGTTCTAGGTGTCTTCACCCTCCTTTTTCTTTTCACTTTATAAATGGTTTAATACCTCCTATAGTAACTAATCACATTAGTCACGAGTTAGTGTTATTTTTAATCATAGACTGATAACCAAAGGGCCTGGGGTTGTAGCACGCGGGCTCCTAACACAATATAATATGATATTTACATCACATTATTTCGTTTACACGCCATCACTTTGATCACCAGTAGGGTTATATTATTGATTTATTATTAAAACTTACCTGTGAGAGAGAGGGCTTACAAACTGGAATGCGTTGTTTATAATATCCATTTCACAGAGCTATTTTTCTGTATTAATACATGTATTAATTCCAGAAACTAGAGTTATAATTCTGCTGTGGATATGTATATGTTTCTGTTGGTCACTATAGTTACCTGTTCATAACGAGGCCAGCTGGGAGGCTTGTCCTCAGGCTGGATCATGTGATAGAAAGTCCCACTTTGATTGGCTTGAATGCAGATGGAGTTTCCATTGAGAATAGACGCTACGTCATTTAGGGGCGTGATTACACGCTTAAATAGCCTATTGCCGCCCCACATCGGGTTGCCTTGATAAAGTACTTAGCGAAACGAGCATTGGCGTTCTGCTGTGCTCATGTGTGTGTGTATGTTCATGATAATATATTGAGCCTAATACAGTACTCCTCTCTGTTATATTAGTGGGGTCACGCTGGATAGCATTTTAGATAGCCTATAACAACAATGCAAAATATCTTCCGATATCACGATTCTCCAGCTTGACTTAATACAGACCCATATCAGATTACAGAGTATATCCATAGGTAGATCAACTGTATGAGAAGCGGATAGAATCTTTTAGGAGGTGCCTGATACTAATATAGTAAATGCAATTGGAATGTTGCTTTGGATTATGCCAGACATATATAATGTTATGAGATTATAAGGACATTCCTCATTATCAGTCTAGCGGGGTTACATTACATACTACCCTGGGGATCTTTGAGAGAGACTATTATTATGGGAGGTAACTCCAGCTAACAGGCTTCCAATAAGATCATCAGGCACACTATAAGCAGGTTTACTGAAGAAATATGGATATTACTCCTTAGGTGGTGTCCTGTTTGGAATCCATCTAATGTTAACTGATCGCTATATCTCATTATATACTATAGAGATATATGTTAGCCCTTAACAATTTTGGGAGGATCAGTTCAATTACCTTATATATATGTGAGCGTAGGAGAGTGGTGATAGATGTACATGTTATTATATTGTAACAGTTACACTTCTGGCCACCTATGCAATACCGAGGCTCACCTCTAGGAAGTCAATATAAGGATTTGAGAGGATGTATAAAGTGGTAGGATAATATACATAGGTGTCTTTTTGCTTAGCAGACCAATACACCAATATAGGTCTAAATTATTATAAAGCAAGACCTACATATGTATATTGAGGATACTACATATAACAGGATATTGCTATTTAGCAACTTTATTATAGCAATCAGAACACAGAGAGACAGCATAGTAGTATTATTACTACTTATTAACAGTATGTACACCAAGAGTTATTGGTAATCATTTCATTAACACAATGTTTTTATTATTTCGCTAATTTAATGATTTTTTTATTCTAATAAAGATATTATTCTTAACAGTTACTTATTTTTCTAGTAAAAAGAGTGCCCTATATACGCATTTTTCTGATCCCTTTTCCCCGTTCTTTCCTCTTTTTGGCATCAGTGTCGTACTTTTCTCCAAGTGGCCTCCCACCCATAATTCGGGTATCTCAAGAATATTTAGTGGAAAGAGAACTAATCCTACTTGATATAATCACTGAGGCTCGTGAGAGCACGCCCAGCACTTTGTTTGGTCTAAAACCTTACCCTCCTAAGAATGTTAATCATTCTCAAGGATGCCTGCTTAAGTCCGAATATTACTGGCATCGCTGGGTGTACTTTTCTTCCACTATGGGGTCAACGTACTTACGGACGTAATGCTACTCAGACAATAGCCCCTCACACTTTCTCCAAGCTCCAAGGTTTCCAAATTTTCCTTTACCCCTGAATTAAATAGAGTAATTGGCTGGACCGATTATGCTACTAACTTCTCCTTCATCCCCAATACCTCATTATCATTACCTGAACCAGCCTCTGTCACCTGTCAACAATCAAAAGAATTGACCGTCCCGAAAGGAAAATGTGATGAGAGAAACACAGAACAGGAAAACTACAACTTCATGATGGACAACTGTCTTAGCCTCTGGCTCAGGTGCTACTAACTGCATTTGAGGCCTCCCGGAAAAGATTCATGAGTGCACTTGGACCCTTCTTTGAGTGTTGGCACCTCTGCAGTGGGTGAAATGGGCACCAGTGTGTCTCTGCTACCCTTGAAGTCATGATGCTGGTAGCCTACACCTGGTACCTGTCTGTCAAATAACCTGAGCCTAAGAAATTACTGTTCCAAAACTTACTATCCCGATCCAACATCCTAAAACTTAGTGTGACTTTTCAGGAAACAGTGTTTTGGACGTTCTCGGTTGCTGTCTCACCATTTACCTCCTCTCAAGGTCTAAGCTAGCCTCTCAGTTACAATCTCATCTCAATAGGGGTCAAGAACATTTTAAAAAAATTGACAGGTTAAGAGGCTGCCCAGGAGTGATCTTTGGTAGCGGGGAAGGACTAGTGGCCAAAACTATCAGTCACTTCAATCAAGTTCCAACTCTTATTCTATTCAAATCGTTCTACCTAGTACCGTTACTTTATGTTCACACTGGTTTGTGGCTAATCGAAAGTATGTAATTTATTACCACTACTCGTACATTATACATTTATTATCAATAACATAAATACCCCTATCACCTATTATAACTCTAGGGCTATCATATTGAATAACGAAAGCTTTGAGTATGACACAGTAATACATTAGACACATTTCAATACACCTTTACCTAGACATATTTCATTGGTACACCAGTGTATACTTGAGGATCCTGCATGGTGGTAATTGGATGACGTGGATTTGTTTTACCTGGAGAAAAACCCATCTGCAGGAGGGATATGGGATGGCACTATTGGTATCATCTTCCTGACATTCTCTCAATCAAGACAGGACGTTGCTGTCCTACTAGCTTGAGAAGAAACGTCTGGTGCACCCCAATATACTCTTACCAGCTTGCACATACCTTCTGTACCCAGCTGAGCCAGACCATGTGCTGCCTCCGCCTGGTCTGGAAGTTACACTCTGGGAGCTACTGGTCTACCTTGTCCATCTCTCCAGGGTCCGCCAGACTCCTCACCCCATCTCTTCACCTTCCAGACAGTTTATTCTTCAGGTAACACAAATCTTCATATATTAACCAATATGTGTATGGGTGCATGTGTGTGTGTGTGTGTGTGTTCACATTTTAAAACAAAAACAATACAACGAAAAACAAAACAAAACATAGATTTGTCAGTTATCACATAAAACCCTGCTGTCTATTTGACAGCTATGTTCGCCCTGGTGTGACAGCCATGTATGGTCGTGTGTGTAAGTGTGGACTTTACTAGCAGCTACTTCAGTTGGTAACTGTGTCACTGTATAAAGTCCTCTATGTAGTGTCCTACTCATGTGCTGGTATTGCTATAAAAAGATTTTTCAGTCAACTTAATGTCCCCCCCTAGACTAGAAAAATGCTGAAGACCAATGTATATCAATCGATTTTCCCTCTGCCATCTCACATGCCATTCTCAGTACCTCACATTCAGCTACTTGACTAAGTGGGAAAGCCAAAGGGGTCTATTTCTATAACACTTTCTTCAAATATAACAGTATCCAGTACATGTCAGTTTAACAGTGAAAAAATATAAAACACGAAAAATTCTACATTTTCTAGGGTTACACATTATGTCGTATCTTGTGGCAAAAATCCTACTCCAATGTTCTACACAGAGATGCATATCTGTATGCCTAACTTCTAGCGATCTCTCCACCCTTTGTGCATAAATATAAAGGCACACTTTGTACAGGAGGCAAAAAGCAGATATGCATTCTAAATAAAAAACATGAATCGGATTTTTTTCACACAAAAACTTTCTGCTTAACATTAGCAGCTTCTATACACATAACACCAAACCCCTGACTGTTTCTGTAACTCATGTCAATCTAGTGTGTATATCCCTGAGTTTGTCTTATGCAAAAAAAAAAAATATGTCTTAGCCCCATTAATAAGACTGTGTCTATGTCTTTTCGTATCTCTATATAAGAGCAGAGAGAGAGAGAGAGAGAGAGAAAGATAGAGAGATACTAGCATAGATGTAAAGAATGAGAAATAAGAAAGCAATGAATAATAGGAATACAAAGATTTTTGAATAAAAGGGTTTGAAGACAAACATACAGTCAGGTCCATAAATATTGGGACATCGACACAATTCTCATATTTTGGGCTCTATATACCACCACAATGGATTTGAAATGAAACAAACAAGATTTGCTTTAACTGCAGACTTTCAGCTTTAGTTTAAGGTTATTTACATCCAAATCATATGAACGGTGTAGGAATTACAACGGTTTCTATATGTGCCTCCCACTTTTTAAGGGACCAAAAGTAATGGGACAATCGACTCCAAAGCTATTTCATGGACATGTGTGGGCTATTCCCTCATTTTTTCATCATCAATTAAGCAGGTAAAAGGTCTGGAGTTGATTCTAGGTGTGAAATTTGCATTTGGAATCTGTTGCTGTCGACTCTCAATATGAGATCCAAAGAGCTGTCATTATCAGTGAAGCAAGCGATCATTAGGCTGAAAAATCAAAACAAACCCATCAGAGAGATAGCAAAAACATTAGGTGTGGCCAAATCAACTGTTTGGAACATTCTTAAAAAGAAAGAATGCACCGGAGAGCTCCGCAACACCAAAAGACCAGGAAGACCACTGAAAACAACTTTGGTGGATGACAGAAGTATTTTTTCCCTGGTGAAGAAAAACCCCTTCACAACAGTTGGCCAAATCAAGAACACTCTCCGGGAGGTAGGTGTATATGTGTCAAAGTCAACAATCAAGACTTCACAAGAGTGAATATAGAAGGTTCACCACAAGATGTAAACCATTTGTGAGCCACAAAAACAGGAAGACCAGATTAGAGTTTGGCAAACAACATCTAAAAAAGCCATTACAGTTCTGGAACAACATCCTATGGACAGATGAGACAAAGATCAAATTGTACCAGAGTGATGGGAAGAGAAGTGTATGGAGAAGGAAAGGAACTGCTCATGATCCAAAACATACCACCTCATCAGTGAAGCATGGTGGTGGTAGTGTAATGGCGTGGGCATGTATGGCTGCCAATGGAACTGGTTCCATTGTATTTATTGATGATGTGACTGCTGACAAAAGCAGCAGGATGAATTCTGAAGTGTTTCGGGCAATATTATCTGCTCATATTCAGTCAAATGCTTCAGAACTCATTGGACGGCGCTTCACAGTGCAGTTGGAAAATGACCCGAAGCGTACTGCAAAAGCAACCAAAGAGTTTTTTAAGGCTAACAAGTGAAATGTTATGCAATGGCAATCACCTGACCTGAATCCGATTGAGCATGCATTTCACTTGATGAAGACAAAACTGAAAGGAAATTGCCCCAAGAACAAGCAGGAACTGAAGACATTTGCAGTAGAGGCCTGGCAGAGCATCACAGGGATGAAACCCAGCATCTGGTGATGTTTATGCTTTCCAGACTTCAGGCTGTAATTTACTGCAAAGGATTTGCAACAAAGTATTAAAAAGTGAAAGTTTGATGTAGGATTGTTTAGTTTGTCCCATTACTTTTAGTCCCTTTAAAAGTGGGAGGCACATATAGAAACTGTTGTAATTCCTACACCGTTCACCTGATTTGGATGCAAATATCCTCAAATTAAAGCTTAAAGTCTGCAGTTAAAGCACATCTTGTTTGTTTCATTTCAAATCCATTGTGGCGGTGTATAGAACCAAAAATATGAGAATTGTGTCAATGTCCCAATATTTATGGACCTGACTGTACATGCAGAAAGGGAGATTTTACAGCAAAAATGACAGCAGGATTGGACGCCATGGGAAAATGGCTGTAATAATTCCACTAATCCCCTTAGCTATTTGCTAAACTATGACCCCTCCCATACTTGACTAGGGGGTCTTACATCAACCGTGCAATCCAGTGTCGTCCGTCATCTGTTCATTAAGAACTCGGCATCACATTAACTACATACCTTTGCAACGGACTTCCTGACTTATGACAGAGAAATGTAAAAAATTAACTCTTGATGACTCGTCTGAGATACATAAAACGATATTTTGGAGCAAAGTATGTACATACTTAATTTTTTGATAATGATTCTCAGCCAAACAAATTATCATGAGTCACTGCAGCCTTAACAAAGAGTGTTCCAATGATCCATTGTTAATTAGTCTTTCAAGAGTTTTTTTTTCTATTTTTCTATCCCACCCCTTTAAACACTAAGGGCCTGAGTCATTAAGGAGAGCAAAGCATAAAAAAGGAGTAACTTTGAATTTAGTCAAAACTATGTTGCATTTCAGGGGGAGGTAAAGTTAAAATGTAGGCTCAGATTTATAGTTGGGGTAGGGCATGTCCTAGATCAACTTTAAATTTCAGTGTAAAAATAAAGCTATCAAGCTATTTTATTATATTATTTATAAATTAAAGCTATTCTGGTACATTTGATAAGGAGCTGAAAATTCTCTCCTGGAATGTGCGGGGCCTAAATAATGCTGTTAAACGTTCTCTTGTACTAAGACAAATTAGAAAAAATTATCCTGATATTGTTTGTCTATTGGAGACTCACTTACACGGTGATAGAATACTCGCCCTTAAAAAAGCATGGGTAGGTAGGGCATACCACTCTACGTACACGACTAATTCTCGAAGGGTATCTATATTGGTACATAAACGTCTCTCCTTCTCCTTGGAAGAAATTCAAGTGGATGCAGGGGGAAGGTTTGTACTGATGAAGGCTGTCATTAATTGGGTTCTGGTGATTCTGTTAGCTGTGTATATACCCCCACCGTATAATGGTGAGGTGTTAAGGAAATGTGGAGAATTCATGGCATTGTTCCCAGATGTTCCAGCCATTTGTATAGGGGATTTTAATAATGTGATAAATGGAGAGGTGGACAGATGGCGAGAGAAAAATGCTGTAGTTGGCAACTCTAAGTCCGCTTTTTCTGCTCTGGTTGAGGAAATGGGGTTAGTAGATGTATGGCGTTTGAGGCACTCAGAAGATGTCCAATTCTCCTGCTTTTCTACATCACATAATGCATTTTCAAGAATTGATCTGGCTCTGCTGTCACACTCTCTGGTACCACTGGTAAGGAGCGTGGAATATAGGGCTAGGGGAATTTCTGACCACTCGCCCCTCTGCCTATCTATTGATTTTGCAATTGATAGAGGCCAGTCCTTTTGGAAATTAAATCCCTTCTGGCTCTCCTTGATGGGTACAGGAGCGACCTTGGTGACACAGTGGGAAGGCTTCTTTGTAGATAATCTGGTAACAGCAAGGCCACCTATAGTTTAGAACGCTTTTAAGGCTTTCCTAAGGGGGACATTAATTGCTGGCATAGCTGAAATTAAAAAGTCGTCCAGACAAAAAGAACAGATATTAGAGAAAAAGTGTAAATCCTTAGAAGCACAATACATTGCGGACAAAACTGAGGTTGCAAGGGGAACAAGGCAGTTGGCCCAGAGAGAGTGGGTAGAGTATGTATTTGAGAAATCCAAACGTAAATTTCTGTTTTCTAAGCATGTACGATATGCAGAGGACGATAGAAATGGTAGCTTCCTGGCTTATCTGACAAGGGCGGAGAGGGCAGATGCAGCAGTACCGGTTATCTGTGATGACAGTGGGGTTAAGAAGTATCTGATGCCTGATATTGTTGAGGTATTTCATAAATATTACACGAATACATATAAGTCACAGGTCAGATATGACATGGATACGTTACAGCAGTATTTGAATGGTATCTCCCTTCCTGTCCTCTCCGATGATAGTAGGGAGTTTTTGGACTCACCCTTTACTCTTGAAGAGATTGATATAGCTATTATGTCATTCCCTAATGGTAAAGCCCCTGGAGTAGATGGAATCCCAATTGAATTATATAAAAAACACCGGCCCTTTTTTGTGTCTAGGTTGTTGGATACATTCAGCGAGCTGGGTGAGATTGGCGCTCTTTCCCCTTCAATGGCAGAGGCAATAGTGGTGGTGCTGCCTAAGTCAGGGAAAGATTTGTTGTACCCTGAGTCCTACGGCCCGATATCACTTTTGTCAAATGATGTTAAGATTCTAGCAAAATTACTGGCTTTGAGTTTAAGTAGAGTGGTGCTTGAATTAATTCATCCGGATGAGACGGGATTTATGCCGGGCAAGTCCACGTCTATCAATCTTAGAAGGCTGTATACTCTCCTGCAGGTGCGGTCACCCTCTTCTGAGAGCGAAGTTGTGGTGTCCTTGGACGCAGCCAAGGCGTTTGACTAGGTGGAGTGGCCATACCTGTGGGAGGTATTGTCCCGATTTGGAGTGGGCCCGGAATTTATAAAATGGGTTAAACTTTTGTATTCACATCCAGTGGCGCGGGTCTGTGTCAATGGGCATCTTTCTCAACAATTTTAATTAGAGCGGGGTACTAGACAGGGATGCCCGTTGTCTCCGGCCCTGTTTGCATTAGCAATAGAGCCGCTGGCCTGTAAGATTCGGCATGATAGAGAAATTGTGGGACTTAGATCAGAGCACAGAGAGGATAAGGTGGCATTATATGCAGATGATATGCTGTTGTTCCTTTCAGATCACGACACTTCCCTAAAACATTTGCTGCGGGTGGTTGATGGATTTGGGTTTTTTTCCGGGCTAAAAATTAATTGGGATAAATCTAGCGTGTTCCCTCTGGGATGGGAGTGTCCCGTGACAATGCCAGAAGGCTTACAGTTAAAATGGGCATCGAAATTCAAATACTTGGGAATATGGATCTCTAATACCCCCGCTGAATATGTAGAACTTAATTTGCGGCCCCAGATCAAATACATTAAAGAAAAAACTCATGTATGGAAGAAGCTCCCACTTTCTGTCTCCGGTAGGATAAATTTAATTAAGATGATGGTGCAGCCAACGTTTTTATATATACTCCAGCAGTCACCTGTATATATTCCACCCTCCATTTTCCGATGCATTGATAGCTATTTGATTTCATTGGTTTGGGGAGGGGGAAGGGCTAAGGCCAAGCTCAGCTCGCTGTATAGATCCAGATCTTCTGGTGGATTTGCACTTCCTAACTTGAAATTATATTATTTTGCCTCTCAATTGGTCCACCTTAAGGCATGGGTTTCGGACCCCGATTACCATGAGCTACATTGGGTGTTGATACACCAATTTAATTCTAATCACACTCCCTTACAGTCACTGCTGGTGGGGCGGCTTGGTATGCGAGCTCCTCCGCTCCTGATTCAGGCAGTTAAGATTTGGACAATCTGTAATAAAATAATGAAACAAACTGACATTGATCCATATACTCCTATCTGGGGGGCAAAGAAATTTGAGAAGTTGAATACAGTGAAGAGGGCCAGGGAGTGGTCTCGGTTGGGTGTGGTGTCGGTAGGTCAGCTTTATGATATAAATGTACTTAAATCCTTCGAACAGTTGGTTGGGGAATTCTCTGTACCCAGAACAATGTTTTATTCTTACCTTCAGTTAAGACACGCCCTAAACACACAATTTAAAGGGGAGACATTGGTGTTTGGGGTGGATCCACTGAGGAAACAATTACAGGCCTTGGGTTATAGAGGTCTGATCTCTCGAATGTATTCATGTCTTCTGTATGAATCCACTGCAGATGATTTGGATGGTTTGAGGAATCAGTGGGAAATAGATATTGGCCCTTTATCAGACAAGGAGTGGGAAATGGTTACAGACAGTACTAAAGGTTATACTTCATCATTAAAATTTCAACAAATACAGGTGTTTATCTTACACAGGGCCTACTTTACCCCTATTAGATTGGCAAAATTTCGCCCGGATGCTACCCCTAACTGTCCGAAATGCAATTCGATCAATGCTAACTTTTGGCACCTTCTATGGGAGTGTTCATGTATACAAATCTTCTGGCGAAGGATCAGGAGATGTATTCAGGTTACTGGAATTGAAGTGTCTCTTAGTTCACCGGCCACTTGTCTCTTTGGGCTCCGATTGAAGGGGAAAGTTAATAAACTGACAAAAATGTACATTTCACAGTTATTGATGTTGGCTAAGGTCTGTATAGTGAGGCTGTGGTTGGCCCCGATGAGTCCCACGGTTAAAAATTGGAAGGCACTGGTCAATACCACCATAAGGCACGAGAGATTTGTTTATACTAGCAGAAGGCTCTGAAGGAATTTGAGAATATATGGTACAGATGGTTAGAGTCTCCATTCTATCCTATGTCATCTAGTACAGATGCTCTATCTACTTAAATGTATGGCTACCGCAGTTCTTATAATAAGTATCTGAGTCCATGTAATAAACCCTGCATGTGTAACATACTTATGTATAAGCATTTACGATGTATGATCCTGAATGAATATAGCACATTTATTATTATTATGCTTTAATGTAATCTTGTAAATTCCGTCATTTAATTCCGATATGTATGCGATTGTTTTTCTTTTCTTTTTGTTGTTTAGTATGTTTATATCTTAAAAAATTTCAATAAAAATACTGGATTTAAAAAAATAAATAAAGCTATCAAGTATTTGTGAAAAAACAGACAGTATTTATCTCGTGTGCAAAATAATATATTGATTTGCACCCCTTCCATTGTAACATGGTTTGTCCCGGAGAACATTTACTCCTTTTTCTTGCCTTACTTTCCTTAATGACTCAGGCCCTCAGTCTATATTTCTTTTGTTTATCCTTATCTGTGAGAAGGAAAAGAAGAAAGTTATCTTAAAACAAAAACAAACATTTCCATTCTTTACCATCAGCCAGCGATCAGAAAAGCAAGCATGTGACAACATAAAACAAACAAGCAAAATCAACAAAGATTAATTTAAATCAGTTTTTTTCTAAACTTGCACGTTAATACTTACCACGGTTTTAACCTTTACCTTGCCTGGTTGTAAGACTCCATTTATAACCTGACCTTTTTTTTTTTTAGTTGACTATAGTTCTCCTGCAACACACTTACTGTTGTGAGTTGTGCAGATGCCTGTTGAAAAACCTCTGTGGGTGTCTATGTAATTCCCCCTTAGGTGGCCCAAGTCTATTTGTTTCCGGTCTTGTTATTGTACAGCCCCTTGCTTGATGTCCTGTTTTATGGCATCTAAAACACTTCCTCAACTCATGTTGTTTCTGTTCCTTAAACCAGGTGTTATTATACGGTGGTCTTGTGTGCAGTCCCTCTGGTGCTGGGCTACTTACCATCATTAGCCTATCACTCTGTGCTTTTTCCTTTTTACATATATTTTTAACATGTCCTATAGCTGACTCCCTGAGAATACTTACAGTGATTCCTCTCCAGTAGGGTAATGAAGTTTGCACCCTTCTTTTCAAGTTTTCACTGAGGCCATCCATTAGAACTGAAACAGCAACCTCCCTGTAGTGTACATTATCCTTTATGTCTTATACCCCAGTATATTTGGCCATCACTATCAGAGCCCTGCAAAAATAGTCTGTTGCATTTTCACTGTCCTTTTGTTTGATAGTAAAAATTTTACTCCAGTCCACTATCACTGGAAAATCTATAGCCAACTGTGTGATTAAATGTCTAATATTGTCCTGATTATCATCTTCGGTTAAGAATTTATCCTCCTCCAACATACAATCCTTAATGAACTTTTGTTTATCAATATCGAGAGGAAGACAGGCTCTTAGCACCATTCGCCAATCTTTATTAGTAGGCTCATGTGCATTACCTAAATGTCTAATAAATTTCTGACTCTTGGCCAAATCTTTTCTAGGATCAGGGAAATCAGACATAATTGAAAACATTTCAGACTTAGTCCATGGATCATGTTTTAAGGGAACTTCACCATCTCTGTCCGCTTTCCCATTGAGAACTGCTGTTGTGCGGACAGGATGTAAGCCTACCAAATCACTATGTTCTGAACTAGTTGCTGAAATCGCTGTTGCAGTACAATGAATGTCTCCCCCTTTCATAATCTTTACATTATTCTCATCAATTTCAGCCCCTGCCCCTGCTGGTGGGATCGTTCCTTTTCTTTGTCCTGAAACATTACCTTTAACATTACTTAAAACAACATGCAAGTTACTAGTTACAGTTTTCACGTTTTTGGTATTAGCTGTACTTACCGCCCCGACCACATTTGTGGGGGCGCGCTTGCGCTCAGTTCGCCACGCTTTTCAACGGCTATTTTCGCTATGCGCTTGCTTTTCGCCACACTTACTTCCGCTGTGCATTCGCTGCTCTGCCACGTGTTGCCTTCCATTTGCCACAACTTTAAACAATCATCATGTCTAGTTCTCACTTCTGTTGATCTAATCAACCATACCTTTTCTTTAACATTATCCAGTACCTCTGAATTAAAACTCCCTATTGTTGGGAAAGGCCTAAAACAATCTTTGGTCATCTAAACTCACATGTGGCAATACGCCATTGCGTATGCCCCATACTTCTTGCACATGAGAAACCTTGCTGAATCAATAAGGCCTTCCATAGGCAGTACCTTGGCCATCTCTAGCGTATGTTTATCACTTATTTTGAACAATACCTTTCATGCTGAACACAGACATACCGCAATACTCTGATCCTTCTAGCAAACAATTTCAACCCTTTACTATAAACACTCTACCGCTAGAGATCTCTAATGGCCGTGGACGTATTTCCACTAGCCGCGTCCACTCGCTTCTTCTCGCCCCAGGCGAGAACCCCTAACACAGAAATATCACTGTGGGTCCCAGGGTAGCACTGTAGATAACTGGAGGTATCCACATCTTTGGAGTAATGTTCAGTAATAATAAGTCCTTCATCTATTCTTAAAGAAATATCCAGATAGTTGATCTGACGGGAATGATAATTACTAGTAAATTGTAGTCCAAATGTGTTGGTATTCAGATGATTTGTAAAATCTGAAATAGATTGTAAATCCCCGTCCCATACGAAAAATTGATCGTCGATATAACGCCCATAAAGGACCAGGTTCGCCCCAAATGCAGAACCCCACACATATGTCTCCTCAAAAAGACCCATGTATAGGTTCGCATAACTGGGGGCGAACCTGGTCCACATGGCTGTACGAAGCATCAGAAACCGAGTTAAACACAAAGTAGTTGTGGCAGATAATAAACTCAATAGATGATATTAAGAAATCACACATAGATGCCTCAATTTTTATTTACATTTTTGTTTTCCTGACTTAATACCACTACGCACTTAAACATAGGCTTTGGCACATGAGGTAGAGGGATTAGTATCATCATGACTGAGACTGGAGAGTAACAAGAACACTGCTACCCCTGTTTCTGTGTGACCAATGGCACTGAGACTGAAGAGTGACAAGAACAATGTTACTGAAGACTGGAGAGTGACAAGAACAATGTGACTGGAGACAGACAAGGACACTACCACCCATTCTGTTTCTGTATGAGCTATGGCACAATAGAATGTCACTGGAGACTTTTAAGAACACTGACAGCCCTAATATTACAATTTCTTTTTCAGCACTGAACTCTGCCACTTCTCCTGTTTCTGGGTGAGCTATGGCACAGTAAAATGTGACTGGAGACATTTAATAACACTGCCAGCACTATGATTTGAATTTCTGTTTCAGCAATAAAAACTGCCATCTCTCCTATTTCTGAGTGAGCTATGGTACAGTAAAATGTCATGGTAGTCATTTAAAAACACTGCAAGCCTTATTGTTTAAATTTTTGCTTCAGCACTGAACAATGCCACCTTTCCTATTTCTGGGTGAGGTATAACAAAGTAGAATGTGACTGGAGACTTTTAATAACACTGCCAGTCCAATTTTTTTGACTTTCTGTTTCAGCACTAAACAATGTCACCTCTCCTATTTCTGGGTGAGCTATATCTCTGTAGAATGTCACTGAAGCCTTTGAAGAACCCTGCCAGCCCTATAATTTGTCTTTCAGCACTGAAAAATGCTACATTTCCTGTTTCTATGTGAATTATAACTTTGTAGAATGTCACTGGAGACTTTGAAGAACACTGCCAACCCTAAAATTTGCCTTTCAGCACTGCCACCCCTCCTCTTTCTGTTTAAGCTAGGACGCTGCCCAACTACTTCTGGAGACTGCCAACAACCATGCTACCCCTTCTGTGTCTCTCTGTGAAATGGCGCAGAATCTCCGTGGAGGGAGGTACTTATAGAATCCAAAACTCGTGAGATTCGACAACTCGACAATGACGTTATGCCTAGTTTTCAGTTCTGAGGGCACGTGAAAGTACCGAGCCGGCTCAGCTCGGAACTCGGATCGGCTATGTTCAGGCGGGCTCGTTTTTCCAAAAACATAGCCCGAGCATCTTTAGACAAAATGTCCTTTCTTCTTGCAGTTATTTAGGGGGAAGTCAGGGGGAGTCTTTAAATAGTGTCTTTAAATAGTGCAGCTCACCAATCCGGTATTCAAGTAAAGAACACTTGCACTGCAGCTCAGAACTAATGGAAAGCAAGGATGCAGGGAATAGTTCTTCAGAGGGAGACACACCTACACAGCAGCTCAGACTTGATAGAAAGCAAAGATGCAAGTAACAACCAATCAAGCCCTAACGGTCTTCCCCTCCAAAACCAGCAACTGCAACACTGTTGCCGGCCCAGGGAGCATGCATTCAGGCTATGTATCAGCCTCTTTGACAAATTAGATGCTGAGGTGATGCATTGCTATCAGCTTTCACCTCATTTTGTCATGGACACTGAGCATATTATGCAGAGTGATCTAGATCCTCTGCACAACATTCCTACAGCAACACCACAGCTAACCAAACTTTTGTCAGTGGTGCATTTCTTTGTATCTGGGTCATTTCAGACAGTGAGTGTAGTGGCAGGATTGTCCCAGCCTACCTTTAGTCGTGTGCTGAAGGTGGTGCTACAGGTTTCCTGTTGCACAACTGTCAGTTTATCCATCTGACAATCAATGAGGAGTCCATTGTGTCCATGAAACAGCAATTCTCCATTATAGCTGGCCTTCCACATGTTTTAGGAGCAGCAGATGGCACGCATATAGCCCTCAATCCCAATGGGTTGAATGGAAGCTATTCTTAGAAATAAAAAGCATTTCGATTTGATAAATGTTCAGACTATATGTGATGGGTCTCTCCAGATTCAACACCTGCTTCAATGCATAAGGTAAATTTCTTTCCACCCCATCTGTCTCACATATAACCACATGATGCATAGCAGGGGACTCTGGAGGATGACAGACATCGTAATTAGGTATGTATAAGAACAACAAGGTTGTGTAGTAGTGAAAATGTTATGATGTTTATTGCAGAATAAAGAGCAATGAAGAAAAGCATAAACACTGCAGTAATGCAGGAATGAGTAATTGCCACAATCAAATGCTGAAGTAAACAATATCTCTTGAAATAATACTGGAGCATAAATTCAGTCTTAGACAAGGAATAATAATAAAATAACTCTTGAAACAATGTTGGTGCAGATTAACACATAGTCCAGTAATCACTGTGAAGCCATAATGAGGAGTCCCTTGTGTCCAGAAAAAAGCCCTTTTCCATTATAGCAGGCTTTCCACATGTTTTAAGATTAGAAGATGGCACACATATAGCCCTGATCCAATCAGGTAGAATGCAAGCTATTTTTAGGAATATAAAACATTTTCACTTAATAAATGTTCAGGTTGTATGTAATGCATCTCTCCAGAGTCAATGTCTGGTTGCTTAAATGCCTGTTTTCCAAACAGTGTATTTGGTGAAATAAACAATCCAATAGTGATGCACACAAAGAAAATATAAGGACACACATCGTTGTGTTTTTCTTACTCTTTAACATCTTGGCCCAATATTGGCCGTTTTGGAGCACTGAAATACCTCTGAGTCACCAGAGCAGGAGATAGAACAGACTGCGAAGCAGGTGTTACAGCCTGTGGCTCTGCATGCTTAGACTCCGCGGAAGTGGTAATTGCAAAATGGTCTGGTTAGCAGGCCTCTTTGGGCAAAGTTAGATGTCAAAGTGGCACAATACTCCTCAAATGTTTGTAACATTTTCATCTGACACTCCTTCATCTCCTTTAAATGTAGACATATTTCAGTTAATGTAGTATATACAAGTTCACCTGCATGTCCATCAACATCTTCTGACTGTCAATGACATTTTGGTTCTCAGGAGATGGTGATTTCTTGATGTTCTTCATCTCCTTCCTCATCTTCACTGTGGCACTGCTCCTCGCTATGTACAGCTCACATAATGGAAAAATGGGAAACATATTGTTACTGCTCAGCTGGTTGTTTACTGCATCTTGTCTTCTGTCAAGTCAGAGCTGCTGTATAGGTGTATCTCACTGAATAACTGTTCCCTGCATCCTTGCTTTCAATCAAATCTGAGCTGCAATGCAGGTGTGCCTTCCTCGAATAGCAGATTGGTGAGCTGTACTATTTAAAGACCCCTCCTACCTTCATCCCTTTTCAGTGATATAGTTTGATACTGTTAGAATTCTGTTCCAAAAAATAGATCCTTGCAATGACAGCCATGGAGCCAGGAGTATGTTGAAAACATAAAAACTATTTATTGCAGCAAAAACACAATCCAGGTAACGTAAGGTAAACACAGACCAGGGGGTAAATGTATCAAGGTCCGATTTTCTCCGGCATTTTAAAACACGTCCCCAAGTCGCCAGATGTATTAAACTGTAATTTTTACTCTGATCTTAAAAATCGATGGTCATCTCTGGCGATTTGCTGCAATGTCAAACACTCCCGTGTTTAGCTAACTCTCTTATGTTTTCTAACTGTGTGATTAGTAAACACATCACTGTTACACTGTCTGTTTATATAGCCAGAGGTCCGGCAGCTGTAAAAAGTGTAAAAGTAGATAAATGTTCAAAAAAAAAAAGCGTGGGGTCCCATGGGTGACCACTATTAACCCTAGAGCTGTCAGCCTACTGCTGGTTGCGTGAAAATTGGGGAAAAATATGTGTGGGGTTCTCCCGATTTTCACATAACCAGCACCAGGCAAACCAGCCAGGGTGGTGACACTATAGCAGGGGGACATGCGGCAGGGGTCCAACAATAATGACAACCAACCCCAGGCTGTTCAACGCTGGGCTGGATTCCCTAGGGAGTGGGGACCGCAGAAAAAATGAGCGAGCCCCCTTCCCCCCCCTCTAGGGATACCCAGCCCAGTGCTGAAAGCACTAGGGCTCTTCCTACACCCCGGGGAGGTGGGTGTAGGGTAATAACAGCGAAAATTAAGTAAAAAAAAACAAACAGATATCATTTTGTTTTGTGGAATTACAAGTCCCAGTCAGTCCGGGCTGCCTTTCTTTTTTTTTTAACTTTTATCTATTTTTAAACTTTTGACAGCTGCCGCGGACCTCCGGCTCTATAGGCAGACCAGTGTAACAGTGATGTGTTTACTAATCACGCAGCTGGGAAGCAGCGTGTTGTATTTAGCGATTTTTGTAAAGCAAACTCAGGAGAGTTTGCTTAATCGCAGCTTCATACATTTGATACTTATATAGCTAGAGTGGCAAAAAGTCGGGATTTTGATCTTTATCGATTTTGTAAATAGCGATTCTGACAGAAACACATCTCTGGACATTTTACATCAAATCTCACTTTAATACATTTACGAGATGAAACACCCGCGAGAAAATCGCTAGATTTTCAAAATTGGAGTTTGATACATTTACTCCCAGGTAAGGCTTGGTAAATAAACAAACATCCGGATGTGGCAAGATAATAAGTTAATGGTAATGAAAACAACACAGCAGGTACAGGTAACTTAGCTGAACAAAAATTAATAGTGAGGAATGCACAGGAGCTGTAAGTTTTCAGTATGTCCAAGCATAGGACAGATTTTCGGTTACATCCTGGTGACTGGGTACAGGTGAGTAGTAAGTGGTTACTGAATAGCAGGTATAGGCAAGAGCAAGGATTTCACAGGAACAGAATGTCACTATGCAGGTGGTCCAAAGAAAATACAAAATACAATGACCAGCAAGGAGCATAGTGAAGAGCTGACATATATAGTCAATGACACAGGTACAGTAATTTACTCCTGTTAGTGAGGGAAAAGGCAATAGCAGCACCTCTGGTAAGCCAGAGGTACTGCAGGCCTGATACAATAAACAGAGTCCAACATTAGTCCAGCAGACAGGAGTTGCAAAGGCAAAGCAATATTCCCATGGGCTATGTTGTAGTGCCGATGAAGGCAGATCCTGACATATACCACTTGACATGCATGCTTCTTGACTACTGCATTGTATCCAGTTTTTTCCTGAACTTGCACCAGTTCCTGTTTCTGCATTATTTGTACTCTGGAGTCTGGTCTGCATCATACAAATGTGCTGGGTTCTGATTGTGTTCATTATTGGACTCCAGATATCTGGCGGCATCATTCAAAGCCGTTTCAGTTTATCTCCTGGTTTCTATCTACTGGTCTGCATTTAGAAGCTATTCATATATAGCTCAACTCAGAGAAGCAAGTAACTAACCTTTGCTCTCTAGAGGTGCATCACAGTGATTACTGGACTCTGTGTTAATTTCCATCAGTATTGCCTCAAGAGATATTGTGCATTATCTTGCCTTACCTAAAAGGCATTGAGGTTTTTCTTGTTTGCTCCCAATTGTGCTATAAACTTCATAACGATTTCCCCTACAACACAACCTCGTTATTCCTTTGCAACACATATTAAAATAATATAACTTTTAATCCATTACAAGTATTTTACATTTTACATTGGTCATACAATTTGGAATCTTCAACATTTGCCTTCATGGATGTAGATCTGTTTACTAGTAAACTTCGCAAAATCACATTAATAATTTTTCACAATTTATTTTTAACAATTTTACATGTCAAATGCATACACTTTTTTACATGTGTGCATATACAGAGTAATTTTTTGAGCACCAAAAACAAAAAGGACTTACGATAGCCAAGCCAAGTTGAAAGTACCATTTAGTGCCTTTGTCCCAACTTTCCATACATACCCATTTTAATAGTGTATTATCTAAGGGACAATCACTGAAAATACATATCAAACTTGACATGGTTTTATGTATAATGTTTAATAATTACATGACTCTGATGTTTTTATGAAGTGTTTAAGTTAATATGTGTTTTTATTTGTAATTATTTTAAATTCATGACTTGACAATGTATTATCACCACAAAATAATTTCACAAGAGTTTCCTAGTATAGCTACATTTATTTCTTCAGAGCATTAATGTTTGGGGAATAGTTAATGCATGTATTCTATGATATTTATCTGATGGTGTTGTTCTGTGGCATGTGAGAGACTTTCTGAGGTGTCCATATGCCCCACACCCTGTACACGTTGGTCATTGGTGCAGGCCAATGCTGGCCGCTTGTTAAGAAATAGGATCTCTCCTGTTTTTCTGAGCTGTCAATATTACTGTGCATTACTGCTGCAACCATGTGTAGAATCAATTCTGCAGTTCAGATGGTTGTTTAAAGAGCAACAAGCTTCCATTCAGCTCTTGGTCTGGCAGCTGTGCTATTACTTACAACATCCATGCAGCTAAGAATCCTTCAGTTCTGATTGGTGCTAGTTCCCACTTAACCTAGTAGGCCTTGTAGCTTAATCTGTTCTGTTCTCTGTTATTGGCCTAGAGCAGGGTTTCCCAAACCAGGTCCTCAGGGCTCCCCAACAGTGCAGGTTTTACATATCTCCTTGCTGGAGCACAGGTGTATTCGTTACTGACTGACACATTGTAACAGATCCACAGGTGGTACTAATTATGTCAGATGTGATCCAGAAATCCTGCACTGTTGGGGAACCCTGAGGACTAGGTTTGGGAAATCCTGGCCTAGAGTGTTTTAACGTTTCTGCTGCTTTCTTCACTCCTGATTCTTGGCGTTATAAATGGATTTGCTCTCATACAGCTACCCGCACTGACCCCTGGCTTGCTTAAACAATTCTGCTGTCTTCTCTACTGCCTTTCTGACTCTTAGTTCTGACAAATACATTCTGATTGCTCACTACCTGCTACCATGAGCTGTCTACTCCACTGGTCAAGTGCTGGATCAACAACTGCTACTACCCTGAACTTAAGTCATGGGTGCAACCAAGTACTGTGGAACATAACTCGTTCATTGGAACCGGGGCTGCTAAAGGTGAACATCTCGTGATCTCCTGTGTCTTGTCATTTAGATGTTGTTTAAAATCCTGCCACCTGTATAAAATGTGCAAATGTTAGAATGTTTCTATTAGTGACTAATATATGAAAATTACTTGTACAAACATATATGTAGACATCTATAATTATCACTATTGTATAAAGGCACAAAATAATTAGAGACCCCTACACAGCTATAAACATTGGTAAACAAATAAAACTGTTACAAAAAAACAAGAAAAAAAATAACTTTTTTTTTACTTGTTTTGTGATTGATTGTTATTACTAAAGAAAAGATCCTATGAAAATATAAAAATAACATGCATTAGCCAACATTTGTTTGTAGAAAAATAAGGAAAGAAAGTGCCCATTGTCCTAATGTATTTGGAGCATACATTTTATATTGGTCATATTAGCTCACTCATCTCTTTTTTTATTTCGGTCACAGATCTGCATATGGGAGCCACAGTATTGACCTGCTTGGTTACTTCTTCCCAGATGCGTAGTTTAGTTCCTGCAGGTATGCCAGGTTGTAAGGGCGCATTGGCCATAGGCTTTACCTGGAATTTTCCCGGTAGGCTGGTGCCCTAATGAGGCTGTCTGATGTGTGTGTCTTTAATTTATTCCCAGTTGTTGTTTTTTGTTTTTTTTCACTCACTGGCAGTTGCCGGTGCCAATTGCCAATGTACATTTAAATGTCCGTGTAATTTATCAAAATGTATAATTATTGTTTACTATTATGTAGTGTGGCAATGGGAGTGGTTTGCCACAGGCCTCTCAGAGTTGAATTAGCTATGGAGCTAACAGTCTGCAGGGAAAAGGCTGCAAATCAAGTCATACATTGGTGTAGCACTGTGCTTAAGTTCAGTTATGTACAGGTCGGAGACATGTGATAAAGTAGATGTAAAATGTGATTTGCTTACATGCTTTAACGTGTTTGTTTCCACAGCTAGCAGCAGAGCTGATAGGGGTGGCTGTATTGAATTAGGCGTTACAGAGCTCCTGAGGAGACATCCTTTTAGAGACAAGGTGGGAGTGTCGCCTGTCAGTCATCCAAGCCTGTGGGAGGAGACCTGTGTATTTAACCTTGATTTGTGCTCTTGTCAGATGTGACTGACGCTGAACTAGTTGGCCAGTCAGTAGTGAGCTGGTCTGTGTCTAGTTAGCTGTAGGGTCACCAGGAGGTGCAAGCAAAAGGTAGTTGCTTGCTGCTGTCATCCTGACAGAAGAAGTGTTATTTATTGTGATGCCAACAATAAATATATTTGATTTAAAACAAGAAGTTTTCGTGTTGCTGATATCTGCTGGGAGTTCTTGCAACAGAAGGTGCCAAAAGTGCTGTGAGAAGGGTGCGGTTTTGTTACGATAGTTAATGGCTATTAATCAAGGATTATTTCAGTGGATATAGAATATATGTGTAGATTAACCATAAAGTGCTAATAGTGTAGTCTTAAATTTCCTTGTGGATTATTATTGTGATATACATCACATGTCTATATCTTAAATACATTCAAAATTTTGGATTTACTTCTGATCATCATACCAATAACTTGTTACTTATTTTAAATGAATTGCGAAAGTGAATAGTACATACTGTATAACTTGTTTTATATATCTCTTATTGGGTGCCCCTAAAATATAGAACCTCAAACTGAATTGTATCCATTCAAATGTCCATGGCCTTATCTGTGAGGAGTTTGTATGTTCTCCCTGTGTTTGCGTGGGCTTCCTCCGGGTGCTGCGGTTTCCTCCCACACTCCAAAAATATAATAGTAGGTTAATTGGCTGTTATCAAACGGACCCTAGTCTCTGTCTTTGTCTGTGTGTATGTGAGGGAATTTAGACTCCGAGGGGCAGGAACTGATATGAGTGAGTTCTCTGTACAGCGCTGCGGAATTAGTGGGTCTATATAAATAGCTGATGATGATGATGATGATGAAATGTATTCACAGTTGCCATTTCATCTTTATTATAATATACAGCATAATATTATTGCTTATAAATACATTAATCTATACATTGATAGATCGTCCAGTTCATATTGCAATCTGATATGTGTGTAAACAACTCATTCTAATATCTCTCAGTACATATGTTATGATGATGCTGAAGGAGTTAATGATTTTGAGGAGAGGGTAATTAATGAGGTGATGATATTGTGTGGCGGTCACAAAATGCCATTTGTTTTACATGGTGGTCACTGTGATGCTCTATGTATTGTATGGCGGTCAGTATAATGCTCTTTGTATTACATAATGGTCATTAGGATGCTCTCTGTCATGTATTGTAGTCACTTGGTTGCTCTCTGTATTGTGTGGCGGTTACTAGGTTGCTCTCTGATTCGTATGGTGGTCACCAGGTTGCTCTCTGTATTGTATGGAGGTCATAAAGTTGCTCTCTGTGCTGTATATCCGTTAGTAGGATGCCATCTGTATTGTATACTGGTCACGAGGATGCTGTCTGTAAAGTATGGCAAGCAAAGTATGCTCTTTGCATTGTATCTATCACTAATAATGGCCATATTAGCATGCAGTATAATACTGCTTTGTCTTGTAATATATTTTGCCTGTTAGGTCCGTCTACCATTGCGTGTTGCATTAGCCTCACGTACCACTGACATGACTACGGATAAGTGTGCTAACCCCACCTACTTTTGTGTTTGAATTGCCTACAGTTGAATTGGTCCCACCAGAGGGGACACTTTCAGAATTCTTTCCAGGGCCACTTTAAGTTGTCAATCCGCCCCTGCCAGGTAGTGTGGGGCACCCTATCTATAATTGGCTGCACCAGCAGCTCCACTCCCTGATGACTAAAGTTGGACTGCCGTTACTTTGCCGATGCTAGGCTAGACCCAGGCGTTTCATCTTCAGGTTGGGACATGATGTTCCAGGCACGCAAAATACTGCAAGATAGCACAATACAGCTAAATACCAAATTGGATATGAACTCTCTTAAAATAACAAGGCAGAATCCACTTCTTCTGCTTTTATATCGTGTCTGCAGAAGCATAGTGTCACCCCAGTGTAGAATATAAATTATTATATATAGTAATGTTAATTGTAATACCATTCATACAGCAAGGTACAACGCATGCTATGTAATAGTGATGGTTACAGCTGACTATGTACAATTTAAGATATTTCATTTTAATAACACCTCCTATGTTAAGTCCAATATGTAAGTGGAGAAGAGGTGTTTCTAAGAGATTGTACAATGGTGGAGTAGTTTATTTTTCTCTCATATATATATATATATATATATATATATATATATATATATATATATATATATATATATATGAGAGAGATAATATTTATTAAAAAAAATAATGTGTTGCAATTTTCTTCAAGGAGAAAACCACTATTGTGGCCAGAGGGGAGGAGACAATGGAGGATCCCCAAGAGGTTCACAGAATGAACCCCAGAAGTCCCAGCTGGAGGGCCATGAGGAGGTAGGGAGCCAATCCTAGGTCCCTGGAGAAGAATGTGAGTATCTTTAATTTAATAATATAGTATTTTAGTGTGCAGTTTCTTTAGAAAAGTATAGGACTCAAAAATTATTAATTTGCTGATTCTGTATATGCCAAGGTCTAGGGATATGCTGCTATTATACAAGTGGTTGAATTAATAACTATTCGCCCTCAAGTAAAACAAACCCTGAATGTGCCATCCAAATCTAATCCTCTGGCTAGTTCTGTTAACAATAATATGAATATTTAGGATAATTTATAGTAATGTAGCAACTCTCAACTCTGTAGAGCCAGGGAAATATGTGAACAAACTATACCCATAAAGCAAAGATATGTTCCTAACATGTAATACTGTTGTGATGCTTAAATATGGGTCCTATAGGTGGCAGAGACCCGTATGTGTATGTACTGGTCTCTATGAAGTTATACTGGCGACTGTGTATCAAGTGGTGTAGTTGCAGGATGCGCTTGGTCTTCAGAGACGGTGTTGCTGGAATGAGACAGGTTCTGGAGATGTACCTCTGAACTAGGTATGAGATGTAATGGCTGCAAAGTGGTGCAAATTGTCTCTGGTCCACAGCATTGGATGTTATTAAGCCAGGATCCATTGGTTCTAGTCTTGCTAAGTGTCCCAAGCCACTGAGATCAGATAGGAAAGGCTCTAGCTGGCAGGCAGCATGTAGTCCACAATCTATTGAGTATATTATTATTATTAATTTTTTACCTTTTTTTTGTTCAGTTTCAAGTGGCCTGGATGATTCACTTCTATCCGCTAAGACTGCTACTTGCTTGTTTGTTTGTTTTTTTGTTTTGTTGGTTTTTTTCAATTATCACAGTAGATTTTAGGATTAACTTGGTCACATTACTTATATCAGCTCTTGTTTTAAAGGGAAAATGCCCCTTTTTTTAAAACGTGGGCTTTTGTCACTCATCTGGGTGCCAATTTAGCGGCAGTGGGACTATTCAACAATGGTTTATGACTCAAACAATTCTTTGTCATGCCATTTATGGTGCAATACCATTAATTATCCCCATTAAGAAAATTAAATGTGTGTTTTTATTTTGTGCTGTTTTCCTACATATGAGCTTTACAAAAGTATCTGTAAACCTACTTTGTGTGCTGTAAAATTATCACATTTTACACTATTTTCTGTGGAAAGTAAACAAAATATTAAGTAAAAACTGAACTATGGGTCATAAAGCAAACTTAAAAGTTTTTATACTAGTCAGTAGAGCTTGCCTGCGATATTTACCATACAGCTATACATTATAGTGATTTGGACTATGATGAGATCTAATATAACTGTTGATTTTATACCAGTTTTTATTTTAGTTTTTTTGCATTTTAGTACATTTAGTAAAGTAAACCAATTGGGTATTTCAGGGTTTGTCCCATTATCCAGCTCTGGTACCATGTGGCTATCATATGTCAGGTATGGTGACTAATACAGTACATTAGTAGAGAGCTAACTCACATAACCATTAGCACAGTCTTCATCCTGCACAATCTGCTATACCTGATTTGCACAGAAAAAAGGTTATGTGCTGGCCTTTCACACATAATTATGAATAATATTCCAGATGTCAGCACTAATGATGCAGGTTTAAGAGTAATGACAATTGAAATGAGCAATTTAGAAGCCATATGACCCTTGTACTGGCTTTATAGACAGAATGATAACTGATAAGAAGCCAATAAATAAGTAAGAGCTGGACACATTCCCAGATACATGTGCATTTTTAATTTAGGTAACGAAAAAGTTCATCAGGCTATCCCACAGTACAGATTCCTATTAACACCCTAGAAACAGACACATATACTATCAATCACTTCACTAAAACATTCAACATGGTCCAGTTTAGAACAATAATTTTTCACCATCCTCTTTGTAACTAGTAACCAATGAATAGATGTTCAGTGTTTAGACAATAACATCTCTTTCATCAATTAGTAATAAGGTAACATCTACCAATAAATCCTACACTATGGTTTGTAGGACAGTGAGAAGAATACTAGGGCCCAGTACCTGCAAGCCCTGTTTAGGTGAATGTTGTTATTTTCTGTTTGTAGGGGCTACAAAATTAGTGGTGGTGGTGGGTGGTCTCTGATGCTACAGCAATGAAAGCTGATGGTTTCCTATCGATGAGTCCACTGACTGTGTGTCGCTGCTCGGAAGCGCCTGCACAGAACAGTCAGCTTGTGTGATGTGAGAGGATAAGGTTTCGCCCTGTATGCATCACGGAGACACACTCATTCGGGGTCTGTGCTTTTGAGCAGAGTTCTTAATGAGCACGAGTTGCATAGTGCAGACATGTTGCGGCTGTGTCTCTGCACTCCAGCCATAATTTTCTCAGTGGCTACTCATTTGGAACTCCTTGAATGGGTATTAGGGAATGCACAGTGGGACATGCTATGGACTCCGTCCAACATTGTCCATTAAATTGGGCACTTGCAGAAATAGTTAAGGGAAGTGACGGAAGGAGTAATGAGTGGATGGTGTGTTATAGGAGAAAATGTATTGTATAAAGAGAGCTTGAATGGAAGAAAGAAGGATTCAGCAAATACGTGAGAGAATGAAGTTAAGCCACATTAGAAGAGTCTGTTGTATTGCAAGACAGACAGTGACAGGGACGATTGGACTGAGCTGTACTACATAAAAGTTAGTAAGGAGCACTACGCTCCAGCTCCTAGATCTCTGGTGGTCTAGTGGGACAGGAAGTGGGCCAGTGACGTGGCCATCCACATAGCGCTACTGTGCATGCACAAAGCAGAAGTGTCGTTCCTTTCAAGTTCCCTGTGAGAGAAGATGCAGCATCAGTAGCTGTGTATATGTTAGTGATCAGAGGCATCATATAAGTGACCTGAGGTTCTATTACAAGCAGACCCTGTCTCATAAACGTTTATAGACGGAGGTGCAGTATATCAAACAGCTTACAACCTGCATATACAAGTGTATATAGATTACTGCTGCAGAACTATTAACCCTGTGAGTACTTGCATTACTGTTTGATACAAGTTCTCCAATAAACACATGGTCGCCTACTCTCCCGTAATATCCAGGAGACTCCCGGATTTCTGGGAGTCCTCGGGAGAGCAGAGCGACCTCCCAGTTCCTTGCCACTTCAATAGTTAAGTGGCAGAGATGGGGCATAGGATGTGATTCATGCGCCATCAAGGCCATGCCCCCTGCTGTAATAGGCTAAAAATTGTGATGACAGTTTAAGGGCGGGGCCAAGTGACAAGATTCGCCCATCCCCACGCCCTGTATGTCCCAGAGGCCAAATTTTTATGAATAAACCAGCGCCTTGGTTAAGTTTAAACATGTGGCCTCACATCTATATCCAACACTGCTGACTCCTCTTACAGACACCAAAAGGGTTCTGCCAAGAATAAAGACCATAGTATGCTACAGTAGTCTAAAAGGAAAGATAGAGAAAGGTCAAAGTAAAGAAAGAAAAGCTAAAAGTAAATATATTCAACCTCCAAAATCATTTGCTGCAGCCATGTTATCACTGTAAATGAACGTGTTATTGTTGAAACGCTTGCAATTTAGGTGGCCAATGTGAAAAGTAAGCAACTCCATTTCATGTTAGTAAAATTTTGAATTCTCATAAAAAAGTAGAAAAAAAGAGAAATAGACATTATGTTTACTTTTGCAGTTATAACATTAGCATTAAGGGTTGTTCCAAATGCTTGATTTTTAAAGCAAAAAGCAAGATTAAAATAAACCTTGCTGCAATAAGCTTGCAAAAGGCCCTTTTTTCACACAAATTAAAGCAATGGTTGAAAATTGAGTTTTACCTTAACAACAGTTACAACCAATGTAAACATTTTGATAATGACTAATATTTTACAATGAATTGTAATTTAATTAAAAGTAAAAACAAAATATAACTACTTGTGATGCATTTACACTATACTGTTATTTCACTTACACCATAGTTGCCAACTCTCCCGGAATGTCCAGGAGACTCTCGAAATTCTGGGAGTCCTCCAGAACTCCCAGGAGATCAGGGCAACCTCCTGAATCCTGGCCAGATAGGAAAGTTAAATGGAGGGGGCGGGGATTAATGACACGATTCCCACATCTCTGTGGCTCCGCCCCCTGTCATAGGCCAGAAATGATAATGCCCGTTTAGCGGCGGGGCTAAGTGTTGCAGCTTACTGAGCCCCGCCCCCACACACCCACCTCCCCTGTATTCAATCTTAATGAAGTTGGCAAGTATGACTTACACATACCTGCAAATGGTAGTGCAGGCAGAGCAGAGCCCAGGCAGGAACAGATTCTTAGAGCATATGGTACAGCAGGATTAAGGCTACTATTAGGGTGGAGCCTCCACCTCTTCCACTTAACTGCACAACTCGGATTAATTGTTCTTCCCACACCACTCCACCAGACACCTGCTTAATTTGCTCTTCCTCCTACTTCCATTCACCACACTTCTTTTCAAACTCTTTACATCTCTCCAGCATGTTTCTCCCTCCCCTATTATCAGTTACTATTTCCACTTCACTACCTCCCTCCTCACTACTTTGCACTAGTTTCCTTCACCTGCTCACACTTACCAGCCTACATAAGCTGAAACAAATCACGCATGCACATATCATCATGCATTTCCTCTTTCATTCCCGCCATGCTTCCTTCTACCTCATGTCTGCTGGTGACATCTTAACCAACCCGGTGCCAAGTGCATTCCAAACTATTTGCTCACACTCCTTGTTCAACCTTAAATTGTAGCAGCATGGTAGCACAGTGGTTAGCATTTCTTCCTCAAAGCATTAGGGTCATGAGTTTAATTCCTAACCAGGACCTTATCTGTGTGGAATTTGTATGCTATCCCTGTGATTACGTGGGTTTCTCCCCAGTTTCGGACTGGGGCATGAAGGGCCCACCGGGGGACTGCAACGCTAGGGGCCCACCAGAGGGGGTGTGGCCAGCCATCAAAGAGGCGAGAGCAGACACTAGAGGGGGAGTGGCCAGCCCACGAAGGAGAGCTAGCACCATAGTGTAGTGTAGAAAGAATGCAGTGTATATATAAAGAATACACAGTCTTGACCTGCCCCTTAGATTGTGCAGAACAGTAACCAAAAATCGGGATTGTCCCACTAGACTCAGAACATTTGACAGATTGTCCTACCTGTTCTTGTCACCACCTGTGGCTGCTGGTTTCTTTAGTTGCCGCTTGTCTGGATCCTGGAATGTTGGGGGCCCTATTTGGGGGAAAAAATGGGTACATTTAGAAAATTCTAACCAGCCCCGGCGTTAAATCAATAGGACCCACAATTAATACTTAGGCTTTCCTTCAGCCCCAACATTAAAGTAATAGTATTCCCATTTAATAAATAAGCCTGTTTCCATTCCTCCAGACAGCCACAGCAATAAATTAATAGTATTTACGTATAATATACCTATTTCCTGCAACCATCACTGCCATTAAATAATTCATATTCACATTTAATAGACCTCATGCTCCTCAAGCTCAGCCCCGCATTCAATTATTAGCCCCCAAACCACCCCATCTTAAATTAATAGTCCCCACTATAAAATTAAATTGCCCCATCTTCACCCTACAAAGAAAATAGCACCCATTAGTTAGCTACCACCTACCACACACCCATTACATTGCCACAAGCCCGCTGTGCTCTTCATCCCCATGCTGAACCTCCTTATGATCACACTGCGCCCTCCATTCTACTTTGGCCCCCTCCACTCTCTGACATGCTGCTTCGGCCCCCTTCACACTGTGCCTCATCTCTCATGCCACATTTCTTTCTCTCCCCTATCCAATGTCCTTATTTATCCATATCACTGCATTTGTATTCTCTTATAAAACAAGGCTTATTGGCATAATATTTGATTTTTTTCCACTGGTCACAAAATGTGAGACTTTCTAAAACAGGATCATTTAATAGTAATTTTCTACAATGAAGACTGCTGAGACATTAAAATATCTGAAAAACTGTGGCTCAACAGGTTGTAAAATGAATACATAAAAAAAAAAAAAAGTACAAATAGTAGTAGCAAAAATTGTTTGTATTATAAAAAAGAGCAATTAAAAAAGCCTCCCAAAATAAAATTATACAATGCAGAATAACAGGCTGCTGCGGCGCTGCACAATGTACTAACCTCAGCAATGCTCCTGCATTCTTCCTGTTGCTCTTCTGGGCGGCAGAACGTCTCCAGCACCTCCTACATGGGTGGTTCTTCCTCCCACATGAGTCGTCTACCGGTGACATCACGGCGCATGTGCAGAGAGCCGCAGTCACGTCTGGGCTCTCTGCAATTTCAATCAGCTGGCCTGGAACCTGGCACTCGGAACAGCGGACCAGGTGGGGGCGTGGCTTACCAGCGTCGGGGCCGGTGGATAGCCCGGCTTCCCGGCAACCCAGTCCGACGCTGTTTCTCCCCTGTGCTCAGGTTTCCTACAACACTCCAAATACATACTGGTAGGTTGACTGGCTGCTGACTATAATAGACACTAATCTGTATGTGTGTGTTTGTACTTGTGTGTTAGGAAATGTAGACTGTATACTCCAATGGGGTAGGAACTTATGTACACAGAACATGGTGATGCTAAACAAACAATAATAAATCCATATTGTGCATCCAATCCCTCTAACCTTATCCATTTATATCACTTAATTCCCTCCACTGTTCCTTTGTTTGTGACAAACTCGCATTCATCCATGATCTATTAATTTCAAAATTCCTTAACCCTCTTGACATTATAGAAACCTGACTTACCACCTGATATTACATCCACTGCAGTTCCCTCCTACAGGGAACGATCACTCAGCCACTCTCCCAGAACCGGAAAAAGACATGGATAAAGTAGGATGCCTGTGTGGGCAGCACAGTGGCCTAGTGGTTAGCACGTCTGCCTCACAGCACTGGGGTCATGAGTTCGATTCCCGACCATGGCCTTATCTGTGTGGAGTTTGTATGATCTCCCTGTGTTTGCGTGGGTTTCCTCCGGGTGCTCCGGTTTCCTCCCACACTCCAAAAACATACTGGTAGGGTAATTGGCTGCAATCAAAAAAAAATTGACCCTCTCTGTCTGTCTGTCTCTGTGTGTGAGTGTGTGTCTATAGTAGGGAATTTAGACTGTAAGCTCCAATGGGGCAGGGACTGATGTGAATGAGTTCTCTGTACAGCGCTGCGGAATTAGTGGCGCTATATAAATAAATGATGATGATGATGATGATGCTACACCATCTTCTCTTTCTTTGAAATCTGCACTATCTGTCTATTCTCTCCACCTTTATCTTGCTGTCATTTATAGCCTACCCCCTAGAACCAGTTCCTCAATTTCTTGACATTTTTGCTGCCTAGTTCACGTATTTCATATTTTTTGACCTGTCTACTCCCGTACTAGGTGATTTCAACATTCCTATTGATACCCCCACTGTCTTTGCTGTCACTAAATTTCCTTCATGTGATTTCTTTCAAATTCTGTGCTGGAGCAGGAGAGAATAGGATAAAACAAAAGTAGTGAAAATGGCTTTACCAGTTGAGGTTAGTTATACTATAATCGTTATTATAATATACGTAGGAACATAACAGTACCAGAATTAAATGGTTGGATATGAAATATCGTCATTCAAAATGTCAACAGTCATAATGTCTACACAGTTATAAGGTTGACAGGAATAGAACCTGATTCATCAAGGATCGTAAACAGCTGAGTAGTTTTTTTTCCCTGTACGTTCTTTTGTGATTTTATTTTCCACGTACACTACTGGATGTATCCTGCAGTGTCTTGTCTAGTAGAGAAGAGCAGACTTACACCTGTATTCATCACCACACATCCACACGTATCTTCACATCCGCTCCTTGTTGAATACAGGCATACAGATACCTGATTTACGTGCATTTTAAAACAAACGCACTTTACAAAATCCAACTAGGCTTTGCAGGCCTGGACTGGTGACACCATGGCAGGCTGGGATCCCCCCTGTCATAATGCCAAACCAGCCTGGGCAGATTAGCACGGGGCTGGATTCCCAGAGAGATTGGGTTCGCCCTAAAAAATGCAGAACCGCCCCTTCCCAGCAGGTTTAACTAGCCTCATGATGATAGCACTATAGGGCACAGCCCTGGGACAGTGGGTGTGGTGTAATAATAATTATTATTTGATAGTAGAAATCCATTTTATCCATGGTACACTACAGGTCTATTAAGTGTTTGGGCATGCTGGCACTTGTAGTAATACAAGCATCAGCATATCCATAGCTGTCAGGGCATGCCGGCACTTGGGGAACCACAATTACAATAAAATCTTGGCGACCCCACGCTTTTTGTTCCCCCAATTTTGCTAGTACCAGCCTAGGCTGGCAACAGCACTAGGGTTGGTTAAGGTGTTTGGGGGATGGGGACATGCTGTTTTTTGCATATATTGCCATCCAAGTGATTTATATTGACATCTTGACTGTCAATTTACAACTCTGTCCACATTTTACATATTGACATTTTAACTGTGTTAACCTTATGAACATGTAGACATTGTGACTGTTGACATTTTAGTGTAGATATTTTCACTGTTGACATTTTGACTGTTGATTTTTTTTTTTTCAATTACATCCCAAATTAAGATGACATGCAACTGCACTTAGCTCCATGCAGGATTAGGGTTGTAATCTAATGTTAAAATGCGGAGAGGAAATTGAAGCAACCAATAGAAAACTCATAATACTCATAATTATGAATGCAAACCAGGGTGGTAGGTTTGCAGCAGATAAATCAATACATCACTACAAAGGACCTCTGAGAAACCATCTATGCAAGCTATTGGTGATCTGTTAGTATACATAGCTAAAATGGAACACTATGGTGCCAGCAAAAATAATTGTTCATCAGTTAAAAGGCCAACATTATGGGAATATACAATATAGGTACTTAGAGGTGAATCAAGGAAGCCATCTAATACATTTGTAGTGAATCAGTATAATCAGTATAAGCTATAGAAATTACGTTAGAGAGCTGTTTGTTTAACCCTCTAAGGGCTAACGTTCAAAGATTCATCTTGCTTCCCATTGTAGCAACATCCTTGCTCAATCACCTCCTTTTGCAGGTGTAGGAATATGACTTCTGAAATGATTTGTAAACAGCTGGCCACTAGAGCCAGAAATAAGTACTTTCCTGTTGGATGTTAGATGTGCAGTCATCTTCTCTTTAATCACTGGCTCTATATTGCCAACATATCTTAACCTGCAGGGACCTCAAAGGAGAGATATTGCAAAGGTAATCATACATGTGAGGAAAAGTTTAATCTGTATTGATGCAAGGCAGTTCCTGTTTTCATCAAACTGCATGTAGCACAATTAGTACAATGGAAGTAGCCTTTGTTCAAATACTTTTTTGGGTCTATATGCCACCAGGAGCATCTGAGATAGGGTGTACAAGTACATCCCTTAGGTTACAGCCCCTACAGTAGTTCATTAAAGGACGTGTGCAAAGAACAAATCAAGAGCAATCTAAAGTAAATATCTTCCAATTGTAGTGAACATAGTCACAATAAGGATCTTGTTGTCTAATCTCACTAGGACAATAGCCCTTATTAGGAATCTGTTAACCATCTTGATGAGCTCTTGTTCCACTCTTGTAGGGTTATTAACAATCCTTCTTACACATAAAAGTTGTGAGTGCAGCAGACCCTTTTTATGAGAAACTGGATGGAAACTATGTCATCAAGAGTTTATTACGTCAGCTTACTTATATACTGGTTTGCTGTAGACTTAAATATGTAAAATCATACTTTCTTTCAGAATATTCATGCTGAAAAAATGTATTTCGTGGACTATTTTCAATTGTAAGTTTTATAGGTGAATATGAAGAATTCAGGTTATTTACATGTTCAATCAAAATGTTTATTTTGCCTCTTCATAACATAATGTTGTCATCAATATAACAATAGAACAAAATATGATCTTTATGGGATCTTTGAATAAAAAATGTCCATCTTCAAAGACAAACATGTATGAATTGGCATAGGCTGGTACTATACAGGAACCCATAGCTGTACCAGAGCATTGAAGGTTGTAGATGCCTTAATATGTAAATGTGGCATAAAGTAATTCATAGGAGTTACAAGACAACTATAGCAGGACCTTTAGAGTAGGGTTTTCTGTTAGTTAGGTTTTGACAGCCTCTACATCACCTGTGGTGGAATACTTGTGTATAAGCTTTCAGTATCCATAACTACTAAATGGAAGTCACTGTTGTGAAGAGCAAGTAAGATCTAATTTAGGAAGTGTATGCTATCATACAAATAAGATGTCTTTGCTTGCATACAAGGGGGCTGACGCACAGAGGAATCTATAAAAGTTTGCATAGTGGATGTGTGAAATCATTCTGCGTATGACCAGAAAAAGGGAACACTAATATGTGCCTATGCAGACTTGTATGATTCTGGTGTTTTATGCCCACCAGCACCTGGAGAGGCAGGGGGAGGGTAAGGACATTCTAACATTAGATGAGTACAGTAAATGAATGTTCACGCAAATGCGGCTCATGCAGACCTACAGAAACACACATACACCTGGGTCATAAACCAGGCACATATGCTGCTGATGTAGAGGCAGATGCATCTCAAAATGTGTACGGCTGTGCATATGGGTGAAAATACGCCAATTTTTCTGTGTTATTTTTAAGAGTAACTGACTCCCATGCAGTCAACACTACATAAACCCACATTTTACAATACAGCATGCTACACACCTTAACAAAAACAACCAGTTTTAAATTTCATATACCATCGTAAAACTATTCTGAACAATCCATCAATTAAATTTATGATAAACACAAGCTTTAATGAAATTTCACATATTTCAACTGAAAAGTATTTTTTCGCTCTCTAATCCAATGGATTAAACAAGGCTGGTAAATCAAAGACACAAGTTAAGCAGGAGGAGCTGCTGCCGCTTTAATGTGTAGTAGCTCAGTTTAGGCCATTTTAAAGAAGATGCAGCCACATTGCTTCTATATTAATGGAGTAGAAGTGATTTAAGCTATGGAATGGGCAGGTGGAACACCCCCTTAGTGCATGTCTGATCTGAACTAACCTTATCTGACACTCTAACAGTGATGCAGTTACCTACTTCATGATCATGCTTTCCTATCTCTTCACCCTTCTATACTGCTCCAACCATTGCTTATTCAGAGAGGAGCAAACTCCTCTGCATGTTGTCAATGGGCCTGAATGTTTCCAGTTGCTCATTTAAACTCAGAATCTAGCAGATGAGCAATTTGCCCACATTGTGCATGAAAATATTGATTTTTGGGATTGGATGTCTAATACCTGCCTGCCACACCCCAATTATGCATATAGGGGAGCCCCCCTATCATCTGACATTGGGAACCTATAATTAAGCCAATGTGCAGTATAAATGGTGCCCCATCATGAAATAATAAGTTGCCCACGACATCATTGATTATTGCCACCATTAGCAGTCAAATAATATTGCCCCCTAAATTTCATTATAAAATAATATTGCCCTTTTATTTTTATTACATATTCTAAGAAAATATTGCCCCCATAATTTCATTATAAATTAATTTTGCCCCCTCAATCAATAAATAATGCTTGCCCCATAATTCATAAGTTAGAACAGGGATGTGGTACTCGCACAGGGATGAGAACCTACCTCATAAATAAAATTAGTATGATAAATGTTATGAATAAATATTGAATATTATCATATCATAGGTTATAGGAGGGGGTGCACCACCAACATAAACAACTGACAAGGATTGAAGAAATAGAAGTTGGGGTTCAAGAACACTAAAGGGCACTCCAGTTCATGGTTGTGTGTAATAAATTGTACTTGAATTAATATGTATTCAGGCTGAAGCCTTTATTGAAAAAATGATATGGGGCAAAATATAAGACTTAAAAACAAAGTGAAAGAAATAAAGATAAAGTGAGTTAAAATCTGTTAAGCCATCGGTGACTGCCTCAATCAATACAGCTAATGAGAGATATGGATTTATATAGATAATCAGATGTCCCAATAATGTGGATCTATCTCCCACTAGAACAACGTGAATAGTAGATTATGAAATAGATCATTTAGTGAGTAGTAGAATGCTAATTTCCAACTCTGTATATATAGAGCTGTCCTGTGGACTTTACTTGATAAATAATCTAAGATGTGCCACTGTATCAAGGAATTAATTGGTCCTACTTATCTCATTCTTAATAAATAAAGCTGTGATGTGGACTCCGCCTTAAATAAAAGAAATAAACATACTGCAATTTATTTAAGATCAAAGGATTCTTTATATGAAAGGTTCAATCACTATCGGTACCCGATAAAGATATCTAACATGGATCTATAGGCAGATACAGTTTGTAAAAGTGATAGGCAGTATAGAGCGGAACCGACATACACGGACAGAAAGCCATATCAGCAGTCACTCCCGGGTACGTGACATCACGAATGACGTCACACGTCCCGACGTACGTTTCGCCTACGCTTGTTCAGGGTTGTTCCCATAAATCATAAGTTAATGGTTACTCCACTTATGTTACGAACGGCATGCATCTAGCCTATCAAAGGCTGGTCTAATAAAACTGCATTTTATTCTAGAGATTTTGAGTGAAACAACAAAATTGTTGGTGTTCTGAAATTGCCTTACATTGACGGCAATTTGCGTGCTTGCTATACAAACCGCTGGATAATACATACGGTGGTATGGGGGTGAAAATCGTCGGCGGTGTGCGTCCGTTTCAAAACTGCCAAAAAACGCAGATAGAGAAATTTATTTTTTGCTATAAAATGTCAAAATACAATTTCCTAGTATTAAACTAAATTTTCTGTCATTCATAATCAGTCAAGTCCTTTTAAATGGAAGTGTGCAGTGGCCATCTAACATTATTTATGCATATGTGATTTCTTTTGGGTCATTTCGTACCCTCTTCTCCCCCTTTAATCCATATCTGGCAATCTACCTTTGCCAAAGTAAAGGTTCTGTTACTGGATTTTAGGTGTGCATATTATACTGTTCTCCCGTTTCTACTTCTCCTTCTGATTAATTTTGAGTGTTGATTCCCCTGATCTTTTTCTTGTTTTCCCCCCCTTAAATGATCCACATTTTTTAGAAACTGCAAGAACAAACAGAACCAGATAATGGAGTGTTTACAGAACCCCACCTCCTGTTTGGATTCCCTAAACCAGTAATCAGTTGTCTCAGCTCCAGTCTCCCCTCCAACCAATATTCGTAAAGCTTAAACAAATTTTGCTATGACTCCTTATTTCTCAGCATTAAGGCAATCAGTTGAAATAATAAAACTCCTAGAACCACTTCATGGGGTCTTCACCTATAGTAGCCCTATTTCAATGGAATGCAATATGTTCCAGTGTACCAGGTTTCCCCCAGGTATTAACTCGTGAAATTAGGAGATTAATAAATTTAAATATCGCTAAATATGGTGGACAGAACACGGTTGAAGATAGGCAAATAACAAGTCCAGTAATCAGGCTGAGGTCAGGGCAGGCAGAGATCAATATCAAATCCAATACCAAGCAAAGGTCAGAAGTCCAAACCTGACGTAGTCTGTCTCCTGAGAACCCACCTTACAGGTAGCAAGGTGCTCTCCCTTAAGAAGTCTTGGGTGGGATGTACTTACCATGCCACTCACTCCACATACTCCAGAGGTGTCTCAATACTAGTCAAAAAAAAAAGCTTAACTTTGTTCAAGGTACAAATTGCCCCAGGGGGTAGATATTTGTTTCTCAGGGCTTTGTTTAACTACACCCCACTGACAGTGATGGCTGTTTATATCCCACCCCCTTTACAGTAGTTACATCATGAGCAAAGGGGGGGCATTCGTTGCCACAGCTCCGGACACACCAGTGTTTTGTCTGGGGAACTTTAATAATGTAATAGATGTTAATGTGAATAGATGGCAGAAGATCCTATGACACTCCCCAGTAGGCCAACTAATTTCGGGAAACTTACTGATGATATGGGGCTGGTAGATGTTTGGAAGTTCAGGAACTCAGATGGTAGACACTTTTCATGTTATTCTCACACTCACCACTCCCTTTCAAGAATAGACATGGCCCTGCATTGCGTAGTCTTCTCCCCCTTGGTCTCTGGAGTGGAGTAGCTGCCTAGGGGCATCCCTGATCATTCCCCAATTCTGTCCGATCTCGATCTTAGGGCTGAGCGGGCATTACAGTTCTGGAAAGTGAAACCATATTGGTTGACTAGATTGAGTGGTGGTACTAGCTTGGTGTGCTTCTGGAAGGGATATTTCCAGATAACTCAGTGCATGTCAGTCCGGCTGTGTTGTGGGACTCATTCAAAGCCTTTAGGAGGAGTAACTTTATAGATGAGAGAGCCGGAATTAACAAACTTAATAGGCAGAGGGAGGTTGAGCTTGAGCAGAGATGTCGGGACTTGGAGGTCTTGTATATTGGTACACACAATGTTAGTGATAGACTGAACTGGCTACAGGCTCACTCTGACTAGTCCAACTTCCTATATGACAAGAATAGTCAAAGGCTTCTATTCTCCAGACATAACCAATATTTTGAAGCTGACATGGGAGGTAGCTACCTGGCATGCCTGGCAAGGGATGAGTTGTCTATTAGGACAATTCCAGTCATCCTAGAAAAATCCAATGTCAAGCAATTTACAGGGAAAAAAATTCTGAGGTTTTCTTTGAGAACTACAATAGTTTATATAATATGCACCCACCCAGATTGTCTATAATATTAGCGGAATTAAACTCCCGTGATTGTCACTAGAGTCGACTGACCACTTAGACGCCCCTATCACAGAAGAGGAAATTGCAGCATCCATTTCATTATTTCCAAATCATAAGACCCCAGGTATTTATTGTATTGCAATAGAAGTGTATAAGCAGTACAGAAAATTCCTTGTTCCCACACTCTTAAAGACTTATCCTCAGTTACTGGAGTGTGGTAGACTGCCCCCTCTATTTCGGAAGTCATACTCATCCTTATATTAAAACTGGGTAAAGATGCTTTACACCCGGACTCGTCCTTAATCACCACTGATGCCAGGATAATTGCTAAAATCCTATCAAAAAGGCTTAATGGGGTCATTCAGAAGGCGTGCAGCAGGAGAACCTGTGCCTTGTTTCTTGTGGAGAAGCCTAATAAGGCGGTGGCAGTCCGGGTGCTGTCCGTCTGATATTTGGACACTCTTAACCATATACCATCTGCTACAAGTATATCATCTAACAGAGTTTGTTCACTTTCGATATAAACAAAATGTTAGTTTTGATAAAAAGTATTGAGCTTTTTATATTACATGGATTCACACCATGGTATTTCATTTTTCTCTCTTCTTGCATGATTGTTACATCAATTAAGGTGTATGAAAAATCTACATGTACCTGTGTACGGAGAGGAAATGCCTTGATGCTCCAGACAGCGTGGATAATTGGAATCAAACACTAACTGCATTCACATACGAGATTGTAGTTGGAGGAAACATTGGAATAAAGATTGTGGACTAAACAGTACATCAATCTAAAGAAGCGATCAACTAATAGTCTAGTAATTCTTTATTATTAACAAACATTACGTGATATTCGATCTATGTGAGATGTATAGATCCGATTGGCTATATTGTCTTTAGGTGGTGATAGAAAGCACCGGACCTTACCCTCTTATTTGTTTGTGTATCATTCAGGAGGTGGTCCACCAGGACCAGACAGTTTATGCCTGTCAAGTCTACCCTTACTAACGTCAGATGGTTATTTACACAAATCCAGACGGAAGGCTCATCTGAGGAGAGGGCAGTAGTCATGTCCCTTGATGCGCCCAAGGCCTTTGACTTGGTTGAGTGGGACTATCTCTGGCAGGTACTAGAGAGTTTTGGTATTGGCCCCAGGTTTATTCGCCTTGTTCGGCTGCTTTATTTGGTGCCAGCGGCCAGAATAAGTGTCAACGGCTTTACGACAGCCATGTTTGGTTTGGGTTGGGGCACCCATCTGGGCTGTCCACTGGCCCCTACACCGTTTGGCCTGGCAACTGAGCCTCTGGCTTGTTTGGTCCGATCTCATGAAAACATTAGAGGCATCCAGATGGCAAGAGTCTCTGACAGTATAGCACTATATGCTGATTTTTCTTGAGGACCATGAATACTCTCTTACACACCTTTTGTAGGTAGTTGAAGGATTTGGGTGTTATTCTGGTCTCAAGATCAACTGGAACAAATCAGTGGTTTTTCCACTGTGATGGCAACCTCCGCTTGGTGATGTATCATGTCAGTCACTCCAGTGGACTTAGAGGTTCAGGTATTTGGGGATCTGTGTGACAGCTCAAGCGTCTGACTACATTAAACTCCATATTGACTCAATAACTGAGTATCTTAAAAATAAGTGCCATACGTAACGGAAACTTCTTCTCACAGTCACTGGAAGAATTAATCTTATAAAAATGATGGTCCAGCCTAAGTATTTATATGCCCTACAGCACTCCCCGGTGTATTTGCTGATACATGTGTTCCAGAATATTAATAAATATATAATCTCATTTGTTTGGGGTGGGAAGAGAGCGAGAGTACGCTTTACCACTTTGTGTAGGACAAAAAACTCAGGTGGACTGGTCCTGCCTATCTTTAGACTTTATTATCTGGCCTCTCTACTTACACACTTGGGCCCTTGGCTGGGTTCTTTACAGGATACCACTCTCAGACATTTCTTGGGCAAGTAGACGGACCCCTCCCTCAGACCACTACAGGTTCTCTATATTCAATACAAACCACGTAGGGTGGCTCCCATAATACAACAGGCTTCAATGATTTGGTCAGTGGCACATGCCCTCTTAGGAGGTGAAGGGATGGACCCTGGCACCTCTCTGTGGCATAACACTGGTTTCAGGGAATTGGTGGAGTTAGATAGTAATGTGGCATGTACAAGAGTGAGAGTGCATACTATTGGTCAATATATATAGCCACTTTTGATCATTTGAGCAATTAAAGACCTCAGATTCTAGATTTCCCTCTAAATAAATGTGTTGTGATCTCTGGGTTCCTGTAAATCATTATCGGTATTATACGCCCTACTCCTGCCTCAGGTGTCTCTGAGAGGATTGGATCTGCTGAGAGATAGTTGGGAGGCTTATCTGGGCATTCTCTCAGATGAGGAGTGGAGCTTGGTGATAGGAGGTACTAGAGATGTCACCTTGTGTCTTAGGTTCCAGCTGGTACATTTCTGTATGGTTCATAGAGTATATTTAACCCCCTCTAGGCTGCATAAAATGTGACAACACACTTTCTCTGAATGCCATAAGGGCACTTTCTGGCATTTATTGTTGACGTGTACAGTTGCTTAGTCCTTTTAGGGCCGAAAATGGGATCGTATCTCCTCCACACTGCCTCCCCCCCTCCCCTTGTGCCCCAAGGTATGTTTGTTTGGTATCACATTGGAGGAGAGTCTAAGCATGCTGCTCTTCAAATGCATATTTACTTTGGCCTCCCTGGCTAAGGTTATTCTTGCTAGGGGGTGGATGATGCCAGAGTCACTCAGTGTTGTTCATTGGACTAATTTAGTTACAGAGGCTTGAAGGCACAAGCGGTTCATGTTCGAAAGCAGAAAAGCCATGCACAAGTATTATAAGGTCCGGCACCACTGTGCAAGATTTTTTTTAGCTTGTCTGCATAGAAGTTCTTGGCTATCTCTCTTCGTGTCCTCTTGAATGGGCCTAATAGTGAACTTTCTTAGCATCCAAACTTTTTTCTACCACAAATTCCAGCTGTCCATCCACTAATAATAGAGACAGTCTGGCTGAGGTCTTGGTTTTAAAAACTTTAGCTTGGTGTACCAACTTGAAAAATGAACAATAAAATGTTCTTGAGAGCCTTAAATACTAATTGAGATCCAACTGGAAACACACATAATTTGTTTTTTAACAATGATAAGGGCACAAATGTATTTAGGCCCGAGATTAACTGATGGTTGCTTGAGTGTACTATTTCTGGAATTCAGTCATACCTTATGCTTTGAAATCACACCTTCTATGGTGTTTGTTGAATAAATTTGTTGACTGTGTGGCAGCACGAGACAGAATAGCCTGCACTTTTCTCCAGATGCACTTGAGATGTAAAATGGTTCACTTGATTAGAATGGTCTCTCTGACCTAGGAATCAGCAAAAGAATAGGCCTTAAGATGTTGACTGTATACACAGAAGAACGGAAAAGTACCAAAGAGATGCATGTCATTCCAGCAAATTCCACCCAGGGAAGCACTTCAGACCAATTATTGTGAGGGACACATAACACCTAAGATATTGTATATGTACCTGGTAACCCTCTGTGACAGGATGGACCGCCTACGCCAACCTGTCTGTTATTGCTGGGAACCGGCTGTGCTTACTTTGCCACCGTTCCCTTTTGTTATCCCAAATGGGCCCTCTTGCCGCAGTAGGAGGGGTTTAAAAATGCTGCCACCACTGGACTCCTATGCCGGCATCCAGAACCAGGTATCCTCTGGGTAACTGACACTGCTAGCGTATCGCGTTGCTGAAGTACCTGGGCTGGTACTCCTGACCTCTTCCTATAGATCAGGGGTGCTGTGGATTGATCCCCCCTGGCCTATCACACTGACCAGGGCTGCAGGGTAGCAGACAGAGCGGTCATACTGGAAAAGCTGGGTCCAAACCTCAGGACAGCCCGGAACGGGTTAGATTTTGGTTCTAATCTGTAGGTCACATGGAATACAACAATATTGAAGATGTTTCCAAGCAAGTCTTTGAAGCAAGATGTTTATTTGCTCTCACACTGGTTAAAGGTATCTGTGCTCACTCAAATCAGATGAAATCAGAAGAATAAGTTTTCAATACAAGCCAGTGGCTGTTATACATTTTAGACACAGGCTATTTTTAGAATCCTCATGTTTATCATCAGGATATACTCTATTTACACAAACATGGATTTACATGCATTGCAAATCCAATAATATTTACACTTATCTATGAAATTCTAGAGATGCTGTGAATGTCATGCATCACATGCTGTTCACAATGTTCAGAAAGGTTTGAACACTTTGACAAAAGGCCACACAGTAATGACCCCCTGCTGTGCCTTTTGATAGCAGGAAAAACCTGCTCTGGCCAGACTCCCTCCCCATAGGCCTAATTGGAGGGTTCCACTAGCAACCTTACAAATCCCAAACAATGACACCATACAAAACACATCCCAATACACAAAAGACTTTGTAAACAAAGTCTCATTGTATTAAATATATACATCAGAAATAAGGCATTTACTTTAGAAAGGTTAAAATAGAAAAAAAGAAATTCTACCCTGGTCTCAGAAATAACGATTTCCTATCTCAAAATATACACAACATTAAAAATAAGTGCATGTGCAATTATATAAATAAGCGTCCCGTGCTATTTCCTTTACATAAATTAATAACAGAAGTTATTTATCAGTGATGCAGTCACACCCTCTCTTTCTGACCATTGGATTTAGGATGAATGCTGAAAAACATATTAAAAAAATAACAGAGGCGATTGACCTCGAGAAATGTGAAATAAACAGCTAATATCGGTGTCATTAATAGCTGGAACCCCCTATAACCTAAACATATTCTGGACAAACAATGAAACAAGGTCTTCAGCAGATAACACACCAGGAAGAGGAGTGAAATTGGCCATCTTACTAAGGTGGTCTAATACCACCCATATGGTATTAAATCCATTAGAAGGGTGCATGTTTACAATAAAATAAATTGAGGTGTATGGCCGTGGTTTGTCTGGAAGTGTAAGTGGCATAAGAGGTCCAGTGATTTGTTCTCTAAATCAAAACACAGTAAGCGTAATCTATGTATCGGAGTGCCTTTGTGGCCTCCAATATGTAGCGCGCATGAAAAGGAACACAGAAAGGGCATCATCATCAACATTTATTTATATAGCGCCAGCAAATTCCATAGCGCTTTACAATTGGGAAATAAAGGGCAATCTATGTTTGGAGTATCTTTGTGGCCTCCAATATGTAGGTCACATGAAAAAGGAAACTAAAACCGAGCACATAAATAACATCAAGAAAGGGTTAACTTAGCTTATAGTGTTTCTAACCACTTTCTAACAACGCACCAAAAGAATCCTAAGGGGGGTATTCAATTGACGGCGGGATCAGCGAAAATCCCTCCCTCGAAAAATATTACCGTTATTACGGTAATCCTGCGTGGGAAAACCGTTAATACGGTAATTTACTCGCTCGCTCAGGGAGCTGCAAGCTGAAATCCAGCGAGATATTAACGCTAATATTTTTCGAGCGCGGGATTTTTCAGCGATCCCGCCGTCAATTGAATATGCCCCTAAATGTCTGAAACTTGTGAGCATCCAAACTGTAAAAGGAGACTGGAGACAATGTGATTACATTGAAAAAATATCAAAAACTGAGGCAAAATTGATCTATACACTAAAAACCATTTTAACTTCAGGTTTAAAGTTGGACATTGATCTGGACTTCTTCCTGGCCCAATAAGTATTAGCAACATCTTCATACTTAGCTACGCTTTTAGTAAACACATTTTGTATGAAAATCTTTCTATGTTGTTATATACAGTCACGACCAAAAGTTTTGAGAATGACACAAGTGTTGGTTTTCACAATATTTGCTGCTTCAATGTATTTTTGTCAGATGTTGCTATGATATACTGAAGTAAAATACAAGAATTTCATAAGTGTCAAAGGTTTTTATTGACAATTATATTACATTTATGTAAAGAGTCAATATTAGCAGTGTTGATCCTTCTTTTTGAAGACCTCTGCAATTCGCCCTAGCATGCTGTCATTCAACTTCTGGGCCACATACTGACTGATAGAATTTGTGGGGGGGTTTTTTGTCCACCCACCTCTTGAGGATTGACCACAAGTTCTCAATGGGATTAAAGTCTGGGGAGTTTCCTGGCCATGGACCCAAAGTTTTGATCCACTTAGTTATCACTTTTGCCTTATGGCAAGGTGGCCCATCATGCTGGAAAAGGCATTGTTCGACACCAAACTGTTCGTGGATGGTTTGGAGAAATTGCTCTTGGAGGATGTTTTGGTACCATTCTTTATTCATGACTGTGTTCTTAGGCAAAACTGTAAGTGAGCCCACTCCCTTGGCTGAGAAACAACCCCACACATGAATGATCTCAGAATGCTTCCCTGTTGGCGTGACACAGTAGTGATGGTAGCGCTCACCTTTCCTTCTCCGGACAAGTGTTTTTCTAGATGCCCCAAACAATCTGAAAGGGGATTCATCAGAGAAAATTACTTTACCCCAGTCATCAGCAGTCCAATCCCTGTACCTTTTGCAGACTATCAGTCTGTCCCTGATGTTTTTCCTGGATAGAAGTGGCTTTTTTGCTGGCCTTTTTGACACCAAGCCATCTTTCAAAACTCTTTGCCTCACTGTGCGTGCAGATGCACTTACACCTGCCTGTTGCCATTCCTGAGCAAGCTCTGCACTGGTGGTGCTCCGATCCCGCAGCTGAATCAACTTTAGGAGACGGTCCTGACTCTTGCTGGACGTCCTTGGGCACTCTGAAGCCTTCATCACAACTATTGAACCTCTCTCCTCGAAGTTCTTGATGATCCGATAAATGGTTGATTTAGGTGCAATCTTACTATCAGAAATATCCTTGCCTGTGAAGCCCTTTTTGTGCAAAGCAATGATGACTGCACGTGTTTCCTTGCAGGTAACCATGGGTAACAGAGGAAGAACAATGATTTCAAGCACCACCCTCTTTTAAAGGTTCCAGTCTGTTATTCTAATGCAATTAGCGTAACCGAGTGATCTGCAGCCTTGTCCTCGTCAACACTCTCACCTGAAAGAAATTTGGCAGCCATTTTGTTCATTGAGCGATGACACATTTTGTGTTTTGGTTTTTTTTCCACTATATTTTGTTTTTGTAAACTTTATAACTTCTGTCGGCTGCACCATGTTTTCTCACCGTATCTCATGAACCGATCTTATTTCTGAGGTCTTTAATTCCCAAGGGACTTCAAGTTAATAAACAACCATCCTTTGATACATCATCCTCAGAATTTAAAATAAAATGGGCATTGATCCTTCAGCAATGTTCTTTTTCACTTATTGAGTTGATATTGGATAAGAAAAGGATGAATTTGAGGAAGTTAGATGAAGAAATTTTCTGTCTACAAAGTTTGATTAGTCCGTTTAAGGACCTTGACGATGTACAGAATAACATCAGAGAGATAGAAGAGAAATTGAAAAGAAATACTAAAAGTTTGATGATCAACAAACAAATGAAATGTATGAGAGATAAGGGCTTGATTGTATGTAATCCATCTACTTTAAAGGACTATGTCCCTAATAGGGATCATAAGGATCAAATCCAGAAGAGTAAAGAAAAATCTAAATATTCCTATAAGGATATACATAATGACATCTATTCTTATCAGTGGGATAGATCACAATATAAGGATAGATATCCCCCTAAATCTTTTCAAAGTAGACATTGCTATCGTCCTAACACTAATCGAATCCCATCAATTTCTACTCGTTATGATCAGGACTTCAATTCTTTCTATAGCAAAAACAGATATGATTTACATAGCGATATAGATGATTCTTCTCCTATTTTAATACAAGAGGAGGAACAAAAGGAATCCACAATATTGGAAACGGAGAAAGAACAGACTATATTCAATATCACCTAGAGCCCAGAATTTAGGCCTTGTTGCAAAGAAGAAAAATTCAGATAAGGCCAAGTATTTTAAGACTAAAAGGGGCAAGAAAGGTGGAGATAAAAATATAAAAGCTAATAAATTTAAAAATATAAAGAAAGGAAAGAAGATCATGAAAAATGACCATAGCAAATAACCTGATAGTGAACAAGTAGAGATATTTAATTTAAGTTGTAAAGTCTTATCCGAGAATGAGACATCTTTAGTAAAAAGACATCTGAAGTTTTCTCCTACTTCTATGATGGATAATTTTGAGAACTTTATAGATACCCACAAATTTCTAAGAAAACTTTAGTTAAAGAATTTTTTTAAAATTATGGAAAAAAGCTAATCTTCCTTCAGAACATTCTTTTGAGGAACCTATAGTTGCAGAAAAGTCTATGTTTAGGAAGAAATCAAATTTTTATCCTACCCATGTAAAAGGTCTTATATAAAGACGTTTGGAAGATCAGTCTTAGATGATTTTAAAAAAAATTCTAGTAGAAAACTCAATATATTTCCCAAAACATTTCTTCAAAAGTAAGGAAATCTTTAAAGGATCTTCAACAAGACCTCAGTGTTATCATTAAGCCCACCAATAAGGGCAGAGGTCTGGTCATCATGAATTATGATGACTATACATCTGAGATCTTAAGACAATTGAATGATAAGGATACATATATTAAATTAATAATGATCCCACATTTAAAATTAGAGATGATTTTGAATGTTTGATTAATACATTTTTAAGGGATACATGAAGACCAATTAAAGTTCCTTAGAGTGGAGGACCCCACTATTCCTTATATTTATGTATTACCAAAAATTCACAAAAGTATATCTAAACGTCCTGGCAGACCCATTATTTCTGGGGTCAATAGTATTACATCAAATCTTTCAGCGATTATCGATTATTTTTTACAGCCATTGGTGACTAAAAGTTCCACATTTCTGAAAGATACTAAAGATGTTTTAAAACGGCTCGCCACTGTAAATTGGCAAGAAGGATGTTTTTTGGTGACAACGATCATTACGTCACTATGTACTATCATTGCACATGATAAAGGAGTAGAAGCTATCAAATACTTTCTTAGTATGTCTAACTATTCAGAAAATTTGAAGTATTTTATTATAGAAGGTATTTTATTCATTTTGAAGAATAATTATTTTTATTTTTTGGGTCATTTTTATCTTCAGAAGAAGGTGATGGCCATGGGTACCAGGTTTGCCCCAAGCTATGCCAATTTATTCATGGCATATTGGGAACATCTTCATATTAGCTATGGGGCAGACCTGGTATTCTGGCAAAGATATATTGACGACGTCCTGTTCCTTTGGAAAGGCAGTTTAGATTCCTTGAATGTATTCTGTTCTCAACTTAACAACAATGACTGAAATATAAAGTTAACTTTTAATATTAGTGATTCCTTAGTGCACTTCCTGGATTTGGAAATATATATCCAATATAAAATTCTTCTACTAACATAATTCTTCACCTCTGATGCAACCGCCACCTATGGGCGGAGAAACGCGTTAACTGACACGCAATTATGACATACATCCGGGATTAGGACTTTCTGTGTGTGGACTGCGATATGATGTGGATAAGGCTTTCTCATAGCTCAAGATAAGCAAGAAATATCTATTGTATGTGCACATATCAACTATAACAAGCAATGATATACTGAAGCTGTGAAAAGGACACTAGAAATCCTATATGTCCAAACTTCTGTATTCCATCTAATTGTCTTTCATCAGGACAAACAGGGTTGTCACTTTAAAATGGATCTCTTTATACCAATATAAATATCTTACAGATATTTACTGCATTTATATACAATTCCTTTGCAATTTTTTACCAACTATATACTGGGAAGAGATTTTTTTATTTTTTTATTTTTTCTTTTTGTGCATTTTTTGTAAGGATTAGATTTCTGACGTGAATTATAAGGATAACTGGATATCAAGTGACTGTATAATATATCATATCATCAAATCATTTTATCTGGATTTTTTTTCTTCCTTTTTTTTTACAGGGATTTATATATTTTCATATTATTGATATATTTTTTTTATATATATTATTTTTTATTTTTTTTGGTATACATATGTGACTTATTGAAATTGATGTGTAACGTTGTTTTAAAATATTGTCCATACCGAAGTTCAATTATATATTTTATATTTTATATTTTATCTATTTTTACTTTTACACTGTACTAATTTAGAAATAAATTGAATTAATATACCAGCGCTCCTATTCCCTTTCCAATATACCGCATGATACATTCCAGTAGGATGTTTTTCTGGTAGCAGCTAGTATTGTTATTCATTGTCTATTGATCGTTATTAATACTGCAGAGCGCCTTTTATATTCCATTCTACTTCTACTAACATACAAGGCCGTCAACAAAATTGCACCGACATACATTTCCTTACTTGTCTCAAAATATCTCCCAACTCGACACCTCCGTTCTGCACAGGATCTGCGTCTCTCTTCCACTCTCATCACATCCTCCCATTCTCGGTTACAGGACTTTTTTCGGGCTGCACCCACTTTGTGGAATTCCCTCCCTCACACTGTAAGACTTTCCTCTAGTCTTCAAACCTTCAAGCATTCTCTGAAAACCCACCACTTCAGAAAAGCTTATGATATTCCTCAACCACCATATTAATCTCTCTAGGTTACCCTATTTACCACCCTCTACACAGCTAACTCAAGACAACAACCGTCTGACCAACATTTCCACACACAGTCCACTCAATACTTTTGCCTTTGCATTCTAGCTGGTCCATTGTGCAATATGATGTAGCACATGCCCTTGTGTTTCAAACTCCCATTGTCCTATAGATTGTAATCTTGCGAGCAGGGTTCTCTTACCTCTCTGTCTGTATGTATTACCCAGTATTGTCTTATTAATGTTTATTCCCAATTGTAAAGCGCTACGGAAGTTGCTGGCGCTATATAAATAAATGATGATGATGATGATGATGATGACACATCAAGGTATTATTCATACCAAATGTTATAAAAAGCCTACAGATATAAATTTTTATATCTATAGAGATTGTCAACATCATAATAGCTGGTTGGAGGGCATCCGGTTTAGCCAGTTTTTAAGACTCAGAAGAAATTGTACCAAACAGGAAGTTTTTGTCGAGTAATTGGAGAAAAATTCTGTTTAATTTTCTCCAAGAGGGTATGATATCAAATATTTAGAAAATGCCCAATTAAAAGTTTCTGGGATCACAAGAGAGGAACTATTATATTCTGTAAAAAAGATACGACCATCTGATAAGAAAACTGATTTGTTGTTCATAACCAAATATAATTAGAACAACAAAAAGATAGAAAAAGTAATTCGAAAGCATTGGGGCATTTTATCAAAAGATCATATTTTGGTAGAAATTCTCCCTAAAAAAAAAAAAAAGTCTATAGAAGATCTTCTAATTTGAAGGACGACCTCGTAAGAGGTACTCTTCCAGACCAGAAAACCGGCATGATAAAAAGTAAAGGGTTTTGTAGGTGTGGCACATGTGAGGCGTGTAGGAATACTGCCAAAAATAATCCCAGGAGTAAAATTACAAAATTTGTTGTTAAAATTATCTATAACAAATGTTTGTCCATTATTACATGTAGTTCAGCAAATGTTATTTATATCTTGGAATGTAAATGTGGATTATTTTATCTTGGTATGACCTCTAGAACATTGAAAAAGAGAATTAGTGAACATTTTTACAATATTCAAAAAAGGGACTGGAAATTCATTCAGTGTCAGCTCACTTTAAATCTCAGCATTCATGCAACGAGAAGGATGCTGTTAATTTTTTAGGTATTGACTCTGTGAGACCTACATGGAAGTATAGAAATATCAATAAAAAACTATTCCAAATGGAAATGCGAGGGATTTTCCTGTTGGATAGTTTAGTTTCTAATGGTCTTAACAAAGACTTTGAAATTAAATGTTTCCTATAGATTTGAATTGTTTGATAGAAATTTTTATCAGCATATGGATATCCACTTTATATAAATTGCCCCCTTGATGTATTTATATTTATTAATATCCTTCTATTGGATCTATCTGGACCATTATTTGTATTTTTGATACTCACCTTTTGTTTGTTTTTTTTGTTTCTTTGACTTATGAACTTTGATATTTATCTCACCCTAATATAGTAGTTTAAGTCTAGTTATAGATTAATTATTTGCTCTTTGGTACGCATATTACTGTATCCAGAAAGAGAACGAATGTATTCCAACAACAATCCACTTTTAAATTGAGGCTTAGAACGCTGAAGGCTCTTTATTTTTGATAGTATGTTACAATAACGTATCCTAGCGATACGTCCCTTCCGGGTATGTGATTTCGGAGATTCTATCCGATTATAATGCATTGGATTTTATGCTCCATGAGATCACTATATTATGATGAGTTTATTTTATATGATGCGAATTATAATTGTATTCCTTTTTGAAAGATATTGTTATGTTTTTAATACCCAATGATTTGTTTTAATGTATGTCAATACCGGAACTCTGATTGGAGATATCCGGTTTAAATAGGACTTCCTAATGTATCAATCTAATCTCCTTAATCTCTGTTTAGCGGTTGAAACGCGTCGGAGGCTTTTAGATTGATTTACAAAAGACTTTGAATACTATCCAACGCTTTATTACATCTTTGAACTCGAACTAAAGGACATGAAGTGAGATTGAAACCCAGGAGCATTTTACATCTACCAGATCCACTACATGCACTTTTAGTTCTGCTTTCGAATAGGAGTATTCTCATATACCTTTGCTGGAGTATGTTTTTCTCTCTGTTATATATATATATATATATATATATATTGGGATGAATTAAATTTAAATATTGTGAATATATTACGCTAGATTTGTTTATTTTTTGCTTCTATGGCTGTCCTAATGTTCCCATTGGTCAAGTGAGGAAAGAAACAAAGACTCATTTAAATGCCTATGACCTCATACCCTCTGGTAGGAATCCAATTCTCACTTTAACACAGACGTGATGGTGAGGTGTATGTCACTTATAGAGATCGTATTTGTTTCACAATCACGCATGGAAGCTTGATATGGCTCAGCATAAAGAGGAATACGGATTGATGATTTTTTTTTTCCTTTTTGTGACATTATATGCTATTTTGCATTTTGTTTGATGTTAAAAGTTTGATGATACATGCTTTCTACATTTTTTAAGATATATGTTTTATCTCTTTTTTTCTGATTTTACAGCATAAGATATTATCTTTTGTTTTTCATTGACCTTATTGGTTTTATATAGTGTTCTTTAGATCTTTTGGGTACAATTTAGGGCTGAAATTCTTGGATTCTTTCTTTATATATTGTTAAGCTGTCTTCCACTTGGTATATCACTCATACACATAGTAACTTTCAATTAGCCCCTATATAAAATATTATATAAATTAACTATTACACATTTCACTCCTGATCATTTATTTTCCAGATAAGGTCTCCTTTATCTGTCTCCATGTCATCTACTTATTATTTTTGTTGTCCTGTAAGACTCTTGTTTTGGGTGCAGACCTGGCAAGCCACTAAACCAACCAAGAGAAAATTCGAATAGACTTCTCGATACCTGGATGACCCACATGAGTGAGTTTCTTGGGCACAAATAATGGAAAAGGCTTCAATAAATCTTCGGCAGTAGTTAGAAAAAATGAAAACCAATCTTGATTAATTTTGACCTTGGCAGTGTCCATCATAAATCCTCAAAACTCACACTTCTCTAGTTTTGCAAACAACTGATTTTCCCTCAACTCCCGAAGTCCAAAACAGCCATTCTTGTAGTGCTATAGTAAGGATGAGGAATAAATAAAAATATTGCCCAGATAAATGACAGCAAATGTTTGCAAGAATTCTCTATGCTGATCATTATTAATTTAATTTTGGAAGACAGCCAGTGCATTGCTTACGCTGAAAGGCAAAACTAAGTACTCATAATGACCAGTCTTCAACTCCTCTCCTTTGTGCATTCATATTAAGATGTAAGCCCCTCTTAGATCAATTTTGGTGAAAACAGTTGCCCATTTAAGTTGAGCAAATAATTTTAGACTACTTAGAAGAGGGTACTTGTTATTCAACATGATATTATTTAACCTCTACAATCAATACAGGGGCTCAGATCACAATCTTTCTTAGTTTCAAAGAACAAGCATCCCCTTAATGGAGATTTAGAGGGCCTGATAAAATCTTTGGCCAAAATCTCTGGTATCAAAAGTTCCTGGCACTGGATATTAAACCAGCACATCTTTCATTTGCTCAGAGAATCCCATTCTACAAATGATCTCTGAAGGCTGGGTCTTTTCTCCTATCAGAGGACCATCTCAAAACTCTGTGCAGTGCTTGTCCATTGATTTATACCAGTGTTTCAAGGACCAGAGATGTGGCTAAGCCGAGGCCACCCTATCTAGGTTATCATAAAGGAGGCCTAAGGCAGCAAAGAATACGTCAACAGAAGAAAGAGCTAGCCTATTCGTGTCAAGTCCAAAAAACATAGTCTGCAGATCCCCTTGCAGGAGTGATATCAAAATACCAACTTGATGATTCTCTGAACCAGACAAGGTTGGCCCAATTTTCAAATATAACTTGCAGCTCTCTGAAGTTCATGAACAGCTTGCAGTTACCAGACATTCTGTCCAGCAGATTAATTTTAGTGAAGAACTGAGCTCATGCTGACTGAAACACATCTTCCTGGGTTGAAATTCACAAAGATAGATCCTAGAATACCTGTGTCAAGATATGAGCAGGGGAAGGTGGGCTTACCTCCATGGGTGTCATTATTGCAAGCCACTGAAAGGTGATAATGTTCTGGCAAAATCAGTTGAAATAAAAACTACAAGGCTTTGTCTATAGCAGCCCCTTATCCTAGGAAGGAAATATATTCCAGAATACACGGTTGCCCACAGTTCTCTCATGAGGACTTAAATAAATCCAGATATTGCTAAATTTGGTGGACAGAACACGGTAGGGGGCAAATAGCAAGTCAAGTAAACAGGTTGAGGTCAGGGGGGCAGAGGTCAATAGCAAGTTTGGTAATCAGGCAGTGGTCAATATAAAGTTCAGTCCGTAATCAGGCCATGGTCAGGACAGGCAGAAATAAATAGCAAATCCAATAACAACTCAAGGTCAAGGGCAGGAGAAAGAAGCAGAGTCTAATATATGTCTGCATCACAACAGAATATATAGACAGCATACGCAGACACAGCACAAACTATCACCAGTACAGGTGGTAGAAAGGAAGAGGTTTATAAATGCAGGGGAAACAACAGGTGAGTGCACAGCAGAATGAAAGACACTTGTGCTAAGAACACTAACAAATGCGAGGCTGGTTGCTGTTGCTTGGCAACCTGTTGAGACTGTTGAGAGTGAGGCGATGCCTGCCACTGCCAATTGACTACATGATGTTGGCTGCCGCTACCAGGTGGACAGTGCAGCCCCCTACTGCTACTAATACGTAGTTCCCTTTACTCTATTATGCAAAGTTTGGGGAGAATATTGTTATGAGCGTTTTGTCGCTATCCAATAGTGATTGTCGAATCTCGATTTGTGTTTCCAACGCACAAAGATTTATGCTCAAAAAGTAGCCGTATATATATCTTAGCGAAATAATAGTAAGTACAGCCGTTACTTATCGCAGGCGCTCTGGATCCAGTGAACAGTCATTCAGTCCTGAAGTCTGTGGTCTAGGTGACTGAACTCTGGATGAGGAGCTGCTGCTTATATGCAAACAGAGATACAGTAAAACAATGCAAAGGTGTGGCTTGATTCTATTGGTCCAGGCATCAGGAGGGTCCAGGGGGTTGTAGATCATAGGCTAGTTTAAGCCCAGGAATCCAAAGGAGGGGGTCATCTCTCCAGGGGATGAGCTCTGATCTTGCCACCAAGATTACTCATCATAACGGTCCATAATTCCTTAACATTAATAAATTGCGTATGCACTCTGCGATTGCTTCGCAGAGTGAACCGGACAGTTGCAAATGCGAAGAGGATTAGTATGATACCACACATGACTACATTCCTTCAACGTGTACCATATGTTTTACTGATATGCCTAAAACTTATAATATTACATATAAATACTACTATATTTCGACATAAATGACTGTGTTGCAACTACCATTAATGTGTACTATTTTACAAGTGTGCGTGTTTGTGTGAATGTATGTAAAAGACTAAATACTGTTGTTGCCACGTGTTGCAGCTGCGTAAGCTCTTCCACGCCGTAGCGTGCCCTTTCACGCCATAGCGTACCGTACGCATCTTTTCAAACAAAGACAACCAAGTTTGCTCGATTTTAATTGAAATGACTTTATCCAATATGCTGACTTCGACAATATCTAATATTGCCATGGCTTTTTAAGTAGCATTTGGCCAGACTCAGGACAAATTTCTCTTATTAATCTTCATTTCCTGCATGTCTATGTACCCCTAGATGAGAATGGATGCAACAATTTGACTGCTGCAGCAGACTTCAGAAAAAGACACCGAAAAAATTATGATCTTGTTATTATGGAATTACATGAACATTGGAAAATTGAATCATCATGTGTTAGAAATGGCTTGTATAGTAAAGAGCAACATTGTCAAAAGAAAAGGAAACCATATTAATGTCTTTGTTATCTCTTGTGTTCTCTCCTATACTACAAGTTATTGCAAGTGAGGAATTTACAACTAGGATCCACTAAACTCATTTTAGACAAAAGACAATGCAACAGAGTCAAACATTTATGTCTATTATTATAAAGCGAACACCTCCCCCCCCCCCCCCTCCAGAGCTGGATTAAGGCTCTGGGGGGCCCAGGGCACTTTAGACAGGGGGGCCCTTAAGGTGTACTATGGCTATGATTTTAGACAAATACACAGACAATACTGTGCGCACTACTGTTAGGTGCAGGCAGCTCTGCCTTCACCAGTAGTACAGTGTGAAGCGGGACTTACCTCCCAACTGTCCTTGTAGTTGGACCAAATCCTGACTAAGCAAGACAGTCACCCAAATTTGGGACTGCCCCACCAGATTCAGGAAAGATGGCAGACTGTCCTACTCTCTCCTACCTATTCTTGTCACTTTCATCACTTGTGGCTGCTGGTGTCTTAAACTCAGTTGTTGCTTGTGTAGATACTGGAATATTCGTGTAAATCTAAAACAGCCCTGGCATTAAATCAATAGCATCGACATTTAATAAAAAAAAACTATTTCCCTCCCCACAAAACAGCCCAGCAATAAATTAATAGCATTTATATGGAACCCATTTCACACAACCATTGCTGACAATTAATATTTCATATTGAGGTTAAATAAATTAGCCCTCCTTCTCCCCAAACTTAGACCCAAATTGAATAAATTAATAGTCCCAAAATCAGCACAGCATTTAAAGATCCCATTAACTCGCCTTAAATTAATTGGCCCCACAATATTCGGCATACATGTTTTTTTTTGTTCTGGGTAAGGGAATATCCCAACTCGCTGGTAAGTCAGCTGCTACACCAAGATAAGTGCAAGATTGAGTAGGTCGATAAACCAACGTGAGAAGTGGAGAGGGTTTGTTTTTTTGTTAATCCCTCTAACCTCACTAAGGGGCTCTCTGTACCATTATATAATTATATAGCCTGTAGACTCTTATTGTCATAGCATTAATGTTTGTTAAATCACTCTTTGAGCAATACATAAGAAATCTTGGAAATAATATGTCTGAATATATTTAATCTCTACTTTAACTGTTCTAGCTGTAAGAGGAGACATTTCAAACTTGGTAGCACTATTTCTTTTAAGAGAGCCTGTTTTACTTATAGCATATAGCAATTGCCTATTTACTTTTTCTTATTTGTAAAGTGCTAAATATTTCAGTATTTCTTTGGAATAGGTGTGGACTTGAATTTATTAAGACTACAGTCCCATAATATGAAGTGAGGATCTTATAGATTGTGTATAGAATGGTTTATTCATTTAACACCATGATAGGCAACCATCACTTTAAAGAAGAAAGATCAATTGTGGAACTTTGTGCTGGAAGATAGACAGCATTAATATAAAATTAAATATTACACCAATACCTGTAAAATAAATTCATATCACCCACCATTAAATAATTCGTCCTCAGCAAAACTACACCATTAAAAAATTCTCTCTCTCTCCCTCTCCCTTAGCCTCTCCCCCTCTCTAATACATCATTCTCAACCACATAAAAAGGCAACTTAGCAAATGTACACTCCGCAAGTGTTGTACTAAACCAACATCGGATCACCGGTCATCTTTCTCCTGTGGCTGTGCGGCTGTCAGCTGTAAATCCCCCTCACGCAGGAGCGCACCTCTCAGCAACAGAAACCCTCCCCCTGCAGACAGACAAATCCTTGGCAGCAGCACCGCAGCTGCTGTACAGTTTTACATCACCAACTTCTAGCTGCTGCACATGCGCAGCAGCTTCTCTCCTTCCAGCCGGCGGCGGCGGGGGGCCCTCAGAGAGAGGGGGGCCGGGGCACATGCCCCCTGTGCCCCCCCCTTAATCCGGCCATGCCTTCCCCCCTCCTGCTGTAAGGGGTGAAGAAACCTGGGGGTAAATGTATTAAAGTCTGTTTTTTTCAACTCGCCGGAAATCGGCAAGATGACAGCTAAAATTTAAAGCGGCGCTGCCTTGTAAAGGGAAACTTGATTTTACAAGGCAGCGCCGCTTTAAATTTTAGCTGTCAACTCGCCGATTTCCGGCGAGTTGAAAAAAATGGACTTTAATACATTTACCCACTGGAGTCTTCCCTGAGCATTACTATTGGTACTCCTCACAATTTTTAAACTCCTTTTGAATGTTTCTCTGTCTTAGCAAGTACTGCCTTGGTGAACTCTGATGTAAAGGTCCTTGGTTTTCTTTTGATGCTTGTTTAGCTATTTCTGCTGTATACATCAGTGGTTGAAGTTGGCTGGTATATGGTGTTATGCCATAACGCTACTTGTTTGTTAAGGCTACCTCCAGACACTAAACAAACCCTAGAACCAATGTGATGAGTTCTTAAAAGGTCTTCACTTACAACAAGCCGCTTTTCCCTAAAGCACTAAATGCTCACAGGTACTGGAATGCCCCCAGAACTTGAGCACAATGTAGTAGGTTGGCTAGAACAAGGTCCAAAACACACCGCTGTCAGATAGGTACACCAGATCCTGAGCCTATTGTGAGCACAAGAATAACCAAAGACAGGCCAAGGTCAGAGCCAGCAGTAAATAGGCAAAGGTCAAGACAGGCAGCATACAGGAAAAGCCAGAAAATGAAACAGAGGTCAGGAGCCAGGAACACAATATATAAGAGCAGCAGAATCAGCAACATGGATGCTATCACCTGCAATGAGGACAGGTCCCCCTACCCTATAAATGACACAGTCACAGCTCTGCTACAATCTGCACCCCCAGCCAGACCTCCAGGAGTTGTGGCCATTTGTCTGCCTGGCTAGACGGGAGGAAGCACCCCAGCGATGTAGCAACCTACTGCAACCGGCAGATGATGGTGGCAGCTCTCTGCAGTGTGAGCCACCACCAGAGCAACCAGTATGGTAGTGTCTGACACTGTTTTGGTCCCAGGTTAATGGTACATTTACACTTGCAGTTCCAAAACAATGGTACATATAAACTTGGAGCACAAGTTTTTTACAAAGTTGTTTCCAGAATTCCCGATTTGTACATCTTAGTCAGGTTGTTCTATTTAGAGAGAATATCTCTATCATTTGAAGATATCCTTGGTTATATTGCCATATTACTATTTGAGGTGCTTTATATTAGCATGTTTAAATGGAAGAGGGGTTAGTATAAGTGTGAGTTGAATATTTGCGACAGTAATAACAAACATCATTATGCCACTGAGTTTATGAAATGGTCCATCCATCATCCAGCACTTCCCAGAAGTGTAGTTGTTTACTTGAATTTGCATACACTTCTTCTAATATTCTGAACAGAATGTTAGATTGGTACTTGTCAGGTGCCGTCTTCGCGCTCTCCACAGGCACCGTAGATGGACACCTTCTCTCCGTAATCCACGTCCTGTTGCCTATCAGCAGAACTCTATCTCTACTCACCTGTCTGCAGCCAGCATGTCTAAACCGCCTAAATCTCCCTAACCCAATCAGGAGGCACATTAGGGTATATAGGCAGCCTCTGACACAGGTCTAGTGCCAGAGTATTGGTTCTACCCTGCTCCAGCATTTAGTTGCATTCCTGTTCCTGACCTCCTGTGTAAAGACTCCTTGGCTTGTTTGACCTCTCTTCCGGATTCCCTTTGTACTTCTCTGCCTGCACTGGTATTGACCTTTGGACCGTCCCTGACTACTCTTGCCTACTCTCCGTGGTACCTCGCTTCCTTGGTTTCGACTCGGCCTGTCTGACTACCCTCTATTCGCTGCACTGGTGACTTCCTGGGAGAACCGCGACCTGCACATCGCACGCAGCAAAGCCCAAACCTCCTTGCGGGGGTCCCTGGTGAACACTGGTGGTGTGTTAGACTCCGCGCCTCTCAGGTTGGTAGCACTAATACCAGTCCGTGATATTCTCTGTGTAAAAGTGTGACAGAATACTCTGGCCATGAGTGGACCGGACGAACCTTCGGCGCGATTTATTACTGCACCTGTGTCAAAGAGTGGAACGGCAAGAATCCAATCAGGCACAATCGCTGCGATATATTCAGGGAGTGGTCTCCTGTCTGGACTCTCTTTAAGCCTCAGCTCCTATCATCTCTTCTAGCACCTCAGCTGCCACAAGCCTCCGCATCCCTCCTCCTGAGAAATATGATGGCGATCCACTGAATTGTCGTGGTTTCCTTATCCAGTGCTCTATTCAATTTGAATTGACTCCCGAAAATTTCTCCACGGAAAGAGCTAAAGTGGCTTATTTGATCTCCCTCCTCTCCGGGCAGGCATTAGCCTGGGCTTCTCCTCTTTGGGAACGGGATGATCCTGTGCTTCGAAATTTGGTGCTCTTCATCGAGAGGTTCTGAAAAGTATTTGACGAACCCGGAAGAGTTTCTTCCGCTGCCTCCGGTCTCCTAGGGTTACGCCAAGGCTCCCTTACGGCTGGACATTATGCAGTACAATTTAGGACTCTAGCAGCAGAACTCCGATGGAACGATGAGGCTCTCATCGCTACCTTCTGGCAAGGCCTTAATGGTCGCATAAAGGACGATTTAGCCTCTCGTGACTTCCCTCCCAACCTGGACGACCTCATATCCCTCTGTATCAAAGTGGACATTCGCCACAGGGAACGGGCTCTCGAACGGGATCGTACTCGCCGACCCTTGGAGGAGTCCATGCAGATCGGTCGTTCCCGTCTCTCTCCAGAGGAACGTGAAAGACGAATGAGGAACCGCCTCTGTTTATATTGTGGTGAACCAGGTCATCTCCTCTCCGTTTGTCCCAAGAGGCCGGGAAAACGCCACCTCCTAGGTGATAATAGGGAGGTCAACCTAGGACCTCAGTCCCTTTCTCCCTACTCTCGGAAGGAGTCAGAGTTTTTGATGCCTGTCACCTTGGTTTCCCCCAATGGCCCATTTCCCACCTGGGCCTTTGTGGACTCGGGGTCCACAGGGAACTTTATTTCATCCAAGTAAGTGACTGAACTCCATCTCGATACAATACCGTTGACCCAACATTTGATGCTCACGGCAGTTGATGGGAATAGAGTCTCCAATGGCTCAATCTCTCTCTCTACTCCTCCAGATGGAAGTAGGAGCGCTTCATTCCGAGCTCATAAGTTTTTTTTTGTTCTACCGCAATCCATTAACCACATTCTCCACAATTTGATTGGCAACGAGCACAAGTCATCCGCTGGAGTTCCTCCTGTAACAAGAGATGCCTGAGATCCGTTTCTCCCTCGAAATCCAAGTTGGCCTGCCTCTGTACATCTTCCCTGGTGGGTCTTCCTGAAGCTTATTCTGGTTTTTCTGATGTCTTCTCTAAAACCGCTTCTGAAATCCTTCCTCCGCATCGGCCTTGGGATTGCCCTATCGACCTCATCCCTGGAAAAGACATTCCTAGAGGCAGGGTATATCCTCTGTCCTTACCTGAGACTCAAGCCATGTCCGAGTATGTTCCCGAGAACCTCGAGAGGGGATTCATTAGGAAGTCCTCTTCTCCAGCAGAGGCAGGCTTCTTTTTTGTTAAGAAGGACGTCGCTCTCAGACCATGCATTGATTACAGGAGACTTGACACCATCACGATTAAAAATCGCTACCCTCTTCCCCTAATTTCGGAACTCTTCGATCGCATCCGAGGTGCACAAATTTTTACCAATTTGGACCTCAGAGGTGCCTACAATCTGATTAGAATCCTTAAAGGAGACGAATGGAAAACCGCGTTCAATACCAGAGACGGCCACTATGAATACCTGGTGATGCCTTTTGGGCTCTGTAACGCCCCAGCTCTCTTTCAGGACTTTATTAACGAAATATTCAGGGATCTACTCTATCAGTCGGTGGTGATCTATTTGGATGACATCCTAATTTTTTCACAAGATTTGTCTACTCATATTCTGCATGTCAAAGAAGTAATTTCTCGTTTACGTTCCAACCAGCTATACTGCAAATTAGAGAAATGTCTCTTCAATTGCTCTCAAGTACCCTTCCTGGGGTATATTGTTTCGGGTTCTGGCCTTCAGATGGATCCCAGTAAATTAGAGGCTATTCATAATTGGCCTCAGCCTTCCGGCCTCAAAGCTACCCAGCGTTTTATTGGCTTTACAAATTACTATCGCCAATTCATCAAGGGATTTTCCACACTAATCTCTCCTATTACTCTGCTTACTCGGAAGGGTGGCCAATCTAAATCCTGGCCTCCAGTGGCAGTTCAAGCATTCCTGGCCATTAAGGAGGCCTTTATGCTTGCTCCGGTCCTATCTCAACCCGACCAAAGTAAACCATTCTTCTTGGAGGTCGACGCATCCTCTGTTGGGATTGGAGCGGTGTTGTCTCAGAAGAATGCTGCAGGTGTTCCCGTTCCTTGTGGTTTCCTCTTCCAAAAGTTATCGGCCAGTGAGGCTAACTACGGGATTGGCGATAAAGAGCTCCTCGCCATCAAGACCGCATTAGAGGAATGGCGCTACCTGTTGGAAGGGGCACGATTTCCCATTACAGTGATTACTGATCATAAGAATCTTACCTACTTGCAGTCTGCTCAATGCTTGAATCCTCGCCAGGCCCGCTGGTCGCTATTCTTTAACAGATTCCACTTGATTCTAACCTTCCGCCCTGGCACCAAGAATCTGCGTGCTGACGCACTGTCCAGAGCATTTGACTCCTCTGATGCCTCGTTACCTATGGTAGCCAAACCTATCCTCAACTCCTCCACGATTGTAGCCTTGACCAATTCGTCTTTCAAGACTCCTCCTCCTGGTCGCTTGTTTGTACAGGAACATCTGCGCACCAAACTCCTGAGATGGGCTCATAACGCCAAGTTCGCTGGTCATGCCGGGGTTAAGAAGACTGTTGCCCTTCTATCTCGTTTATACTGGTGGCCCTCTTTGTCCTCGGACGTCCAGAAATACATCCGTTCTTGTGAGGTCTACGCCCGACATAAGATTCCTAGGAGACCCCCTGCCGGTCTCCTCCATCCTCTTCCCATTGCGGACCTTCCATGGCTCAGTATCAGCATGGATTTCATTACAGACCTTCCTGCCAGTCATGGCTTTAACACCATCTGGGTGGTGGTGGACCGCATTTTGAAATTAGCCCACTACATTCCCCTCAAGGGATTACCTTCTGCCTCCCAGCTGGCTCTCCTGTTCATCCGAGAGATTTTTCGCCTTCATGGATGCCCGAGGGACATCATTTCTGATCGTGGAGTCCAATTTGTCTCCCAATTCTGAAGATCCTTTTGCAAACAGCTTGGGATTAGCCTAAAATTCTCCTCCGGGTACCACCCGCAAATTAATGGGCAGACTGAACGGACCAATCGGGACCTGGAGGCATTTCTGAGGTGCTACTGTTCAGATCAACAGTCGCCCTGGAGTGAACTTTTACCCTGGGCAGAGTTTACCCATAATAACCACCAACACGAGTCCACGGGTAACTCTCCCTTCTTTACCATCTATGGGAGACATCCCATTCTCCCCACCTTCTCTGATCTTTCTGATTCCTCGGTACCTGCTGCGCAGAATATGGTACACCATCTTTCTCAAATTTGGTCCCAAGTACGTTCCAGATTATTACAAGCTTCTGACCGTTACAAACACTTTTCAGATCGGCATAGAAGGAATCTTCCTGTACTTCGGGTAGGAGACAAAGTCTGGTTAGCTACCCGCAACCTTAGACTCAAGGTCCCCACTATGAAATTAGCTCCACGCTATATTGGACCCTTTTCCATCTCTCATGTGATCAACCCTGTCACCTACAGACTTCACCTACAGACTTCATCTACCAGCTTCTCTTCGGATTTATAATACCTTCCATATATCTCTGCTTAAACCACTCATTCTCAACGAATTCTCCAGCAAAACCTCTCCACCTCCTCCTGTCAAGACCATTCATGGTGAAGAATTTCTGGTAGAACGCATTCTGGAATCTCGTATCTCTAGAGGAAGACGCCAATTTCTCATCCATTGGAAGGGCTACAGCCCAGAGGAGAGATCTTGGGTCTATGAAGAGGATATTCACGCTCCACGTCTGTTGGCAAGATTTCTGCGGGATTCCTGCACCACCCGAAAGAAAGAAGGGAGGATACTGTCAGGTGCCGTCTCCGCGCTCTCCACAGGCACCGTAGATGGACACCTTCTCTCCGTAATCCACGTCCTGTTGCCTAGCAGCAGAACTCTATCTCTACTCACCTGTCTGCAGCCAGCATGTCTAAACCGCCTAAATCTCCCTAACCCAATCAGGAGGCACATTAGGGTATATAGGCAGCCTCTGACACAGGTCTAGTGCCAGAGTATTGGTTCTACCCTGCTCCAGCATTTAGTTGCATTCCTGTTCCTGACCTCCTGTGTAAAGACTCCTTGGCATGTTTGACCTCTCTTCCGGATTCCCTTTGTACTTCGCTGCCCGCACTGGTATTGACCTTTGGCCCGTCCCTGACTACTCTTGCCTACTCTCCGTGGTACCTCGCTTCCTTGGTTTCGACTCGGCCTGTCTGACTACCCTCTATTCGCTGCACTGGTGACTTCCTGGGAGAACCGCGACCTGCACATCGCATGCAGCAAAGCCCAAACCTCCTTGCGGTGGTCCCTGGTGAACACCGGTGGTGTGTTGGACTCCGCGCCTCTCAGGTTAGTAGCGCTAATACCAGTCAGTGATATTCTCTGTGTAAAAGGGTGACAGTACTGCAGTAGCTAAGATGCCATACAAAATTGAAAAAAAAATTACCTTTTAAGTGAAACAAATCCTCTTGTTAAGGTACATAATTCTATATATCCTCTTGTTAAGGTACATAATTCTATATAAAGGATTAATGCAGTAAGAACTGAAGCACAATTACTCAAAATTACTAATCCATAACAACCAAATTAAAATTTTGATTAGTAGCTTGACAACCCCTTAACCCCTTTGCAGTTGATGTGCACACCAAACAACTGATATGTTAGTTCCACTGTCATGTTTTAAAAACTGGTCCTGTAAGGAACTAGAATAATGAAAAAGCTGTTAACTTTACCTGTCTAAAAATCCATAACATTTTCATCATCATCATCAGCAGCAGCTATTTGTATAGCGCCACTAATTCCACAGCGCTGTACAGAGAACTCACTCATATCAGTCCCTGCCCCTTTGGGGCTTACAGTCTAAATTACCTAACATACACAAACACGCACACACAGGAGGAGAGACTAGGGTCAATTTGATAGCAGCCAATTAACCTACCAGTATGTTTTTGGAGTGTGGGAGGAAACCGGAACACCCCGAGGAAACCCACGCAAACACAAGGAGAACATACAAACTCCACACAGGTAAGGCCATGGTCGGGAATCGAACTTATGACCCCAGTGGAGAGAGGCAGCACTAAGCCACTGTGCTACCCATTTTGGTTTAAATTGCGTTCATCTGCTCAAAGTAAAGTAAATTTCCTCTGTTATACAATTTCATCTCCAGTTATATGGATGCGTGCTACGGCATTCTAACATCATTTTTACATACATTATTAGTTTTTTTTGCCATTTGTTACTATGAGCTGTCCTGCTAGCAGTTATCACCAGATCAACAAATTAAATTGAGCATGTAAAGAATTTTCCTTAGAGGGGGAGAGAGGACATTCATTTATAAATAATTTCTATCCTTGTAGTAAGATATCTTTGTGCACAGGCAGGTGCTGTACAGAGGAAGTTTGAACATGACATGATGATAGTGATAATGAAAATTGTTCATATTAACATTTTGTTGACTTCTAGCTGTAGCTATATGCCTCATAAAGCTAGGTTTTCACTTGAGGAAAGGAAAAGTCAGTTACAGGAAATATCACATTTGAGAGTTTTAGCCTAAAATGGATATAACAAGAAAAATAACATGTAATTTAGTTGTGTCTTGTGTGAAATAAGGCACGAAAGACAAAGGTGGCAGTAAGTTGCAAGAATGGCATGAGGTTAGAAAAGAGTCAAAAATGGAGCTGGAGAGAGTGGAATGTCAGACAGGTAGTTACTGAAAACTAAAGAAGTGAATAAGATGGCCAGGGCAATATGTATAGATGGACATAGATTGTAAGCTTGCGAGCTGGGCCTTCTCACCTCTTTGTCTGTTTTACCCAGTTTGTTTATTCGTTTACTATGTTTGTAAAGCGCTACGGAATATGTTGCCGCTATATAAATGATGATGATGGACACTAAAAAACAATAACATTATACCCAACAAAACGAATATCCCCTAAAATTGTCATGTTAATGAAAGTGGGAAACTTGAAGTTAAAAAAATTTATAAAATGCAGTATATAATTAAACTTCCATTGCAATCACAGCTGAGGTCAGAAACAATGTCAAAGGCACAAATAATTCCTCTGTTGTATTAGATATGGAGGGAGATTGCTTCACCAAAATTATTATTTTCTTATAAGTAATCTCACACACTGATTTCGGATCTCATGACTGTTACTAACCAAATTACTATTGGTTTATTATCTAATATTTTGTTTTAACAATCCTTTGCTTCTTTTGAATTTATTTTTACTAAATATTATTTAAATAGGTTTGAACATGCTATTATTTTAGTGTTCCATGACAGTAAGGGTGTGTGTAAGGCCTTGGGTTAATGGACAAAGTAGTTATGTTAAAAGCGTAGGAATAATATTAATAAGAGAAATTAAAGTATTATTAAGACTATAACTTTTCAAGTGTTACAGACCTTATATGTCAATTGCTTATATCCTTAAATGTTTATTTATTCCTTTGGACAGTAGCCAAAATTGGTACCTTCTTTAACTGTCACCGCTAATCATGCAACCGCCCAGGTAAAGCATATCACTCAAAAGTCCAGTTTTTCATGCTTTTATTGACTAAACTATTGGCTTTTCAATAAAATTAGGTCACTATACAGTAAAGATGGATGTAACATGCTTCTCTCTGGCTGTAGAGACTCGGCAGAGAGAAGCATAGTCTGACAGGTGAGAAAGGGCAGGCAACAGGTGGTTGCATATGAACCAAAATATGCATCACGCAATTAGCTTACATCTAAACATGTGCCACCTGCTTTCACCCAGTATATTTTAATGAAGTGTCTCCCTGCCTGATCTGCAAGATACTGTGATCGGCTTATGTCACAAACGGTTTGTCCAACCCCTTTAACAGCAGCGTCCTATTTTGATTTTAAAACATATTGGACATGCCTAATGATTGGCTCCCTATTCTGTTAAGGCCCTGGACTAATGCTTCTGTATGTCCAAATCTAAAACAACCCTGGTCTTAGGCTTGATTTATTTATTAGGAATTAGTTTCTATGAAAAACAGTTGTTTTAATCATAAGCTGTGATTTTATTATATTGTTTAAAAATATTCAGGGTAACCCTAGGGAATAATTAAGTGGAAATCACCTCATACATTGCTCCAAGCTGCTTGAAAAGCTGTCTCTTTTCCTTATCAAACTGCTGACATCCGAAGAAATGTGTATCTGCTAAACAGGGAATAATTATATATTCTGTTTTACCTAGTTACCCACTTTGATTTTTTTCACATATTAATCAATAAGATTTGCTTCCATATGATTTGAAATACTATAATTCTATTTATCACATAGATTATTTGTGCTTTTGTTAAAACCTTCATTGTTGATTTGGACATACTTACAAGCCTCGCATAGGGAGCAGTAGTTTCACAGATGTGGCAGCTTTGGGTTTTTTATTCTGGCTATACAACTGCACAAATAAGAAACACACACTACAAAATATATGAAACCCTTTATTTAAAAAAAAAAAATGCCCTTCAACGCTCATGGGCAATTAACATGAGGGATAATAGAAGCAAATTTATACCTACAGTACAATTTGCACCAATTAATTGACGGAGCCTAACAAAAATATGCAAGGAAGCTGGGCTGGCAACTCTTGAAAATGTTTGTTACAGACACATCATAAACATGTGCATAAATCTTTTTAAATAAATAATACCTATGTAGTTCTAAAATAAGGTTCGGTGAATTAAATACCAAGACCCAAAACCAGGGCCGTAACTAGGTGCCACAACTAGCAAGTGGGGCAACTGCCCAGTGTGCAAAGCTGAAGGGGAAGGCAGGGCGATGAATATTTTATGCTAATTTATTTATAGTTTAGGGCTAGAGGGCATCAATTTTCCTTCTTGCCCCAGGCAGTAAAATTTCTTGTTACGTCTTTGCCCAAAACCACTGATGTGACGAATTACATGTGGAAATTAGCAGTATTAAACGGTATTGTATTTTTACTAATGTCTATTTTTTCTTGCTGGAGGGCAAACATTTTAATGTTTTACAAACTGTCAATAAAGCTACTGACAGTTGACAAGCATACAAAGAAAAACCCAATGTGATTTACTACAGCAGTAAGATATAAACAGGCATTAGGAAAAAAGCAAGCTATTTGTGGGGTGGTCATATAACATTGTATGATCGAGAATTGTGTGTGTTTATAGCTCCAGTAATGATAACGTATTGTTAATGTATAAATTCTTCTTTAAAAATATGCTTTCATATCAGGATGGAACACAGTGACACTGAACTATAGCAAAGGCAGTATCAGGGCAGCAAAGAATTTTTGTACTACAGTGTGACATCATGAGAGCAATAAAAGTATTTGTTTCTAGGGGACAAAGAAATTTGTATTTGAGGTCAGTCCTACGCCTCCAACACTAGTATATAAAAGATAGCAATGACACTATATACTGAGATATGGTGTTAATCCCATCCTGTGCTTTAAAGACAAACAAAAACACAGGTGAGTAAAATATTGTTTTCTATATTTACAATTCTTTATATTTATCTTACACAAAACTGAATCTGCTACATTAAGGAAATATTGTTCAGAGGTAATATTGTTAATAGTTTTATGTTAATGTTCTTTTTCTTCCATTTGTCCTATTTTCTTTGCACTGATCCAGTGAAAACTAGAGAGTAAAGGTTGAGATAGGAGTATAAATATGCAGGTTGTCCTATGAATATTGTCTGTGCTCAGTGTGTCCTACTGCAGTACAAACTCTAAATATGGTACTGTTCTTACGGGTTTACATGGTTACAGCACATTCTAGAGTATCAAAATGTGATCAATTAAATACAAACAGATCTGTAATTATTATTATTATGTTAAATACTGTTGTATTATATAATATGTACATATCCAAATATGTAGATATTATATAATACAACAATATTTAACATAATGTGTCATGTAGAGCTAGAGACAATTTCCACTTACAGCGTAAGTGTAAATTGTGTCCCATACTTCGCTTTGTATTTCAAGCTACACATACCTCCCCTGTTCTGCCTCTCGAAGCCTAGAGAGGCGAAAGTGGGAGATACATCTCGATCTGAGAGCAGGCTGAGACATAAGTTTTTCTACTGCGGATGAGCAGTTGTATAATTTTTTTTGCATTTAGGAATCTGACTTACGTCCGACTCTACATGACTCCAATTATGTGGGATTCCAACAAAACACAAGCAAAAAAATAATAAAATGAAAAGCAGATGCAGTTGCTTGATTTAAAAATAACTATATTTTCTTCATAATAACCCCATCTCCCCACATGTAGCAGAACTTTAATAAGCCCATGCATAAGGGCCATTGCGTTTGGGAAATACCAAGGCTGGCAAAGTAAATCTTTCCCAGGTTGACATTTAATGATTTTCAACTTAGTTGATTGGACGGTACCCGCAGCTTGTCCAATTAGCGACATTGACAACCTTTTAGTGCACTGAGTTTTAACTTTTAAATGATTGGCTTAAATCTCCTGCTCTGTTTAAGTTGCCCCTGACTGTTCAACATATTTACTCCCTCTAGAGCTATGTTTACATTATCTGCTCCACGCCATCACAGTTTAATCATCTACCAGAAATTTTAGGTACATATATATTTTATATATAATTAAAAGGGTACAGTATACCTATGGGTTAAATAAATGTACCATAAGTAAAGATGATATAATAATATCAATAACAGTGAAAAATGCAGTTCAGTTAATGAAGAAAACAACTTTAAATATGAAATATGCAAAATAATTTAATAAATGTTGAAATACAAAACATAAGGAAACAATGAGTGGAAAATGAGAGATGAAAATATACTTTAGGTTTTTCCCACTATTGTTAGAATCTTACAATAGCATGCATTCTATTCATTTTAAAACTAAGGAACTGGAGGAAAATGAATTAGAATGTTTTGTAATATGTTAATATACAGTGTATCATGTTTTCATAGAAGATGATAGTGTTGCTCTGAAAACATTTGTAGTATTTTTGTTCCAGAAAACATACTTCATTAACATCCTCACTTACTGTACATCATTTTAATTTTTCCTATTCTAGCTATGGACTCTCACAAAGTGGTGTCAGTTTTGCTTCTCGTATATTGTATCTGCATGTTGGCTGAGAAGACACATGGAAGTTTCCTTCATTTTTTCTCACACAGTGATGCTTGCAATATGCAGGTAATACAGCCAAAAATATTTAACAGATCTCTAACTGCTAAGCAAAGCCTTGCATATTTGAAATTCAGTCGTACATACACAGCTTCGCATACATGATTTTAGGGGGTGATTACGGCTGTCTAGAATACCCCAAAGATAAGAAATATTGCTTGGGTAATTGGAATTTTTTTTTTTTTTTTTAAAAAAGATAAACAGCTGCTGCAATAGCTCTTGTAGTGTGATGGTGATGACACAAGGACAAACTATCCTTCCAGAGCATTTCTGTACACTTGTAGTTGTAATATATTTTAAGAAAAACTGTAAAGTTCTTATGGGTTTTTCACATGTATATGTTTGTGTTTGTATTACATGCACACTCATCCCCATCCAGTGAAAATACAAGGCCTATGCATGGGAGGATATTCACCAGCTAGGATGTCTGCCCTGTGATTTCCCAAAAACATGAAAGCGAGTTGCCACAGTCCCATGGTCCCAGTCTTGAATGTGTGACGCTTAGGCCTAACCCATTCCATATTTATTATTATCTATATAGAGAAGTCAAATTATGCAGCTCTGTACACAGAATATTTAATCATCCACTTCAGTCCATCACACATTGGAACTTACAGTCTAAATTCACTACCATGCACACACACACAACTAGAGTCCATTTTTGTCAGCGACCATTTAACCTACCAGTATGTTTTTGGACAGTGGGTAGAAACTGGAGTACCTGGAGGAAACCCATGCAAACTCTACACAGATAGGGCCCTGTTCAGAAAGGACCCCTCATTATCCTCTCTCTACCATCAGGAGATCATGATTTGTAGGAGGATAGCTAAGAAAAGTTACTATCAGATGCATGCTTAAAAGGTACTTTGCAAGCTTTTAAAACCTAGGTGGGACTGCTGAAGTTCAAACTATATGCAAAATCAGTTTTTCTCAAACCCAGTCCTCAGGTTCCCCTAACAGTGCAGGTTTTCGGGTTCACAAGTGAAATAATTAGTATCACCTGTGGATCTGTTACAATGTATTAGTAATGAATACACCTGTGCTCCAAAGGGAACTCTTGTGAGCCTGATAAAGTTCCAATACTGACTGATACTGTTCCAATACGGACTGACAACATGATATACAGTGGTTTTATTTCCAAATATATACTCGTACTACCTTTGACCAATACAAAATTGCTTCCCCTAGTAAATCAACAGAGACAAATGAGTTGTGACTAATGCTAAAATGTGGTACTAATGTTAAACTGTCTTGATTTCGAAGTTGAAAATACTTATCCTATTGTTCATATAACTGTCATTTCATGTAAGTATTCAGGAACCTAGAAATTGCTATGTAATACAAAACATTTGGAATTTATTTTTTAAATTATCAACCCTAGTGCCTCCCCAATGATTCTAGCCACTCATTAATTCAATCAGATCTTAAAAATAACCATTATTATTATTAATATTTACTTATAACCATGTTTTCTTCTGCAAAAATCTGAATTGGGTTCCAAGTGGTAATTTGCCCACTTTCGCAATTACTACATTTGCTTTTATTATTACTATACGTATGAAAGGACAGTGAACCTCTTACAAATGTATTATGGACCTTACATTCACCTAAATGAAAGTATGCTGCAGTACAAATATGACATTGAATGTATGCTGAAAGTTGGACAACACGCAGAATTTATTGCATTGTGCATGAAAAAGTTATATTCTGTTCATGCAATCTCATTTGGTAAAATGGCTTAAACCTTTCAGGAATTTAAGCGCAAACATTTAAAATGTGAATGACTGTTAGCACATGTTGCAGTATTTGTAAGGACTAGTACACATAGGTGCTTGTTTGACATGTGAACATGAACTGAGACTGAACATTGATCCCTAAGGAAAAAATAACAGTTCTGTACTAGCATTTGGTAGAGGAAATCCCTGACTGAGCGTAGACACAGCTCAAATGGCCTATACACTATTTCAATGCCTATGCTTTTCATTTACCAACTTTGGATATAGACTATTTATTTGTCAAAGGAATCAATCATCTGTAATTTATTTCATTTCACTCTCATTTTGGTGACTATAACATCTATCAGTCAGTACGGTCATTGCTTCCTATGTAACAAATATAATTGACTCAAGGGCATTTTAGGCAGAACCACTCCTCAGTATAGCATTCCTCTGAATTGCTTACTTTATTTCATTATTCTTTCAACATTTACTCAAATCAGTGTTCAAATATTGTATTATTGTTTATAGCTGATAATTTAACATTATTTTGTACACTCTGTCGTACTTGAGAAGGGGGGACCATGCAAAAAGTTTGTGCAGCAAAGATCAGAAGGAGGTGATTTACGAGGTATGGGAGATCTTGAGGAAGAAGATATTTTAAAAGTAAGTTATGCAATTTTATTTTGCACCTTATTTTCCTTCGTCTTTACTAAAAACACAATTAGCACTTGCAATGGGGAAAAAATTAAACTGTCTAACTGGCTGATAAAATCTGGCTAGCATGCTTCATTTTGGGGTAATCAGCATCCTAAAAGGAAAACGTTCTTTACCAAAAAATTTTAAAATTAGTTTCTATCCAAAAGCGCTCATTTTAAGCTTTAAATATTGCTGTGAAGTATTAACATTGAAAGTACTCAGTGCTCAAACACATTGCTGTTTTTGCTGCATGAAATAACGAGACTCTGCTTTAAATATGCCAGAAAGTCTACTAATCTGTGTACAAACTTCCACCACTGTTTTTTGTGTAAATACTCATTTTGAAAACAAAAAACACACTGGTTTAAAAATAAAAATATCTCACTACAAAATATTTCTTTTAACTAATTTTGAAAGAATTCATGTCTGATTACCCTAGTAAGAAAGAATTTTTTGGAATAATATGTTTAATAACAATACACTATGAATACCTCATGTCACATATATGTCTTTGGAGTAAATGTATTAAACAGTGGATCTGTCAAATCGTTGATATTCAGTGATTGTGATAGCCATATTCAAAACAGCAAGCTATTAAAGGCAAAACTCGCTGGGTTTTGCCTTTAATAAAATTGTCATTTTAAATATGGCCGTCACAATTTGACAGATCCGCTGCTTCATACTTTTACCCCATGCTGTTGCATAATAATATGGTAGTGTAATAATATAAGCATATAAGATGGAGGGCTTAAATATTCTCTCATGCAAATTCTCATGCATAATTTGATACAATGTTCCTTTTTTCCCATTCAACATCAGCTAAATGGTCCCATGGAGATTGATCTTAGACTGGACTCACAACAGATCGAGAACTATCAAAACATTGTTAAGGACCTGTTTGGTGATCAAGATCAAAAGCCTTAAAATACTATGAATCTTTCCATTCCACAAACTAGTTATTTGGTTACCTGTATTTTCTTTAAAATAAATTAAATCCTTACTTTGTCTATGGAAAATTAATATACTTATGAAATGTCCATGCATGTATTATTATTACTAATTGTATTTATATAGCATCAACATATTATACAACACTTTTACAGAGAATGTCAAATAATTCACAGCATGAAGTCTTTTGTAGTGTAAAATTAAAATCAACTGATCTGTTGATATTTGATGATCTGTCTTAAAGTTCATAGCATTATACTGAAGAGACCAATGTTGTTTCCATGACAATGGCAAAGCTTTACTCTCATTTCAGTGGTATGGAAGGTAAACAAAATAAATGATTTCCTTGGAGAAAATGGAGAGCTGTTTTTACAATGCAAGCATACCCTGCATTACAAAATGACAAATATTTTTAACCTATAGTTCATTTAAGTTTAATATCCCTATCTCACTATGTTGCTGGTCACACAGTATTTACTTTCAGGGTTGTTTTAATAAATGAGCTTTTGTATTTGGCCCACCAATGATTTGAAAGCTCCTATTTCAGTCCTGTGGTATCTTAGGGAAAGGCCCAAGTGAGATGGTGAGTAAATGAATTGTTAGACTTCAGGGTTAAATGAAAAAACTAAAATCCTAATCCTAACACTTCCATAGTCCTAATATAGGTCTAAAGTTCTGAATGCATGTTAAGATTTAACCCTAGACCTAAGATCCGTCTACACTTAAAACCTAAACATAAAATCTAGCTTAAGCTCTAAAACAAATCTCATAATTTTAAAATGTTAAAATGTTGCAAGAATGCCATGTGCATTGTGTTGCAGGTCCTACTTGTGTGTAATACTATTCGGAACCTTAACAAAGACTTAATTTTTCCTTCCCTAATACTAGAAACGTAAGTACCCATAAATGTGTACTAGTTGAAATGTAAGGAATGATTATAAATACTGAAATAATTTTACCCCTGAGATACAACTTTAAGTACTGTAAGTGCTTTGCAATGATATATGGGTTGACTATTGCAATCTTTATGTATGCCCTGTCTTACAAATCAGCAACAAAAATAATTAGAAGAGTATAAAATATTCTTATTTTCAGATATAAAAGCTACTGAACCTCTGTCATTTTATTTAGCATTGCTGCCACATAAAGTACTAGGTAATGTCTTATAATGAAACAATACACATTAGCTAGCCTGCATTTGCATACCAAGAACATATTATGATAATTTTATTTAAAATGGCACTGATTCTATGAGTGTAAAGTTATTTTAAAGGAAAGTATTTGTAAAACATTTCTGTAAAAATTGAAGAATACGAAAAACAATTTCAGCTACTTTGTGTCTTGCATTATGTTTTGCTTTTAGCCACTATTCATATGGCTGATGTTACGAGGGTCTCCAGGTGTAGTGGGGTTCCTCATAATTACAACAGATATGATGCTTATCTCTGGGTACTGCAATCAAAGTGTTATTCTTTAAAAAATATATATATAAAGCACAAACATATACAGCATTGTAGAGTAATATTTGTAGTGTACTAGTGTAGTACAATATTTGTAGTGTACTAGTGTAGTGTAATATAATGTAACTTTCCTGAGCAATATCTTACCACAAGAAGATTCAAAACATTTTTTTTACATAGACAAACTCCTCTCCTATATTTCTAAACATGCCATTGCCTTCCATATTCACTGCCCACCATGAGTCTCTTCCAGCCATGTTTCAGTTATAACTACTATATCATAATGCCCCTCAATATTATTAGTTCAAGTTCCTTTACTTTGTTTTTAAGATTGGAAGACTCCTAGGGGTTAATGTATCAAGCTGCAATTTATCGGCGGGTTTAACAAGATGAGATGTTGCCTATAGCAACTAATCAAATTCTAGCTTTTGTTTTGCAGAATGTACTAAATAACTAACTAGAATCTGATTGGTTGTATAGGCAACATCTCCACTATTCAAACCTGCTGGAAACTTGCAACAGGATACATTTACCCCATAGTATTTGTTCCATATATTTGATCATTTTTGTGCTTAAACACCTCATTATCTCATCTACTAACCCCAGGCCCCTTCCCTGACACTCTTCCCTCTATCCCTTCCTGTTACCCTTCTGCATACCTATTTGTCCTGCCCTCCCAAACAGAATCTGTGCAGTTTGCAGCAAACTGCTCTGCATGTTGTCTATTGATTTTAGTGTTGCTAGCTGGTCATTTAAATCCAGAATCCAATAGAGCAATTATTACGCATTCATCTTCTAATATGTGAATAAGAGGCATACAAAGGGAAGATGACAATTCATTAATTCAGCCAATGTTACTGGAATTGAAAAAAAGTGAGCAACAATGTAAAAATCATCTTTATACTAGTGTCACATGTTATGCTTGTGAACACCATGTTTTTCCTGCCAACAAAACAAGGCATTCTGAAGCTCATGTCCTGCAATTGGAAACAATCTGATATCACACAGAGCTTTCACAAAAAATATATTCTTCTTTTCATAAGCATGTAATTAACAACCACCCTCAATCAACCAGAGAATGAAGTATTTAATCTTAATGCATAGAGAAATTCCTTCACACAAGAGGAAAAAGACAGGAGCAGATTATTGTGTCAGTAAAAAAAGTTAAGCACAAAACTGAGGTATTACATTTCTCCTGACATTAATTATGCATACACAGAAATGTTGCACTAATGATTTGGAGATTATGTAATGTTTTGAACTGTTTACTTGCAATCCTTTTATTGTGGATGCTACAGTTCTGTTAAAGCATAACAAATGTCAGTAAGCATACAAGCAGTAAATAATCTGATAAATATTTGCAATGGTTTGCATCCCTGATCCTGGTGATATCTCAGAAGTGCCCTGTTGAAGGTATGAGGGTAGTGTATTCATAAAAGGAGATTGCAGGTAAATACCACTGTTGAATTTACAACTGGGCATGCACCAAAGTTCCCTGTAAGATGCTCAGAAGAGCAGCAGTACGCCTTAGTTTTGGGTCTGGTGCACAGAACTAAACAACCTTACACTGGCTGCTTACTGATAATAGCAGTTGACATACGCTCTTGCTGTCACCTCCGATGTCACACTTGGGTCATTCAGCGCTATTAAAGCTAAAACTTACACAGAGCATCACCCAGATGGCGCCTCGATATTACTTGCATGCTGTCTGGAAGTTCTGGAATCATTCTATCCTAAATAAAGCAGAGAAGAACTCAAAGCCCATAGTGACTAAAAGCAGGGTTGGATTGACAACTTAAAGTGGCCCTGGAAAGAATTCTGAAAGTGGCCTCATGTAGGCGGGACCAATTCAACTGTATGCAGTGCCAACACAAAAGTAGGTGATAATAGCACACTGTTATCCTTAGTCACGTCAGTGGTAGGTGAGGCTAATGCAACATGCAATGGTAGGCGGACCTAACAGGCAAAATATATTGCAAGACAAAGCAGTATTATACTGCATGCTAATATGGCCATTATTAGTGATAGATATACATTGCAAAGAGCATACTGTGCTTGCCATACTATAGAGACAGCACCTTAGTGACCGGTATACAATACAGATGGCATCCTAGTAGCTGATAATCAGTACAGAGAGCATCTTTATGAACACCATACAATACAGATGGCAACCTAGTGAACACCATACAATACAGAGAGCAACCTAGTGACCACCATACAGTGGCGGATCCAGGGGGGGGCGATCGCCCCCCCTAGCAGTGGCTTGCTGCCTGCGGCTGCACACTGTGCAGGTCCGTTCAGCAGTGACAGTGTGCTGCCCGGCTGCTCTGATTGTGTTTTAAACACAATCAGAGCAGCGGGGCAGCACACTGTCACTGCCGAGCAGACCTGCACATACTGTGCAGCCACCGGCAGCCTTAGAAATTAGAAAGGGGGCGGGGCCTAAATCGCCCCCACTAAAATCGCCCGGGGTATAGTAAAAGTCTGGATCCACCCCTGCCACCATACCATACAGAGAGCAACCTAGTGACCACCAAACAATACAGAGAGCAACCTAGTGACCGCCATACATTACAGAGAGCAACCTTGTGACCGCCATACAATACAGAGAGCAACCTAGTGACCGCCATACAATACAGAGTGCAACCCATTGACCACAATACATAGAGCACCTATTGACCACAATACATCACAGAGAGCATCCTAGTGACCATTATGTAATACAAGGAGCATTATACTGACCACCATACAATACAGAGAGCATCACAGTGACCACCATGTAAAACAAAGGGCATTTTGTGACTGCCACCCAATATCATCCCTCTCATTAATTACCCTCTTCTCAAAATCATTAACTCCTTCAGCATCATCATAACATATGTACTGAGAGATATTAGAATGAGTTGTTTACACACATATCAGATTGCAATATGAACTGGACGATCTATCAATGTATAGATTATTGTATTTATAAGCAATAATATTATGCTGGGCATTCTAATAAAGATAAATTGGCAACTGTGAATACATTTCATCATCATCATCTATTTATATACCGCCACTAATTCCGCAGCGCTGTACAGAGAACTCACTCAGGCCCTGCCCCTTTGGAGTCTAAATTCCCTTACATACACACAAAGAGAGAGAGACTAGGGTCCGTTTGATAACAGCCAATTAACCTACTAGTATGTTTTTGGAGTGTGGGGGGAAACCGGAGCACCCGGAGGAAACCCACGCAAACACAAAGAGAACATACAAGCTCCACACAGATAAGACCATGGACATTTGAATGGATACAATTCAGTAGGAGGCTCTATATTTTAGGGGCACCCAATAAGAGATATATACAACAGATTATAAAGTATGTACTATTCACTTTTGCAATTCATTTAAAATAAGTAAAAAGTCGGGGGGGCCTTGCCTGGTGGAGCACGGAGTAGGACGTGTGTTCCTGAGCTCCCCAGCCCAATTATCTGATAAAAATATCCTGCTGCACTGCTAATCTCTCAAACCTGGTCTGGTTCTGTGGTGAAGTTGCCCCTGCTCTCTCTGGTCAGAGTTGAGATATTGCTGGCGGGTCAGGGCGTTTGCTGCTGACGTTTATGTCCGGAGCTGGACTGAGCCTACACTCGATGTGACGAAGAAGTAGCGATTCTTATCTCTGTTGGAGTTGGGCGCCTCTGGGCCGTTGCGGACACCTACTTACCTGCCCCTCTTAGCTTTTTCTGGGTGTGTGGAGAACGGGCATCTGGCTGTTAGCTGCACGCAGAACATTTACATCTGATTATTACCACCATGGAGTGAACTGCACGCCGTTTTGGGGTTGAGTGATTGCGGAGGACAGGCCTGTATATCTATAGCTAGAGGTACAGCTCCCTTAGCCTTTCTGACTGTCTGGATCCGCTATTGATACCATATAAGTTCCCTTCTCTGGCACAGTGGAGAGAGTCTATTGTCTCATTAAACTTTATTCGAGGGCCTTCTCTCTCTCTGAATCCACTGTATGCAGGTGCTGTCTCCTGCACACATCTCTCCTGGCATCAGCTGTATCCTCCTCTGTGACCTGTGACCTGTATCCAGCTGCGGCCTGGGTGACCTATCTGTGGCTTTCTTTTGTATCATGAGCTACCTGTATACCACCAAATATTGTATCTATTGATATCTTTATATAGAGGGTGTCACCATGGGTAAGCACTCTGCAACTACTACTGCTGCTAGCAGGCTGGAGAAATATGCACGCTCCAATTCCTCTACAGCCTCGGGAGGAACTCCTGTAAGAGAGCCACAGGCGTTTCAGTCTTCCAAGGACTCAGATCTGCCTACAGACACTGCTGCTACCAGGGAGGGGGGTTTAGTCCCCGCCCCCTTTTTGACAGCTAAGGCTGCCGGCGGCTGCACACTTTGTGCAGGTCTGTTCGGCAGAGACAGGCAGGGAGAGTGTGCTGCCCGGCTGCTCTGATTATGTTTAAAACACAATCAGAGCAGCTGGGCAGCACACTCTCCCTGCCTGTCTCTGCCGAACGGACCTGCACAAAGTGTGCAGCTGCTGGCAGCAAGCCCCTGCTAGGGGGGGCAATCTTTCTCCGCGGATCCGCCACTGGCTGCTACTCTGCAGGAGGTCTTGAAATCTATTGATGCCTCTGAAAAAAAGGTAACGGACAAAATCGGAGGTGCAGGCTGACTTTTCATTGATGCGACAGTATTTTCAAAAGATCTGGGAGCGGGTCACAGAGACGGAGGCTCGTGCCTCCATTCTTGAGGAAACCACAACTCCTTTACCTCAAAAGATTGCTGGTTTGGAGGCTCGGATGGTGTCGGTTAAACAGAAACTCTCTGACTCCAGGGCCACCTCAGACGCAGCAATGTTCGGATGGTGGGTCTTCCTGAAAGGGCAGAGGGGGATGCTCCTGAAACCTTCTTGGAGAACTGGATGATCCAGACATTTGGCAGAGAGGAGTTAACGACCCAGTTTGCGGTGGAGATGGCACATCGCATTCCAGCTCAGAGGCCGCCTCCTGGTGCAACAGTGCGCACATTCATTGACAAAGTGCTTCATTATAAAGATTGAGATACTATTCTTCGACTGGCTTGGCTTAAGGTCCCCTTAAAACCAAAGAGTGGCGGTGTTTCCAGATTTTTTTTCGGTGGATGTACAGAAAAGCAGAGCTCAGTTCATACAGGTGAAGCGGCGCCTTCGTTAGATGCAGCTGCCATATGCTATTCTTTTACTGGCCAGATTGCAGGTGATTGCTGATGGAACTACCGTCTTCTTTGAATCACCGACTGAGGCAACTTCCTGGCTGGATAGGAGAGCTCCTATAGGCCTTCGCCTAGACTGAAGACGTTTCTGGTGATGTATTGGCTTTTCAGAGTGAACTGTCTTAAATGTTTATTGGCTTTTTGACCACTGAACGACTCTGGCATTAAGAATGTTTACGATGACTCTCTTTAGTTCATATTATACTGTTTCTTGTTTATACAAGTTGAGACACTTTTTGTTTTTTCTAACCACACAAACACTACTAAGCTATCCATGAATGGTGAAAATTCTAGGGTGGTATGTTTAATTTTCCCCGATATTTTGTATTTACTGACCGGATGGTTATGGGGTGTCTCGAAGTCAAATAATTGGATGTAGTCGTTTCAAATTAATATCCATCAATCTGGTTGTTTTTGTCTGAAAATATGCGAGTAGCACGCTACGGTGTGGAAGGGCGTATTTAACCACAACACATGCAAACACTTCTACACTCATGTACACTTACACATTCACTTGTAAATAGTTCCCCTTAAAATAGTTCCAACACACAGTCGTTTATAAACAAATTTATTAGAGTTTATAGTTAAATATAATAATGTTAAATGCACTTTAGTGAGATCTAAGGTTCAGGATACAGAGAACATATCATGTTTGGTATCATTCTAATCCCCTATTTATCCTCAGACATCCGTTCCTATCGGCCAAGAGATCGCACCTTGCGTATGCAAGTTATGGATGATAGAGAATTAATGATCAGAATGGAATTGTGTGTGTAATGCAAATAGACCAGTTTGAACCAGCTTTTTGGCTGGAAGATATGTATGCAGCTGTTGGAGAGCTGACCCCCACCCTTGGAGGGCATCGTTTGAACTGACCTATGTCTCTGCATTATACCAGACTGTTCTGAAGCCTGAAACAATGGAAACATGCCAAGTCATGTCTACTGTTTTCAATGTAACACCAACTGTATATAAACTGAGTTCTGGGACTATCATACAGTCTTCTTGACAACAGACTTCAGGATTGAATGAGTGTATGCTGGATCCAGAGCGCCTGCTTATGTAATCGGCTGTACTTATTTTATTAATTGTTACTCTTTTACTTCTTGCTATTAAATCACTTTGTGACTTGGAACCATACTACTCCAATTGGACAAATTTCATTGAATAGCAACTAGACGAACTTAACAGGTGTTGGAGGAGTAGTTTTGTGGATATCTTGGCTGGGGGCCCCCTTGCTTAAAGGGTCATGGCCTCTCCACCTCTTATAGCACATATTAGCGCTTTCAAATGGATAGCTGTATAGGTTGTTTGAGGAGATGGGTTTTAGTTGTAGTGGACTCCAGGTATGTCTAAGATGGGGGTGGATATACGGGGAGGGGGCGGATTGGGTAGGGTAGGGAGGGCTAGGTTTACTATTGTTCAATGCATTGTCACGTTGTTTTTATATGTAAGTATTTTCAAATGTCAAGGTACATTGCTTTTGCATGCATTATTGTGGATGTCTGATGGTTGGGTGTCTGCCTGGGTCTGGAGGGGTGGTTCTTATGTTGTTTTACATCATGTGTATTCCCTAATGTTATGGCGACTGGGAAGCTGAATAAGGGTTCTATAAAGTTTCTGAACTGGAATGTTCGTGGCCTAAATGATAAAATTAAACAGTCTCTGGTCATGTCTCAATTAAAGAAATATGAAGCGGATGTTATCTGCCTCACTGAGACCCATCTAGTGTGAGGCAGACTGTTGGCTCTTAAGAACCATGGGTTGGATGGGCTTACCATGCTACTCACACCTGCCACTCCAGGGGGGTGTCTCTCCTTATACAAAAAAGAGATAATTTTGTCCTGGAGGCGGTGGAACCTGACCCACTGGGTAGATTCGTTTTTTTGAGGGGCATTTTTGATTCTACCCATATAAATCTCATGGCTGTATATGTCCCGCCCCCCTAAAATAGTGAAGTCTTGAGGAAGTGTAGCGATTTTATCTCCCTGTCCCCTGATACTCCTGTGATTTGCTGCAGAGACTTTAATGCTGTACATGATCCCGCCCTTGATAGGTGGAGGGAGTCGGAAGATTCTTCTCATGTTGGGAAGTCGAAATTTGCTGGCCTGGTGGATGACATGGGTTTGGTGGATGTGTGGCGGCTGAGGCACCCGGCAGAAGTTTGTTTCTCCTGTTTTCTACCTCTCATTACGCCTTCTCCCGAATTGTCTTGGGACTTATCTCTAAGAAGATGTTGCCGGCTGCCGTAGATGCTACTTATCTAGCTAGAGGGATCTCAGATCACACTCCTTTACTACTAACTCTAAAATTTTACGCTCCTCGAGGCCAAATATTTTGGAAGCTTAACCCCTTTTGGCTGACTTTGTTGAGGGATGGTGACACTTTGGAGTCTCAGTGGGAGGGTTATTTTGCCACAAATGTACATACAGCTGCCCCACCTCTCATCTGGGATGCCTTTAAGGCCTTTCTGAGGGGATCCCTGGTCACTAGTATTACCTCATTTAAAAAAAAGTCCAGATTATGGGGGGATAGACTAGAAAAGGAGGTCTCATGGTTGGATGAGATGTATCTCTCTTCTCGTATGGCAATTGATAGGCAGGCCTGGCTGGTTTTGCAGTGGGAGTGGTCAGATTATCTCCTAGACAAATCAAGACATAAACTGCTGTTCTCTAGGCACACTCAATATTTTGAGGCAGACAAATGTGGTAGATTCCTGGCATATTTGGCTAGATCGGAGAGGGCGGCGACTGTAGTGGCAGAGATCACGTAGAGATTAATGAGGTTTTTTTATGCTTATTTTAAAGATGCGTATTCATCTAGGGCTGAATATTCTGATTCTGACCTAGACTCGTACTTGGTGACTGTTTCCTTGCCTGAATTGAGTGTGGCTGGCAGGGAGAGGTTGGACTCATCGATCACTGATGAGGAGATTACTGCTGCGATCTCTTCCTTCCCTAATGGCAGGGCTCCAGGCGTGGACGGGGTCCCTATCAAATTATATAAAAATATATGGGGTTCTTTGCTCCTCACTTGCAAGAAATATTTACGAGCTTTAGAGATTCGAGCTCTGTGTCCCCGTCCATGTCGGAAGCTCTCATAGTTCTTATTCCTAAAACGGGAAAAGACCACCCCGTTCCCAGACTCATACAGACCTATATCCCTATTAACAACGGATATTAAAATATTGGCGAAAATTTTGGCGTTGCGTCTTATTCAGTGAAATTGTGCATTCTGACCAGACTGGTTGTATCCCGGGAAAATCTACGGATATCAATTTGCGCAGACTTTTTGCCATCTGCAGTTGCCCCACCCAGCGGAGGAGGAGGCGGTGTGGTAGATGCAGCTAGGACCTTTGATTCCATGGAGTGGAGGTACTTGTGGGCGGCATTATTGAAATTCGTTTTCGGAACGTTTTTTGTTCAGTGGGTGCGACTGTTGTAGTATTGCCCCACACCAGAGTCTGTGTTAATGATTTTGTGTCTCGCCAGTTTGCCCTGGACAGAGGCACGAGACAGGGTTGTCCCATCTCCCACCCTCTTTGCCTTGCCCATAGAACTGCTGGCTTGTGTTATCAGAGCGCAGTCGGATATCAGTGGACTGACAGTGGGCTGCTGGACGGACACAATTGCCCTTTAAGCAAATGATGTTTGTCTTGTGCCAGTAGATCTTTACCTGTACTTCTTCGGGGGTTCTTGGCTTTTATTCTGGACTTTTGATCAATTGGGACAAGTCTAATATGTCTCCTGTAAGGGGACTTTGTGCGACAGGCCAAGTCCTACAGACCCCTCTTAGATGGACCCCTACAAATACCTGGGTATTTGGATTTCTAATGACATGAGTCAATATATTCAGCGCAATCTCCAAGCTCAGATCGATTATCTTAAAAGCCGGGTTCAGACGCGGAAACAGTTACCGTTGACGGTCACGGGTAGAATCTACATCCCTCATAGTATATTCCGTTCTATTGATTGTCTCATATCCTTATTGGTATGAGCAGACAGCAGAGCCCGTGTCAAGTTCACTACTCTGTGTCGCTCCTGGAGGTCGGGGGCGGGGGGGGGGGGGTCTGGCTCTACTGAGTCTGCAGCTCTATTATTTTGCCTCCCAGTTGGCACATATTGGGGCATGGCTGCGGACCTGGGCGGGCTCGGACCTTCATGATCTCCTAGTTTCTATGACAGGGTCTAGACATTCACGGACGCAGTTCTTTTTGGCTGGTAGGAAGTCGAGGAGTGATCCCCCCCCTGATGACACAGGCCCTGAAAGTGTGGCGGGCCTCGCTTCAGATTGTGGATGAGTCAGGTTATGACCTGTGCACCCCTCTCTGGGACAATATGGACTTTGGTAAACTTGTAAAGATGGGGGCAGCTGGGGCCTGGCGTACCTGTAATGTTTTGCATATTGGGCAGTTGTATGTGGATGGGATATTATGCTCCTTTGAACAGCTACGGGGACTATATGGACTGCCTAGGAGTCATTTCTTCAGGTACTTGCAATTAAGGCATGCTTTGGCCTCGCAGTTTCGGGGGGCCGTCCCGAATCTCAGTGCAGACCCTCTACGGGTGCAACTGTCGCGGTTGGGCTCGAGGCACCAAATTTCGTCCATATATTCAAGTCTGTTGGAAGGGGCTGCTGCTACCCCCCTGTTTGGCTTTCTAAATTTAGTGGGGGACAATTGGTCCTGTGTCCCAAGTTTAGGAGTGTGATTGGGGACTTTTGGCACATGCTCTGGAAATGCCCATTGGTGTCTTCCTTCTGGAGGGAGGTGGGTGCCAGTATAATACGATTGGGAGTATCAGCCATTGCACCAAGACTATGCATATTCGGTCTGGGCCTGACTAAGAGTACTCATAAACTTATCAGACTACTCATTACTGCTATACTTATGTTGGCAAAGATGGTCATTGCAAGGAAGTGGATGGCTCCGGAGGGTCCGTTCTTGAAAGACTGGATTGATCTTGTTAATGACACAGCAGGCCATGAGCGATTCATGTACACTAGCAGGAATTTGCTTAATAAATATGAGAAGATCTGGTATCGATGGAGAATATCTCCTTATGTTAGAGGGATTGAAGGAGGTGGACCTCTCTTAAGAGTATTATTCCCGGGGCAGGCACCCAGCCACTATTATTACTATGTAGGCAGGTCGCACGGGAAGACTATTCCTGTTTTGCATGTCAATTATTGCTATGTTTTTATGTTCTTTAAATATGTCTGAAGTTACATCTTAACCTTCTAATATTCTCTGATGTATGATGTATTTTGACAATGTATACATGACCTTGTGACCCTGTTATTACCCCTGCGTGGGTTTAGTTTTATTTTATAGCCCAGTGCTGTGGGCTCTCATGTTGAGAGGGAAAAAAAAAACATAATAAAAAAATATTCTGATTTGAAAAAATAAATACCGTATATACTCGAGTATAAGTCGACCCGAATATAAGCCGAGGCACCTAATTTTACTACATAAAACTGGGAAAACTTTTTGACTCGAGTATAAGCCTAGGGTGGAAAAGAGCACTAATTTAAAAACCTAAATGAAAATGATAGGTTCAATCTATGAAATCATTTCTAGCTAGATGACAAGGAACATTCATAAATGATTATAAAATCATTGGGTACAAACTAACTTAAATAAAGGGGTAGGGATATAAATGTATGAACATGGTGGCTGTATTGTTTGTTCACTATGTAATTGCACGAGAGAGAGAGAGAGAGAGAGAGAGAGAGAGAGAGAGATATTGATCGCATAAATAAAGAAGCTTTCAATGCATACTGTGCATATGATGCGTTTTTATAGAATATCTTAGCAGCATACAGTTGTTCTATGATAGCAATATCTAGTGTCTCCAAACCTATGTCCGCTTCCACCTGTAGTCAGGAACAACGGCATAGCGGCATCTTTTGGACACTGCCTTCTCCATACATCTGTCTTGATCTCAGCAGCGGCAGCTCACTATACTGATGTTCCCGGCGGCTGACAGGTAAGCAGATAATGCAGTGCGGCTGCGCTGATTGTGTTAAAACAATCAGAGCGGCCGGACAGGATTCTCTGCCTGTCTGTCAGCCGTTATTCCTGACTACAGGTGGAAGCGGACATAGGGTGAGATTTTTTGTTACCTACCCGGCAGTGGAACGCATATGCGTTCCAACAACAGGAAGTTCGGCATTTGGAACGCAAGTTTGCGTTCCAAATGCCGAACTTCCTGTTGTTGGAACGCATATGCAGAAGTTGACAGCCAGGGACCGGACACCAGGTAAGTTCACCCGTGTATAAGCCGAGTGCCCTTTTTCAGCATACAAAAGTATGCTGAAAAACTCGGCTTATACACGAGTATATACGGTAAGTAAAAAGTTACTGGTATTATGATCAGAAGAAAATCCTATATTTTGAACGTATTTATGATATAAACGTGTGATGTGGATTATTATGTGATATACAAGGAAATCTAAGACTACACTATAAGCACTATGTGGTTAATGTACACATATATTTTATATCCACTGAAACAATCATAGCTTAATAACCATTAACTATATAATTGTAAACAATAATGATACATTTTGATAAATTACACGGAGTGCATAAACTGAGTGGCATTATACAGATACTTTTTGAATTCTAGATAATTTTGTTCCAGTCCCAAAGGATTATTTTTATGATCAAAGATTTTCAGTACAATAAATCAATATCTACCCACAATTTTATTTCTGTTCCTTTTTCTCCCTCTACCCCTGCTCACCTGATGTTTCTCCTTGCTCCTGACACAGGAATGGTGATCCTGCCGCAGCATGCTTGAAGGAGGGGCCACTAGTTTTCAGCGATCAGCCTCTGCCGCCAGCACTGCGAATCACAGAGCTGTCAGCTGCACAGCCCCTACAAATGGAAGAGACTAAAGCAACACCCAGCGTGACTGATGTCACTGGCGAATCTGTGCTATTGACAGCTTTGTGATTCGCTGTGCTGGTGGCAGAGGCGGATCGCAGAAAACAAAAAGAACAACCTGGAATAAATAAAAGATAAACACATCAGGCAGCCTCATTGGGGCACCAGCCTACAGGGAAAATTCCAGGTATAGCCTATGGCCAATCCGCCCTTGACTAAAAGTAAGGGTAAGTATCAACAGTCAAAGTTCATTGTGCGATATGTTGCTAGGAAAGGAAGGAGGGATCTCAGGGCAATATATGGCTGGCAATAAAGAGGAATTCTGAGCAGCACATTGCTGCCAAAGAAGGGTTACTTCTGTGCAATATATGGCCTGCAGTGAAGGACTATCTCTGCAATATGTGTCTAGAGGACAGGTTAACTTTGTGCCATATGTGTCAGACTATGGGAGGTTATCTGTTGGTGATATATGACTGGATTATCTGTGCAATATATAACCAACAATGGGGATTGTCTGTGCAATATATGGCTGACAAATAGGGGAGTTATCTCTGTGCAATGCATGGCTGCTAACGGAGCAATCTGTGCGCAGTGTATATCTGGCAATGAGAAGCATTAAGTTCAGTACACACTGGTCCAATTATCGTGCATATCGCACGATAAATGACCGTCTGGTCAGATAGTGCAAGAGTGTGTACACTCCCATAACCGGGTTTTAGAAAGGACATCACATTGTTTGATTCCGCTTTATAAAGGTTAGAAAAATCATGATCAACGATGGAACAATGTTGTGCAAATTTGGAAGTGTGTATGCAGTCACAACCGTCTGTCCAACAATTCTGACGATAGTTCCTCCAACAGCGATGCCTTTGTGGGTGTGCTTATTTAAATCTACAATGTTGTCTCCTACATGCTCTGTTGTGTAAAAGTACAACAGAATCACATGGAAATGCAGTGATCATTTCACAGCAACTCAATAATAAACATTCTTTACATGCTCTATATGTCATCTATGTGCTCCTGTATGCAAGTGTATACAACATAAATTGTAAACACATGTACAAATACATATTCTCAGTAGAATATGTATAATATATATATATATATATATATACATACCTACACACACACACACCATAGATTTCCACTCTAAAGTTAAATAATATAAACTATTATGGCGAGTATAAAACACATGGACAAGTCCAGCGGTTTAGTACATCTGTAAAGACCCTGCATCTGTACCACAAAATGTTAGGTGGACAAATGTGTATTGATCTTGAAATGTACACATGTACATATAGGTAAAACATCTCTATAAATTGTCATTTATTTAATGGTGTGCTATTTGTAAAATTTTTATTGTTGTCTTATTTACTTGTATGTATAAATTGCCTATGCTAGAGGCTTATTATATATTCCAAAGACAAAAACCCTTACATTTTAACATGTCCGATTAAAGCTTGTTACACACCATCTACAATGTAAAAAAACTATTGAGAATCTTCCACTCAAACTCCAATAAGCAATGATATTACAATAATTAAGGCAGATGCCTTAATGGACGTGTTCTTGTGTAATACAGACATGGTACATAGTATGTCATCACATCCTGCGGTTAGCTGCAGATTCAGCACTATCATGGAGTGAGATTGCTGGGACTCATAAAATGGTGGAGCTGCTAATTCAAAAGAATACAAACATGCAGTCTGTGCAACTGAACTCTGAGCAGCTATGTAGCACAAAAGATAATCCCCATAACCATCCCACTCAGTCCTGAATTATGGATGGTAATTCATTTAAGCGTGTATAAAAATTTGGTGCTACATACTGGAGCCTGGTTTGTGAATGTACAGTGATTTGGCCCCATATTGACAATTTAGTATTTACTAGTGCTTAACTCAAGTTTGACCACCAGTACCAGTTAATAAACTGGCTACTTAATTTTTCTATAAGACCTTGTCCTATTGAGAACCTTTCATTTTCACCAGAGGGACTAATTTGGTGCCTAAATTTTCTCTGAGAATTTATAATATCATTGTCTATCTGTATATGCTGATTTGAGCACTCATTACACTAGTTTAACATACTTTGTATTAGAGATGAGCGCACTCGGATTTATGAAATCCGAGCCCACCCGAACGTTGCCGATCCGAGTCGGATCCGAGACAGATCCGGGTATTGGCGCCAAATTCAAATCTGAAACTGAGGCTCTGACTCATAATCCCGTTGTCGGATCTCGCGATACTCGGATCCTATAAATTCCCCGCTAGTCGCCGCCATCTTCACTCGGGCATTGATCAGGGTAGAGGGAGGGTGTGTTAGGTGGTCCTCTGTCCTGCTATATCTCGTGCTGTTCAGTTAAGTTCTGTGCTGTTCAGTTAAGTTCTGTGCTGTGCTGTGCTCAGTCCAGTGGTGCTGTGTCCTGTGCTCTGTCCTTCTGAGGTCAGTGGTGCTGCTGGGTCCTGTGCTGTGCCCTGTTCAGTCCAGTGGTGCTGTGTCCTGTGCTCTGTGCTTCTAAGGGCATAGTTATTTCCCCAATATTACCAAGTGTTTAAAAAAATAAAAAAAAGTTATTTAAAAAAAATACAAAAAAGTAATTTTTTTTTTTTTAATTACAACAAAATTTGCACAACCAATCCTGCAGTATAAGCCCATTGGTACTGCAATATTACAAAGTTCACACATTCAGCAGTAAAAGTCCAGTGGTTCTGCAATATTACAAAGTTCACACATTCTGCAGTATCAGTCCAGTGGTGCTGTGTCCTGTGCTCTGTCCTGCTGAGTTCAGTAGTGCTGCTGGGTCCTGTGCTGTGTCCTGTTCAGTCCAGTGGTGCTGTGTCCTGTGCTCTGTGCTTCTAAGGGCATAGTTATTTCCCCATTATTCCCAAGTTTTTAAAAAATAAAAAAAAAGTTATAAAAAAAAGCTAAATAAAAATTTTTTAAAAAAAATAATTTTAACCAAATTTGCAAAACCAATCCAGCAGTATATAAGCCCATTGGTACTGCAATATTACCAAGTTCACACATTCAGCAGTAAAAGTCCAGTGGCACTGCTATTACAAAGTTCACTGATTCAGCAGTGTATAAGTCCAGTGGTACTGCTATTACAAAGTTCACTGATTCAGCAGTGTATAAGTCCAGTGGTACTGCTATTACAAAGTTCACTGATTCAGCAGTATAAGTCCAGTGGTACTGCTATTACAAAGTTCACTGATTCAGCAGTGTATAAGTCCAGTGGTACTGCTATTACAAAGTTCACTGATTCAGCAGTATAAGTCCAGTGGTACTGCTATTACAAAGTTCACTGATTCAGCAGTATAAGTCCAGTGCTACTCTCCTGTGCCGCATATAATTTTTAAAGGCTTTGCCGAGTGTGTGTGGCTTAGGGGTACGCTCTCTTGTGCTACATATAATGGAAAACCAAAATTTGGAGGATAAAGTAGGGAAAGATCAAGACCCACTTCCTCCTAATGCTGAAGCTGCTGCCACTAGTCATGACATAGACAATGAAATGCCATCAACGTCGTCTGGCAAGCCCGATGCCCAATCTCCTAGTACAGGGCATGTAAAATCCAAAAAGCCCAAGTTCTCAAAAAATAGCAAAAAGAGAAACTTAAAATCATCTGAGGAGAAATGTAAAGTTGGCAATATGCCATTTACGACACGTAGTGGCAAGGAACGGCTTAGGCCCTGGCCCGTGTTCATGACTAGTGGTCCAGCTTCACCCAAGGATCTAAGCCCTCCTCCTCCTCCCCCTACAAAAAATTTAAGAGAGTTATGCTGTCAGCAACAACAACAAAACAGCAAAGAACTCTGCCTTCTAAACAGATGACATCACAAATCCCCAAGGCGAGTCCAAGGGTGTTGTTGGTTGTGAACCCTGACCTTCCCATCACTGTACGGGAAGAGGTGACTCCATCCAGCATTTGCAGCACGCCCTCTGCATATGCTGGAAGGATCACCCACAGTCCAGTTACAGATTTGGCTAATGAAGGTGTGAATGTTGTACACCGGGAGGAGGATATTGATGTAGCTGGCGCTGAGGAGGAACTTGACGAGGAGGATGCTGATGTGGTTATCTTAAATGAGGCACCAGGGGGAGAAACAGTTGTTGTCCATGGGATGAAAAAGCCCATCGTCATGCCTGGTCAGAAGACCAAAAAATCCACCTCTTCGGTCTGGAGTTATTTTTATCCCAATCCGGACAACAAATGTATGGCCATATGTAGCTTATGTAAAGCTCAAATAAGCAGGGCTAAGGATCTTGGCCACCTAGGGACATCCTCCCTTATACGTCACCTGAAGTACCTTCATAATTCAGTGTTTAGTTCAGGACCTGTGGCTAGGACCGTCAGCAGTCCAGGGATACCCAAATCCCTTGGTCCTGTTGGATACACACCACCAACACCCTCCTCGTCAACTTCCTCCACGATCTCCATCAGATATAGTCCTGCAGGCCATGTCACCAGACAGACTGAGTCCTCTTCAATCCGGGATTTATCCGAGGAATCCTGCAGCGGTACGCCTACTACTGCCGCTGCTGCTGCTGGTAGTCGGTCATCTTCCCAGAGGGGAAGTCGTAAGAACGCTACGTCTTTCACCAAACAGTTGACCGTCCAACAGTTGTTTGCCATGAGCACAAAGTACGACAGTAGTCACCCTATTGCAAAGCGGATAACTGCGGCTGTAACAGCTATGTTGGTGTTAGAAGTGCGTCCGGTGTCCGCCATCAGTGGAGTGGGATTTAGACGGTTGATGGAGGTATTGAATCCCCGGTACCAAATCCCATCTAGATTCCACTTCACTAGGCAGGCGATACCCGGAATGTACAGAGAAGTAAGAAAAAGTGTCCTCAGTGCTCTGAAAAATGCGGTTGTACCCACTGTCCACTTAACCACGGACATGTGAACAAGTGGTTCAGGGCAAACGAAGGACTATATGACTGTGACAGCCCACTGGGTAGATGCATCGCCTTCCGCAGCAACAGCAGCGCTGCATCAGTAGCAGCATCTCCACAACGGCTGCTCGTTCCAAGGCAGGCAACGTTGTGTATCACCGGTTTTAATAAGAGGCACAACGCTGACAACCTCTTAGAGAAACTGAGGGAAATAATCTCGCAGTGGCTTACCACACTTAGACTCTGCTGGGGATTTGTGGTGTCAGACAACGCCAGTAACATTGTGCGGGCATTACATATGGGCAATTTCCAGCACGTCCCATGTTTTGCCCACACCGTTAATTTGGTGGTGCAGCATTACCTGAAGAGTGACAGGGGTGTGCAGGAGATGCTTGCGGTGGACCGCAAAATTGCTGGACACTTTCGGCATTCTGCCAGTGCCTACCGCAGACTCGAGCAACATCAAAAAAGGCTGAACCTGCCCTGCCATCACCTCAAACAAGAGGTTGTGACGCGCTGGAACTCCACCCTCTATATGCTGCAGAGGATGGAGGAGCAGCAAAAGGCCATTCAAGCCTACACAGCACACCTACGACATAGGAAAAGGAGTGGGGATGCGCCTGAGTCAAGCGCAGTGGAGACTGATTTCCGTGTTGTGCAAGGTTCTCCAGCCGTTTGAACTTGCCGACACTGACAGCTTGAGTCAGGTCATTCCCCTGATCAGGCTGTTGCAGAAGCAGCTGGAGAAAGTGAGGGAGGAGCTGTTAAAGCATTGCGATTCCACCAAGCATGTTGCTCTTGTGGATGAAGCCCTTCGAACGCTTTGCCAGGATCCGATGGTGGTCACTCTTTTAAAGTCAGAGGAATACATTCTGGCCACCGTGCTGGATCCTCGGTTTAAAGCGTATGTTGTGTCTCTGTTTCCGGCGGACACAAGTCTACAGCGGATTGGATGCTGTCACAATTGAAAAAATGGTGGAGGATTACTATGCTGACACCATCCAAGTAGACATGTCAGACAGTCCTTATTTTTACTGTCAGGAAAAAAAGGCAGTTTAAAAGCCCCTGTACAAACTGGCTATATTTTACCTAAGTTGTCCCCCCTCCAGTGTGTACTCGGAAAGAGTTTTTAGTGCAGCGGGGAACCTGGTCAGTGAGCGGTGTAGGAGGTTGCTTCCGCAAAACGTTGAAAAAATGATGTTCATAAAAATGAATTATCAATTCCTCAATCAAGAACAGCACTGGCCTCCAGAGACTACAGAGGGACCTGTGGTTGTGGAGTCCAGCGGGGACGAATTGATAATGTGTGAGGATGAGGAAGTACATACTGAAGGGGGCGAGGAATCAGAGGATGAGGATGAGGACGACATCTTGCCTCAGTAGAGCCAGTTTAGTTTGTACAGGGAGAGATGAATAGCTTTTTTGGTGTGGGGGCCCAAACAAACCAATCATTTCAGCCACAGTTTTGTAGGCCCTGTCGCTGAAATGATTGGTTTGTTAAAGTGTGCATGTCCTATTTCAACAACATAAGGGTGGGTGGGAGGGCCCAAGGACAATTACATCTTGCACCTCTTTTTTTTCTTTGCCAGCTCGTTTTGGGGGGGTCCAAACAAACCAATCATTTCAGCCACAGTTTGGTAGGCCCTTTCGCTGAAATGATTGGTTTGTTAAAGTGCGCATGTCCTATTTCAACAACATAAGGGTGGGTGGGAGGGCCCAAGGACAATTCCATCTTGCAACTCTTTTTTTGGCATTATGTGCTCTTTGGGGCCTAGTTTTTCAAACTGCCATCCTGTCTGCCACTGCAGTGTCACTCCTAGATGGGCCACGTGTTTGTGCCGCCCACTTGTGTCGCTTAGCTTAGTAATCCAGCTACCTCGGTGCAACCTTTTGGCCTAAAAACAATATTGTGAGGTGTTCAGAATAGACTGGAAATTAGTGGAAATTAATGTTATTGAGGTTAATAATAGTGTAGGAGTGAAAAATAACCAAAAATATGGATTTTAGCACCTTTTTATGCTTTTTTTAAAAAAAAATCAGAACCCAAAACCCAAAATCAGAACCAAAACCTTTCGTGGGGTGTTTTGGCAAAACAAATCAGAACCCAAAACCTCAAGCTAATCAGAACCTAAAACCCGAAACACCAAAAGTGGCCGGTGCACATCCTTACTTTGTATTACTGTTGGCAATCTATTTGAATGGAATTTTTACATTATTAATAAAAAAAAAATATGATGTTCTTTATAACTACATTATATTTTACTTTTAATATTGGAACATATTCTAATTTTATGTATTCATCCCTTGTTGCTTTGTTCCAATGCACTCTGTGTGTTCGGTTTACAATACAATGCAATTTACTAGTTAAATATTTCCTGTTAAAAGTCTCGTTGGCTTCATGTAACTTTAAATTGTAGCTAAAAGTCAGCTTAGGTGTTCACTTTATCTTGCTCCATGTTGTCACATACTGCTGGCAACAATCTTACTTCTCTGTTTATCTAGAAGATTCTCGTGCATATGTAGGCATTAACAAACTGGTATGGATCATTCGTGTTCATTCACCATTAGTGTTCATCCATGGTGACTGTTTTTTGCTGAGCACAGAGACTTGATTACAGTTTTGAAACTTTCTGAACGGATTACACAAATTCTCTACCTCATTTCTTTACTATTATAGCAAGGTAAGTACTTTATTACATCTGACTTTGTTTATATATGAGTTCTGTGTGTATGGAAATATTACATGTTTTATCTATTTTCAGGAATTTCAACATGAAGGATTTTATTGAGGCTTACAGATCACAAGGACTACTCCAACATGCAGAAGATAATGAAGGCGTATGTGGGTATGGTCAGAGTTTGTCTTCCTCATTATCCAGAGGCAACTGCAGAATGGGTGAAAAGAAAGATACAGAACATGTGGACTGTATTCCACAAATAATTCAATTAGTTGGAGGCTACCCCTGGGGTAGGGGCTGAAGATATCCAAGTACCAAAGTTGTGGTACTTCATACTTCTAAAGTTCACAGGTGATCAAGAAATTGCAAGACCAACCACTGGCAACTTGCCCCACGGGCAGTCCAGCTCATCATCTGTATCTCGGAAAACCAAAGACATACCAACAAGTGGCAGAGTAAGTAAATAGTAAACAACAAGCATGAATGCTTAAAACATTTATTTACATATTGGTAAAAATGAGTACTTCCATATAACATAGAATCTCAAATTACATACATTCAAACATATCATTCGGCCATGGCATGGCACCCTTATAATATTGCTAATACTCCTCTGTTTAACTTGGCCTTTTCACTGGCATTTCTCATTCCAGTGGTGTCAATCCTACCACTTCCTCAACATAATCTGTAGTATGCGCCAAAGTAGAAGCTGTGCGGTGCACCCTGGGGCTTTTACACCAAAGATAGCTGTGTTGTACACAACACGCCATTGCATGGTGATCAATGGGGTGCAGTATGATGAAGGGGGACAGCAGCATGATGAAGGAGGAACAGTCTGATGATGGGGCAGACATATCTGTTAAATATTGCTCTTGCTGTTGTGATTTTATAGCTATTAGTGTTTTTTTACTTAAAATAAAGCAGATAATGAATCTGACTGACTTGTATCCTAAAATACATTAAGTTGTGTGACACAGTAATGTGTGGAGTGCCTCTGGGATGGGCGCAAAGCCACTCTGCATTACCGCAACATCGTGGATTTCCCTTTATCCCATAGGGTTGTGAAGGGAAGTCTGCAATATTGTGGTACCATATTACCATAGAAAAAGGGCAGCTGTTATGTCCATCTTAACATCGCAGCTAATTGAATATGCCCCATGGTGTTGTAGGGCACAGGGCCTACAGGAATTGGAACTGGAGACGGGAAAGAGTCACGACTGGAGAAAAGTCTAGATCCACCCCTAAAAACAAGGAATGTTTGCTGACCAGGCTCATGTTAGCTTCTTATTCGGCCAGCTTCTTATTCACTTCTTATTCATGCTCCAGCTTCTTATTTAGAAAAGCTTATTTTTAAAGGATTAAATCAAGTTGGATCACTGATTTCACATCAGATTAACACTAAAAGGGGTCCCTTATATATGCCTGACCCAAGAAGGTTTTGGGCATGAAATAAGGAGGCACAGTCACCATATATTATTTGATAGTGGGAATCAACAGTACAAACATCTGGCAGTCTCTCGATTCTTGGCTATCTATCCTGTTTTTTCACTATTAGAGGAAATTCCTTTTTTTTTTAGTAAGGTTTACATACATTTATAGTTAGTTTTCATTCCCTGACTGTAAAATTTGGGTGGGTGGTATTATAGCATACTTGCCTACTCTCCCGGAATTCCCGGAGGCTCTTACGGACTCCAGAAGAGTAGGCAAAGCTCCCGCATTTGGCAAAATTCACGGCAGTGAATGGAAGGTGTGGGGTTTAATCGTGTCATTAAGCTCCGCACCTCCATTCAATGCCGTGAATTTTGGCTTTTTACAGTGGGGGCGGGTTATGCTGACGCGACAATGTAACCACACCCTCCTCCTACCCCATGTCACATGACTTCTCCCCCGGTGGAGAAATCTTAAAAGTTGGCATGTATGTATTATAGATTGGTGACAGGGTTGTTGTAATGCAGAGTATTGTGTTAGAGGATGTCATGTTTCTTTGATGTATATAATTATTCTCATTTGTGAAGTGATGCAATAGTTTTTGTGGAGGGATTGTCATTGTAGGAGAATTGGGTTTTATGATAATGTGAAGTTTCGTTCCTATTAGTCCATTTTAACCTTTGATGTTGCATATAGTCTATGTTATTTTGGACAAAGTGATATGGCATTTATTTAATAAAAAACTACAGCTACTTATTCAAAATAATGAAAAAGCTATCTGTGCCCAAAAGAGTGTTGGGCCAGGTAAAAGACAAGCTTTTTATATGTAACTGACCACTCTGTGTTGATTCCCACTATCCAATTAGTGGCCCCACGGCATTTAACCCTTGCAAAACTACAGCTACTTATTCAATATGCTCAAAATGCTACCTGTTTCCATTTTGCCACCTGATTTTAAGCCCAAAACAGTATTGGGCCAAGCAAAAGAGAAGTGTTTTATATGTAACTGACCACCCTGTGTTGATTCCCACCATCAAATTTGTGGCCCAACTGAATTTAACCCTTGCAAAACTACAGCTACTTATTCAAAATGACTTTGCCCCGATTTCATGCCCAAAACCTTGTTGGGTCAGGCTAAATACTATTGCAATTTGTATAAGGGGGGGGGGGGGGCGATCAGGGCAATCGGAAGCTGGAGCATGAATATTAAGCTGGCCAAATAAGAAGCTAACTTCAGCCTCGTTATTTGCTGGGAAAGAGAATGTTGGCCAAGGAATTTTGGCTAAGTGGTGGGTCTCTTTAAACTTTAAAAAGTACTTTGAAAGAATTTAAACGATTTTGTTTTGATTCAGGAGCTATGGTACCAGTTTTCTACCCACAAGTTCACCCTTGAGCTCACCAAAAAATGTCTGCTCACACCTTAAATTAAAGGGAACATTAACAGACGCCTAGTCGGCCATAAAGAGTGAACTTTTGTGTTTAAACCCCACACTTCAATATTTTGCTGGTGTCTGTGTCCATGTTTGAGCCTAGAGCTTCGAACGTTACGTACAATGAGGAACAGCTACCGTATTACTCTGTGCAAGTCCCATATTACTTCCGACTCTCCTACACAAATATGGCTGCTGTAGGCTTCATCAGCGTGAGTTCATAAGATTACTCGTCTCCACTTCCAGTGACGTAATGGTAGGATACGGAAACATGTCGGACGACAGGCTCAAACGGGAGCTAATATCTCTTGGCTTCACGCCGGGACCGATCACTGATAGTACACGCGGTATCCTGGAGAAGAAGCTTGAAAAGTTGCGCACAGAGGCTAAGAAGCACCGAAACAAAACCGGGAATAGCGAGAATCTCAGGCGCAGTGAAGGCGTGAGACGGCGGCACCAGCAACAAAGCGATGACAGCGAAGAAGAAGAAAAAGAAGACAAGGAGCCCTGGGAAACACAAAGGTCCAACTTGTTGCCCAAACTTCATAGACAACACGAGCCCCCCGAGGAAAGGTTCTCCTGGGGTAGGGATACCTCACAGGCAGATAGCAACTGGAGAGCAGATAGGAGAGTAGATGATAGCTTGTATCCCAGGAGAAGTGCTACTCCTGCTCTCCACACCGAGGCCAGCGGGCTGTGGAAGAGGGACAGGAGGAACTTGACAGGTGAAGGTTTTGTTACAGGCTCTGCTCGCTACAATGGATACTCTAGTGAGAATTTGAGGTTAGGATCAACAGGTGAAAGCAGCAACAGTCCGTACATCTGGACGGCAAACAAGGACCAGTGTACAAATCGGTACAGATATGATGAGCAAGGCACCCACAATAAGTGGGCGGCAATAGATAGTCTTTCTCACAAGACTTTACCATCCCTGAAACGGGACAAGACTGGCAATTGGAAGCCTAACTGGGCCAGAAGTCTTGAATATTATTTGACTAGACTCTTGTGGGTACTGTGTGTAGTGCTGGTTATAGTCTTCATTGGTATCCTAGCTGTGAAGAGTGGAATCCTGAATACACAGACCAATAGCTGTAAGTTTCACTTTCAGTGAAGAGCTGCAATGCTGTTTTTTGGGTGTTTTTTGTTGTTGTGTAAAACAAAAAACACCTTTTTTTTCCCACATACATGCATTATAACTTGTGTTTTGTCTTCTAGTTAGTTTTGTTGTCCCCTGTCCTTGCTAGTTGCTACTTGTAAATAATCAAAGTTTGGGGCCTATTTATGAATCTTTAAATCATGCGTAAATGTAGTTTTTCAAATGGTTTAGGCAAAATTAAACAATTAGCCTAACAAAGGATATGCTTTAAGCAAACTACCACATAATACAACAGTCCCCCATTATTCTCAATGGCGATTGCGGTCAGGACTAATTTATCAAGATGACGTTAGCCATTCTATTATATTGGGAGAGCATTGCAGAAGAGGTATCTTTGGATCCCTCTCCGACAGGCTTCGTGCTCCCCCTTCACTACTTTTTTTCTTTTTCCTTTTTCCTTTTTTTTTTTTTTTTTTTTTTTTTTTTATGTCCTCACATGCCCAGTGCATAGGGCAGGTTAGAACCTGTGAAGTAAAGCGATCGCAATTGCGATCCCTTTACTATAGACTAATCGCCGGGACAGGCTCTTATTGGAGTTGTTGTCCCGGCTTAAGAATTTTAATAGCTACGTTCTTTATATGTTTTATTTCTTGTCACTGCAATAAGAAACTATAATGTAGAGAAATGCATAAATAGACTCCTTAGTTTGATATATCTTCTCCCAATAACACCTAAAAAGCTTACTGGTAACTATTTTGTGCTAAATAACATTATTTTGACAACCAGTGCCTGAGGATTAATGTTTCGATGAATTAAATTTCCACTAAACTCAATGCAATTTACCTACTAATTCCTTAAATGTAAATGTTACAATCCCTTTAAAAGAATTTGACATTTAAAATTATATTTATATTTGCAGTGTAGCGCAGTGCAAACTATTGTTATCAATGGGTGTTGGCTAACGTGGGCTAAAATAGGAGGTTTGCTATGTGTATTAAAAAGTGCCCTCACAATCAGAGCTTTACCTCAGAATATTCAGTCTGATAAACTCCTGAAATTTTTGCATATATTTTATGAATGCTGTCAGATACAGCACTCACCTGAGACTGACATGTGTATGACAACATGTTAATTTTGACAGAACAACCTGGTCTCTGTGAACATGATTAAATACCGCTTTAATAATACCTCCTATTAATTGGCACCACCAACATTCAATTCCAAAGCCAACATTTAGAGGAAGTTCTTTCGTTCTCCCTGCCTTTCCCACTACAATCAAAACTTAAATTAACCAAACAATCCGTTTTGTTCTGAACACTTTAGTCAAGAACCTTTCAGAAATGAATTACCCTTTCTTTAGAGCATCATAGAAACATAATTTTCTATTCAATAAAACAGGCTAGGCCAGTGGTTCCCAAATTTTTGCAGTTCGTGGCACCCTTAGGGGCCAATTCAATTGCGCCGAGAATAACGTGGCGTTAACAGTATTACCGTTAATACAGTAATTTTAGCCTGGATTTCATCTAGCAGCTCCTGTAATTACCGAGCAGTTCCGTTTTATAAGTAGTCAAAAAAACTTAAGTATTTAGGTCAGGACAGAAATACTTATTTAGTTGTATGCAAAAATAATACACATAAATCCAAGGGGAAAATTATTTTTATATATTTTTTTCAATCATACTTCTGTCAAAGAATATTTTACAGCTAACTCACACTGTGCCCTCCTCCATCTCCATGCACTCTGTGCCCTCTTCCATCTCCATGCACTCTGTGCCCTCCTTCATTCTTTTGCCCCTCCATTGCAGTTTCCTATCACCATTCCACTCCTTTTCTTTACCTACCATACTTGACCTTCTTTCTTTTATTTCTTCTGTCATTTCTTCTGTTTTCTTACCAATTCGGCGGTGCCCGGGACCCAGCATCCTCTTTCATGCCGCTTGTCACTGAATGTCGGTCTTGATGACGTCACGCCCGACATTCAGTGATGAGGAAGGAGGATGCTGGGTACCGCCAAATTGGTAATTTTTTTTCTTCTCTTCCTGGCCACGGCACTCCTGTGACAGCGTCGCAGCACCCCTGGGAGCCGCGGCGCACACTTTGGGAACCGCAGGGCTAGGCGTTCCTGTACAAATGTATATGAAACATAACAATATTAGGGTCATGATTTAGGAAGATAACCATTTACTTTAGTTTCCCTTGGAGCTATTACGTAAGTTTGATCATATAGTGATTGCAATCCTCTTAACACTGCCTACTTCAATGTAAGGGTGGTAGTGTAGCTCCGAGTGAAAATGAGTTGTCCCTTTGCCATAGAAAAAATGTAAAGGAAACAATAGTAATAGTCTAAGCGCACTTTAGGGTGTAGTATATGGAATGTGCAATGTATATCTAAAGGAATTGAATGACAGGGTAATATAAAACAAGTATGTTCATATATACATCATAAAAAAAATACTGCAATAACAGAATAACTAAAATATGTATTGTACAAACTCTGGATAATGATTGGTATTTGCCCAAAAACACAGATTTGTATACTTATGACACTCACATTTGACATTACAGTTTTTAGTATAGAGTGATTACCTGGTAATATGTACATTGCACCAAATGTCTGATCGAAATATTTCGTTGGTTTGGTGCCTGTGTATCCCAAAGTTTTACATTCTGACAAACTGGTTTCTTTTGTTGGCATTTAGACTGGCACGCCAATGTACACACCAAGACTTATCCAAATTCTCCACGGCGTACCACTGTGGCTTACAATAGGACTACCTTTAACTGGTACTAACACATTAGGGACTAGGGGGTATAGTTACTAAACTGTGGGTTTGAAAAGTGGGGATGTTGCCTACAGCAACCATTCATATTGTAGCTGTCATTTTGTAGAACACACTAAATAAATGATACCTAGAATCTGATTGGTTGCTGTATGCAACATCTCCACTTTTTCAAATCCGCAGTTTAGTAAATATACCCCTAAAGACTTTAAAAAAAAAAAGACATACCTGATTTCGGAAAGTCTTATCATCTAAGTTTGCTTAATTAGAGGAAAATTCAGTTTGCCTTTAAACAAATGCAGAAAGCCATCCTGTTAACACGACAATTACCTAATGTAGTTCAATAGACTGTGGTCATCATTTTAAATTTTTTTAACCAACAGCCTATGACATTCATGCTGATTTAAGCTAAGTGTTTTTTGTTACACTATTATCAGTATACTATTATACCATTTTTTAAGATTTCAATCAGACATTTGGATAGAGGATATAATGGTTCATTGTACATATTACAAGGTAATCACTCTATACTAACAGTAATGTCAAATGTGAGTGTCATAAGTATACAAATCTGTGTTTTTTTGCAAATTATCCAGAGTTTGTACAATACATTGTTTATTATGTGTGATTTATTCTGTGTGTATATAATTTGACATCATCCTTTTCATTTAATTCTTTTGGTTATACATTGCACACTCCGTCTACTATACCTACAGTGCAATTAAACTATTGTATTTACATAAATGTTAGGGGTATATTCATTTAGTCACGGTGTTCCTCCAACCATCGCTGCTGAGCACATTTTCAGGTACCACATTACCTCAACATTGCAGATTTCTCCTTGCACTCTTGGGGGGGCGGGGGGGGTGGGTGGTGAAGAATAATCAGCGATGTTACATCACCACGGAGTGCCTTTGCAACTATTCCGGAGGCACTTGGAGGCTAATTGAATATGCCCCTTAGAATCTGTTCTACTGGTAGAGCTTACCAGCTGAATCGTGGTTGTTCAATTGCTTTGGTTCACCGGCATTGGGAACCAATATTCAGCATGCATATAAATATGCTTCAGATTTCTTTGCTGCTTGCATACCCAACACTGAGCATCGTTTATGAAATCACTGACTAATGTAATTGCATAATTTTTATAATAACCTAGAGTAATGGAGAAATTAGTGTAGCATTTTCAAAAGCAACGTAATGTGCTGTATGAATTTTACACAAACATGGAAAGGAAACACTGCTTACAATTAGCATGATTATGATGTATCACTTTCTCTCTCGCACACTGGCTACCCAGGGGTTGGCAGGGCAAAGGGGCATATGTCTCCTGGACCGGTTCCATAGTGGGCTACCTTGGGCTGAGTCACTGGGCCACCTCCATTTTTTCCCTTTAAAATGTACCTAACAGGCTGCTGAGTTGAGTCTAGCAAGCCCCCCCCCCCTTCTCTTCCCTCGGGCTAAAATTTTGCCAGCTTTCCCCTGGTGCAGGCTCCTTACAACAATACCACATTGTCACATGAGTTCTTCCCACACCTTGCCAGGAACCAGTCTTCCTTGGCCCCAAGTCATTTATAATTACCCCCACATTAAATCAGTTAAGTTGTAAGCGTTGATTGCAGTGCATTCACTGTGGCCTAGCTGTTTTCGAACAGCATTTAAAGATGCATTTGTCTAAGAGATTCTTGATTCCTAATCTGTCTTCTATAAAAAAAAAAAATAATCCATTTTTTGGCAGGTGTTCACTATATATAAAAAAAATAAAAAAAATTAATATGCACAAAAAGAAAAACGCAAATGGAATTTGGTGCCACTTTTTCTTTTTACATTTACCAACTATTAGTTAATATGTATGTAGCAAGATATCGGACAATAAACCTTCATAATTAGAATTTGTGTAGAATGACAGTGTCTGCATGGCATTAAAATACACTTTAATTTTCAGATAACAGGGCTTATTATAATGAACACCACACTTGCTTTACAGATTAATGTCAGACAGTATTTTATAGAACAGCACCCACATTTGTCAGGATAATCTTCTTTTAGTGTCTCTAAACTACTAACCCATGTTGAAATCCCCAAATTCACAGATCCGTCATTGTGCGGCAGGCCAAAAGCTGGCACCCATGAGACTCTATTAGTGTGGCCTGCTGAAGACCACACGCAAATGTTTTTTACATCTGAATAAATGTACCGTATATACTCGAGTATAAGTCGACCCGAATATAAGCCGAGGCACCTAATTTTACCACCAAAAACTGGGAAAACTTATTGACTCGAGTAAAAGCCTAGGGTGAGAAATGCAGCAGCTACTGATAATGGTAAAGCAAAAATCAATGTAGGGTGCTGTCACCATAACAAGGAACCCACAGGCTCTTTATCTGGGCCAACTTTTGGAGTGTGTAACCAGGGTTAACCAGCAAACACACACTGCACCAGATCACATCTTACCAGGCTAACTGCAGCCTATCATTCACCTCCAGTACCATGGAAATGTAAAAATATTTTCACATTTAAGAAAGTAAAGAATACATAAGTTTATTAATGCAAAGCACCAAGAAAGATTTTAAGCAAGGATTAAGTTACACATGTAACATAACACATAGTACAGTACCATTCAGATGCGCTGGTAGCCAACCCTGGGGTATTCCTTTTTAATGCGTAATCCTTTGTGACAGAGGTGTCACCCCACAGATCCACAACAACATCCCCAGAGATTCAAGAAGAAGAATGAACTTACTGGTCCTTCATGTATGCTCTGATTCTTCAATCAGTTCAGCAGCAGCTGTATTCCCGCGTTAGTCCTGACATCTCTCTCTCTCTTAGCCCCGCAGTGGAACGCATGTGCGTTCCACATACAGGAAGTTCGGCATTTCTGTTACAAATGCAAAACTTCCTGTCAGTGGAACGCACATGCGTTCCACTGCGGGGCTGAGAGAGAGAGTTAACAGCTCAGGGACCGGACACCAGGTAAGTTCACTCGTGTATAAGCCGAGGGGCTTTTTTCAGCATACAAAAATGTGCTGAAAAACTCGGCTTATACACGAGTATATACGGTAATCTTTAGTAGTCGGATCCCCTCACATGCATCAATTTTGGGTCAGTTAGGTCCATTTAGTAGTCAATCTTCCACTACAATACTTCTTCTGCAGCCTTTGTCTGTTACACACTACATGGCTAATAATTTCCTTAAACACATGTACATGTACAGACAGTGACACAGTGGTGTTGATATTCTTTATCAATGTGGTAGCCTAGTGTGAGAAAACTGGCATTTACCTACAATGCCTAGGCAGAATGAGCAGAAATATGGCAAGTTCCTGTGGCTAATGTACACTGGGAACACTAAGTACCTGTGTGCCACTAGTCAAAGCCACACATGCTTTTGAAAGTTGCATTTTTCCAGCCATAAAAATCATGTCTGAAAACTATTGATGTTTCTTACTGCTTCACTTTGATCATAAGTGTTTGTGTTCACTAATGCACAAATAGTTTGAAAAGAGCTTCAAATCAATGACAAATGATCCCTGTGAAGTATAGAGTCCATACACAGAACATGAAAATGTATAGAAGTGTCGGCACAATTCATGCTCCCTCCTGCTTTCATCGAGTCTCTATGTGGAATCTGTGATATTTATTGGCTCCATTCAAGCTTCCTTTGTGCTGCATTCATTGCAGGAAAGTTTTTGCATTAATTCACCAAATCCATAGGCAGTGTTCTCCTCCATCATTTTAACATCTGCTCATGACTTCATTTTTATTGTGGGATGCTTTATAAATGGATGGTGATAAAACTAGGGCTGATCAGAGCACAAGAGCCAGATAGTCGGAGCATCTAAAAAAAAAATACTGCTGGCACCTAGATTATGGGAATTGCTGGATGCACATGTTTCCTGGCACCTTAAATGATCCTGCTCACTGTCAGATTGAACTTAGGCTCCTAAATTCTACACAATATTGTCCCCCCTGGCTAAATTCGATATGCTCTCCACATATGCAAGCATGACTTTAGCACTAGCCTTACTGGCCTTGCATTTTGTTGTGTATGAATCTACCAGGTTTTCTATGAAAATCACTTCTTTATATACAATATATTACCACGATTCTATGAACTTATTTTACTTGGTAAAGTTTTTTTTGGGGAGGCAGTGCGGGGTTGTTGTATCTATCAGGGCTGAGGAGGGACCTGAATGACTGCTAGCATTAGATTAGAACTGCAAGTGATGTATTGTTTGGATATAGATAAGACCCTGCCTCTTTACTTCACTATCAGGCTGCTGGCCCCCTTTAGCAACTCCAATGCATTGAGCACACACTCTTAAGTTTTGGTCGTTATGTTTTACTGATCATGTTCCCTGCTGACTGTTTCTTTAGGTCTAAAGTATCTTTAGGTCCAAATGGCTTATTTAAAGAATGCTGAAGGCATTTTAGCAGGCAGTACCAGACAAAAAGGGCAGGGCACAGCTTTATAAACTATTATTTCAAGAAAACTATGTGGTATAAGGTCATTGCAATTGGGTTTTTACTCTGTTTAGGCAAAATGTTTCTAAACTGCAAGACAGGTCCATGATTATGAATTACCACAGTGAAGTATGTTAAATGAAAGGATGTCTTTTTGCCTCTCTTTCTTACTTTCCTCTTTATTTTAGTGTAATAAAAAGTATAAACAGTAATGTGTTGCTTGGCTGATATAAGGCTATATAGAAAGTCATTGCTTTAGTCAATGAGTTGCCAATCAGCAGCTATTTTTCACTATATATTTTATTTTTCAGTAAAACTACTTCCTTCTGACTGCGAAGGTAGAAAAGATTCGGTAAGATTATTGTTATTTTTATTGACTTTTTTTTTTTCTTTTTTTTTTCATGGCAGGTGGTATGTAATCTTTATCTATCCACACAGATCTGAAAATTACTGCCTGTCCAACTCTAAACACTATAGCAATTTTGTATTCACTGTCCTCTCTATATTAAGCTTTAATATTATACTTTATGCAAATGTTTTATGTTCTGTGTGTTTGTTATGTAAATAGAATTAGGGTTTTGCCACCGTATTCTACAAAGAAGTTGTTATTAAAGCAGATCTGACTTCATTTACCTGGAGCCATTTCTTACATACATTAGACTTCTGTCACATGACTTTATGGGTTGCACATTCAGTTAGCCGTGGAGGTGCCTTCGACCGGTTCTGGAGGCACTCTTATGATGATGTAACATCACAGATCCCGCCCAGAGAAGAAATATGCAGCGTTGAGGTACCATAGTACTGGAAAAAGTGCGCAGCAGAGATGTTCACAGCTAGTTGAATATGCCCCTGAATGTTTCAGAATTGCACGCCGTCAAGTTGTCTTTCCATTTTCCAATTATATGCTGCTTAAAAGTTTCCTCAGTCACATTTTTTTTTTCTTTTTACTGCAGTTTTGTAAAGCCAAGGAAAAGCAAATAGCCCTCAAAATCCTGTCAGAATTGTATGACTTTCTGTCCATAGAGGCTGGTAAGTCTTTTGTTTAACGCTCCAATGTCACAAATACACATAGCAGTCTACCACACTTTTTGTGAGCGTTGCTTGTCCTACAGTGTAATTTAATGGTTAAAATTAATATTTTCTCAAGGAATTCAATTGGGGGACATCCGAGACATTGAGATATATAGTTGATTCACGCCAAATGTAGCAGCCATTCTGATCTATCTCTCCCCTTCTATACTACTAGTTTTGTTAATTGTAGTTTAGGGGAGGTAACTCTGTTTTCTGCACTTTTGTCTTTATAGCAGGTTCACCTTCATTCTGTTGATTGTGTCCTGCTTATTGTATTCTAGCCAAGTGGGTGATTGTGGCTTCCGTAAAGGCTTTTACATGCTGTAAATGTCACAACCTTTTTTTTTTTTTTTGTCATGCTTTCCTTAATGAATCGGGCCCATAAAGTCTAAGGAGAGAGAAACTCCAATACCAACTCTGCTAGTCCGTCAATGGGGCTGCCAGGAAGCGCACTGTGTATGCTGCTGACTTTACTGAGCAGTAATCTTTCCCTCCTGTAATGCCTCACTCTGCTCCCTGATATTGCTTTCTCATTGGTCTAGAGGTGTTGCAGGACCTACCCACAAATTCCACCTACATGGAACCTGCATTGATTCTAAAGATTGATTAGGGTAAATCCCTATTATGTTTAGCATCAAAAAGTTGAAGGTCAATAAGTCTAATTACATTTTTTATTTCTTATATTTAATGGTAATTTTACTATTTAAACTGTCAAATACTGTGCTGAATTTGTTTTCTTACATTCTCACGTTAGGCAGGTTTGAGTGTGGAAACCCTTATGGTCTGAGCAGTAAGTGTGTCCCATTCAACACAGCAAAAGAACATGTGCTGGTAAGTACCAGCATAAACTGCTGTTACAATATTATGGGGGTATTCAAATACTGGAGATGCGGCACGTGGACATCGTGCTGCGCACATTGCCGGCAATTACGGTAATAATAATAATAATAATATTATTATTATAAATTTTTATTTATAAGGCGCCACAAGCCGTCCGCAGCGCCGTACAGAGACAAACAAATTACAATACAATGGGAGACAGCACAGTACAGTAAACAGTAAGCACAGCAACTCGGTAAGCTCAATGCACAGCTAGAGAGGGCGGGGAAGGGGGAGGGAGGATCCGCAAATGACGGGGCCCAAGAAGGAGGGCGCGGAAGACAGGGAGACCCCAAGGGTGGAGGAGGGAGCGAGAGTGGACGTGGGGTGGAGGTCCTTCGAGGAGGAGGGCTAAGTAGCTGGAGAGCAGAGTTAGAAGTGGTGGAAACAGGAGGAGAGATGGCCCTGCTCAGAGGAGCGTACAATCTAAGGGGAGGGGTGGACAGACAGAGAGTCGCAGGGGAGAGAGGGAGAGTAGGGGGACGGAGGCAGAAGCTAAGGTAGGAAGTTAAGTGGGAGACAGAAAGGCTTTAAGAAAAAGGTGGGTTTTTAGGGCCCGTTTGAAACTGGACAGATTAGGGGAAGTTCCAGTGGAGGGGGGCAGCGCGGGCATAGTCTTGGATGCGCGTGTGGGAGGAGGTTATAAGGGGGGAAGAGAGGCGACGGTCAGAGGCAGAACGGAGAGGGCGGGATGGAGCATGAATAGAGAGGAGGGTGGAGATGTAGGGCGCAGTGGAGTTGGCGAGGGCCTTGTAGGTGAGTGTGAGGAGCTTAAAGAGGATTCTGAAGGGGAATGGGAGCCAGTGAAGGGCTAGGTAGAGGGGGGAGACAGAAGAGGAGTGGCGAGAAAGGAAAATAAGCCTAGCGGCAGCGTTAAGAGCGAGTCGAAGGGGTTCGAGATGAGAGTGGGGGAGGCCAGTGAGGAGGAGGTTGCAGTAATCCAGGCGGGAGATGATCAGAGAGTGAATAAGGCATTTGGTGGCATCTTGGGAGAGGAAGGGCCGGATGCGAGCGATGTTACGCAGCTGGAAGCGGCAGGATTTAGCAAGAGAGAGGATGTGGGGGCCAAAGGGGGGAGAGGAGTCGAGGATGACACCAAGGCAGCGAAGTTGGGGGACAGGGGAGATAGAGTTGTTGTCGACAGTGATGGAGAGGTCAGAAGGGGATGAGGTATGAGAGGGAGGAAAAACTATGAGCTCAGTTTTGGCAAGGTTAAGTTTGAGGAATCGAGAGGACATCCAGGAGGAGATGGCAGAGAGGCAGGTGGACACCCTAGAGAGGAGGGAGGGAGAGAGATCAGAAGAGGAGAGGTATAGTTGAGTGTTGTCAGCGTAAAGGTGGTAGCTGAAGCCGAAGGAGCTGATGAGTTCACCCAGGGAGGAGGTGTATAGAGAGAAGAGTAAGGGTCCCAGAACAGAGCCCTAAGGGACCCCGACTGGAAGGGTGGACGGGGGGGAAAGAGACCCAGAGGTGGTGACAGAGAAGGATCGGTGAGTAAGGTAAGAGATGAACCAGGACATGACTGGGCCGGAGAGGCCGAAAGACTGGAGGGTGTGAAGGAGGAGGGGGTGGTCAACGGTGTCGAAGGCTGCAGAGAGGTCAAGGAGGATGAGAAGGGAGAAGTGGCCCCTGGCTTTAGCAGAGAGGAGGTCATTGGTGACTTTAGCCAGGGCAGTTTCAGTGGAGTGGAGGAGGCGGAAACGAGACTGGAGAGCATCAAGGAGGGAGTATTCAGAAAAGGTAGGAGGTGAGATGGCTGCAGACGAGCCTCTCGAGAATTTTGGAGGCAAAAGGGAGAAGAGATATGGGGCGATAGTTCGAGAGAGAAGTGGGGTCGAGATTAGGTTTCTTAAGAATGGGGGATACGAGAGCATGTTTGAAGGAGGAGGGCAAGATGCCAGTGGAGAGGGAGAGATTAAAGAGGTGAGCGAGGTGGGAGCAGGTGGTGGGGGGAAAGGGAGCGAAGAAGGTGGGAGGGGATGGGATCCAGGGGACAGGTAGTGGAGGGGGAGGAAGAAATGAGAGAGTGGACTTCCTCCCCGGTGGTGGGACGGAAGGAGTGGAGGGGAAGGTGGTTGGGGGAGGGAGGACGGAAGAGTGAGAGGGGTGGAGGAGGAGATTTCAAGTCGGATGGCTTCGATTTTAGAGGAGAAGAATGAGGCGAAATCGGAGGCAGTCAGGGAGGAGGGAGGGGGAGGTGGCCAGGAGAGTGCTGAAGGTGGCGAAGAGGCGGCGGGGGTTAGAGGACTGGGAAGAGATGAGGGATTTAAAGAAAGATTGTTTAGCGAGTGAGAGGGCAGAGCTGTAGGATGAAAGGATGAATTTAAAGTGGAGGAAGTCAGCCAGGGAGCGGGATTTTCTCCAGTGACGTTCGGCGGTACGGGAGCATTTTTGGAGAAAGCGGGTAAATTTGGAGTGCCAGGGTTGGGGTTTGGAGCAGCGGGGGTGGATGGAGTGGGCAGGGACGACCGCATCCAGAGCGAAGGTGAGGGTGTGATTGTAGAGGGAGACAGCCTGGTTGGGGCAGGCCTGGGAGGAAAGGGGAGAAAGGAGAGTATCGAGAGAGGAGGACAGAGAGGCAGGGTCAAGAGCATCGAGGTTGCGTATGGACAGAGTAGGTTTGGGCAGGGGGAGGGGAGCAGGAGAAGAGGAGAGAGAGAAGGAGAGGAGATGGTGGTCGGATAGAGGAAAGGGAGAGATGGAGAAGTCGGAGAGACTACATAGGTAGTAGAAGACAAGATCAAGGGCGTGACCAAGGCAGTGGGTAGAGGAGGAGGTCCATTGGGTGAGACCAAGGGAGGAAGAGAGGGTGAGCAGTTTGCTGGAAGCAGGGTAGGTGGGGTTGTCGATGGGGATGTTAAAGTCACCGAGAATGATCGAGGGGAGATCAGAGGAGAGGTGGTGAGGAAGCCAGCTAGCAAAGTTGTCAAGGAAGAGGGAGGTGGGGCCAGGGGGGCGGTAGATGACAGTGACGCGGAGGTGGATGGGGTAGAAGAGGCGGATGGCGTGAGCTTCAAAGGAGGAGAAGGAGAGGGAGGGTTCAGGGGGAATGACACGAAAAGTACAGGTGGAGGAGAGGAGGAGGCCAACTCCACCGCCTGGGCGGGCACCAGGCCTGGCGGAGTGGGTGAAGGAGAGGCCACCATAGGAGAGGGCAGCGGGGGAAGTAGTATCAGAATCGGAGAGCCAGGTTTCAGTAACGGCAAGAAGGTTAAAGGAGTTGGATAGAAAAAGGTCGTGGACAGCAGTCAGCTTGTTGCGGATGGATCTGGCATTCCAGAGGGCACAGAAGAAAGGAGGAGAGGGGGGAAATGGGGATGAGGTTAGCAAGATGAGCAGTGCGCGGGGGAGGAACGGGAGAGGTAGGGCGGGGGGAGAGTATGGGTATGGCGTGAGAGCGGGGAGGCATAGTAGGGAGAGAGTAACAGAACAGTGAGATAGTGGGGACAGTGAAAAACGGGTAAGAACAATGGCAGGAAGACAATGAAAAGGTGGAAGATAATAACGAATTAGGGCGTGGAGGGCATGGAACAATAGTACAGTAAGATAATAAGTACAGCGGATAACAGGTAAGAATAAGCAGGGAGACAATAGCAAGATGGAGGACAATAACCAATTAGGGCGTGGAAGGCAAGGAATAATAGGAGAGGTAATAAGGACAATGGAAATAGGCAAGAATAATAGGTAAAAGTAGTTGCTGGTAAATATAAAATCAGGAAAAACAAGATAAAGGCATATAAATAGTAGAATAATAACAGGTAAAAAGTAGTTACTTGTAAATGTACAATCGGGAAAAACAAAATAATGGCATATAAAATAATGTTTTAAATGCAGTTGATGCAGTTAAGCCAGGGATTCAGCAGGAGAAGGGTTAATTGACAAGCCGGGTCGGTACACAGTAGATCAGTTGATGCAGATAAGCCAGGGATTCAGCAGGAGAAGGGTTAATTGACAAGCCGGGTCGGTACACAGTAGATCAGTTGATGCAGATAAGCCAGGGATTCAGTAGAGTTCGGTAGAGTTCTCTAGTCGTTTTATTTCGTGCCTCTATGAGGTGCGAGGAAAAATGAGCTGAGATTTCTGTCAAATCTCCGCAGTGCAGTGTCTCAGACGTTCCAGAGACACTTTGCGGCTGATTGAACACCCCACTCCCCATGTGTTTTGAGGCTTTACTTTTTTTTTGTTTATAGAATGTTGGTGGCCATGCACCAGAGAAATTTGATGCTGCTGTAGACTGGATGCTGAACAGTGATGGACATCTTGGCATATGGTGGGTAGAACTGTATACTGATACTAATATTTAGAAAAGTATACCTCTTGACTTTCTCACCTTACTTATGACAATATACAGTAACCCTTCCAAAAAGACATAGGACACATTTAAGTGACAATTATTTTTTTTTTTACTTTCAATAAAAAACGTTCTTTTAAATATTTGCTGACTGCCCACTGTTTTAAATGAACTGCTGGGTAGCCTATTTATTCTCTTTATTCCAGTGTCAAATAAAAGCTGCTCTGTTAGATCCCTGTTTAAAAAAAAAAAAAAAGTTATTCCCAAAGAAACTGACAAACCTCTAACTAAAAATTGACTAGTTCATAACGTGAGCACTTTCTCTGGTCATTAAGTAGTTAAATGGTATTGTCTGCTTTTTCTGTGATTAGGGCAAAGGGTGAGGACACTGAAGAGACTGTCACTGCAAGGGCTAAAATCTTCTGTTTTGAATCATCACGGCCACGTCTAGGAGTAACTTGTCGAATGAAGAATGCGCTCTACACAGCAATTTCTAACCTCTTTCTGGCTCTTCTTGGTAGGCGAGATTTAATTTTGTAAAGTATAATGTTAGTGCTCTTAGAATTAGTCTTCCCCATGTGGGTTAAACAAGTATTTTGGTTGGTTAAAGGGTCAGGGGTAAATCGACACTTTCTCTTCCAGATTCACAAGTCCCATAACCATGTACTCTCTCTGGTAGATTTATGGGGTGCTGGTGATAAGTTGTACCGAAGACGTAGGGCTCCAGTCCTTTTGCTGTAAGGAGTGGGGAGAGCTCTGTATGAATGATTTTAAATAACATGGGAATACATTTTTAAACATATATTTCTATGTTTTCCTATTTGACGCACACAATTATTGAGAGCTTGCTGGAATAGACGCACTTAGTTCAAAATTAATTGAATCTGAAGCTCCTTCCCATCTTAATCCTTCCTTCCATGATCAGCTACTTTGAGCTACTTTTTTTTTTTTTTGTATTTCATCTGCTATTCTATGGCGCCACAGTTTGCAGCAGTGTAAAATTTGCAGACTCCACCGTGGTAGATGCCACTTCCTCTGGTTCTTTGCGCCATGGCCCCCGGAGATGTAGCTGGTTACTGGTCTTTACCAGTCACTGAACTGTTTAGCAGTGCACAGTGGCACCAGATTACATTGTTATACCACTGACCGCACTCTGGAGCATCTGCAACTGAGACGGGCAACTCCAGTCTCACTCATCCAGAAGTTGTGACAGAGCTTGTAGTTGTTGGTTGGTCACTGGGTCCCATTCAGGTAGGTTAAAACAGGGGCTCTGCTGACCAGAGGAAGTCAGGTGGCCCCCTACTGTAGGATTGGAGATTTTGAAGTCTGTTTTTGTTGCGGTGGTGTATCGCTTGCACCCATTCTAGTGGCCGCTTATGTAAACAAAGCGTTAGACATGTGGACTGAGCAAATCATTCTAACACACCAACATCCTAATTGCGGCCTTTGATGAATAATGTGAGAAAAGCATCTGAGTATTTGGGGATGTGGAACTTGATGCAGGTCTTATCAGGAATCTCTGCCTTGGTTGCAGCCAGAGTCTCTGGACACTTACCCTTTGAGGAGAGTGTTCTCTTTGGTCCAAAATTGGACTAGATTCCATCCCAGGCCACATGGGAAAGTAGCGCTTTCCTTCCTTTGAATGCTTCACAACTGATGGCCCAGAGATTTCAGTCCTCTTGTTTTTTCCTGAAAAACAAGAGAATCTTCTTCCAGGGGTCATTTCTTTCAGCCAAGAGTGAACCGGCTTGGTCAGACAAATGGATCAGATTTTGTACATGTAGGTCAGAGGCATCATAGGAAACGGTTATATCTTGGACCGCTTCGGTCTTCCACCCTGAAGGTTTTTCTCTACAGCCCTACTAAGAGATGGGACAAGGAGGTTGGCCCTTCTGGAGGCTATCTACTTCTTGTTGTCATCAGGAGTGCTGAATCTGATATATCTGAACACTCACATGTAAGTTGACAGATTCAAGATGAGGTTTTTAAAAGCTGTCATAAACGACTTGAAGCAAGACTAATTTCTCATCCCGTGGAGAGGCATCACAGCCTTCTCTTCTTGCAAGTGTGGGTTCCCATTTTCAGTTCAAAGCTCTGCCCTATGGTCTGGCTACAGCACCAAGGGTATTCAATAATATTAGGGAAGTCATTGCATCCCTTTTACAGTCAAAATGGCTAACTATTCTACCATACCTTGACAACCTTCTGATAACGATGCATCACTCCTTCTGAACCCATTTCAGATAACAGTGGATATGTTGGAATCCCATGGCCATCCAGCACAATGCATGATATGTCCTGGTCTCCTCTTCCACACCAAATGTCAAAGAGAAGATCTGAGCCATTCAAAAATGGGTGAACGCTTTGTTTATGCTCAAACAGGTATCTATTCTCCATTGCATGAAGCGAATGAGGATAAATGGTGTCTACTTTCGAACCAGTGCATTTTGCATGCTTCCATTCACAGATGTTCCTGGGCTAAAATTCTGGCCAGGTGGATGAGATCTAAACTTCTTTTGGCAACACAGTATTTCAAACTGGTGCAGCCGACTGTTGGTCCCTTTTTTTGGTAGCTGAAGAAGCAAAATTTCAATAAGGGTCATCCCTTCTCCATTTGGGAATGCACCATTGTGACCCAGATGCCAATTTACTGTGGAGGGGAGCAGTAATTTTAAACCTCTAACTACAGGAACATTGTTCACAAGACAAGACAAGGCTACCCATAAATATTCTTGAGCTCAGGGTACTGTTAAATGGCCTGTTGCAAGCTCAGTCCCTCTTAAGGGGAGGTACAAGAATAGTCAAGGGTAAGACTACCGAGACTGGGTGGAAAAGTATGTCCCAGCAATTTTGGCAGTTTTCATCCCGGGGGTGGAAAGTCGGGAAGCCAGCTTCCTGATCAGGCATACCTTTCATCCCAGGGAAGGGTCTTTCACCGAATAGTGGAGAATTGGAGTCATCTGGATGTCTATTATGATGGCGTCTCGGCTAAACCACAAAGTGGATTGTTGCTGTATGAGAACCATGGATATGTAAGCGTTCCTCGTGGGCACTATGATGGTCCTGTGGAAATATCGACTAGTGTATCTTTTTGCCCTTATAGTAATAATGCCTTGGGTAATCGAGAAGATCAGAGAGGGTGCACTAATAATCCTTCTAGCACCAGACTGGTTGAGAAGATCATGGTATGCCAACATTCTTAGCATCACAGCAGTACCACCCTGGAGACTTCCTACAACAAAAGATCTGCTAAGTCACAGCCCTTTCTAGCACAAAGACTACTGTTCGGCTGGCTGTTGAGCCATGATCCTTAGTGCTAACGGTCTATCTGAGAAGGTCATTCGGACTGTGGTAACTTTTTGCAGAAACTGGTTTTCTGGCTTTGATCACTGAGTATGGAAAGCTTAAATAGCCTGGTGTGAGCGAAAATGAGTACACACTTTGGCTCCTTTTAAGGACCAAGTTTTGGCCCTCAAGGTATTCTTTCATATAAAGTTGGCTGTTTTTCCTGAGATTTAGACTTTTCTACCGGGGGTTCTACATGTTCAATTATTCTATGTTCTGCCAGTAACTCTGTGGGTCCTCTTGGTACAAGACTGCTTATCATTCGAGCTTTTCAATTCCACTGATTCCTTACTTGAAAAGTGTCTGCCATTCTGCCTGGCTATTGCTTTAACAAGAAGAGTGATTGACAACCCTATCTTACAGTTTACCATTTGTGGTTTTTCACAAGGATGGGACTATCATGTGCACCAAGGTGGTATTAAAATTTAATCTAGATGAAGGTATTGTTATCCTTAAATTATAGGATGATTTGGGAGTGAAGACTCTCCAACTGCTGGATGTGTTCAGAGGGTTTATGTAGATAGGCTGTCATCTTTGCGTAAGGCCACTAGTCTTCTAGCGATAGAACAATTTGCAGCCAGATAGGTTAAAGCTATGATTCGGCAGGCCTATGATTCTGTAGGGAAGTCAAATGTCTTTAAAGAAGGAAGCTTCAGAAAACGTGTCTTGCTCGCAGCTGTGCCAGAGCGTACTCTACCCTAGGAAAAACTTTGGAATGTCTTTACAGCAGTGCTTCTTTGTTTCCATGTGGGCGATGTTGCATTTCCAACCCTTTTATGCGATTTTTGAGGTTGGGTGTTCTGTTTGCAAGTTGTAACTCTTGTCTTGGTGGTGTTGCACCTTTCCTTTTGGACTTTGTAAGAACCCCCCCCCCCCCCCCCCCCACCCCCCCAAAAAAAAAACTGTCTGGCCAAGGGTGGAGGGTTTAAAAAGGGGAAGAGCTTCACATTCAAATCATTTTATATTAAGTGTGCCCACTCCAGTGAGCTCTCTATAATCCTGTTGTAACCATGTCCCTCAAATTGCATCCGACAAATGGATTTAATGGTGAGTACAAAAAATATATTTTTCTAATGTGTGGCTTTTTGCACCGTACATGCGGCATTTCACCATGCTGTGTGTTGAAAATTGGGTCAATGAGCCATAAACTTGCGTTGCATGGAAAAATCAAAATGCAACACTTTCCAGATGGAAAAGCACAGCCTTCTGACACCCTTGTGGAGCCACTTACCAGTGAACAAGAATCATTTTGTGTGTGGGAAGGGGGAGGGGGGTATTCAGGCCAATACAGAAAGTCCTTCAAAAAGCTTTTCACTGAGAATGCAATAGCATTGTCCTAACGAAAGAGCTTCCCTGTAACAAAAAAAAATAGGCTTCCTATTGATTGTCACTTTTCAAGCCAGCATGCCCATGTGACACTTTTATTGCTGAGCTCTCACTTAAAACTAAATAATCTACTCAGTTAGCAAGTGTAGAATATGCAGCTGTTGACTTTCCCATGTTCCCATTTTGTTGTAACTGTTCCAACTACATTGGTTTAATATCTTAACAGTTCCTTTTCCCTTCCAGGTATTTTCATTCTCTGGTTAGTGTTGATCCTCCTGAGATATCATTGGCAAAGGTTGGAGGAAGAGGAGAAGCAAATGTTTGATATGATTGAGAAAATCATTGGTATGTAAGAATTTTAGTGACCCTTTTATAGTAAATCTGTATGACTGTGAGAGGGTGGGAAGGAATAAGAATGAACAGACTGTTCTCTATTTAGGAAAGATTAACTGGATGGAGGGTTGGTCAGAGCCCACATTAACGCTCTTTTTATTCCCTTAATTTTTAAGATGTTGTAAAATGTCACTATAAAGATTGGACTCTTGGAATAGAACAGAATGCATATGTTGGTATCCTGCATGTGAGAGATACATTGATAATACCTCAAGACAGGTAAGAAGCAAAATGTAGTAATCTGAATTCTCAAAGCGTGCTTCAGTACACCATATCTAAGCAATGTTTAGCTAAGGCAACACTAGTCAACTTTGCACATGCTCTATTAATACTGCAAGATACATATACAACACAAGTACAGTAAGTCTTCAGTCTTGTGTGCCTTACAAGTACTACTAGGCTAGGACATTTGCTAGGACATAGATCATAGAATTTGTACAGAACACATATTTTTTTTTCAAATATCAGAATGTGGTTATATATTACAATAAAGGAATGGGCTATACAACACTGGTGTCATCTCTAATATGATAGGTGAATTTATAAACATGATAGTATGTTTATTAAGTTGTTAATAAATTTGCTTGGTTTAAGCTGGGTACACACTACAGAAATTTCAACCAACTTTTTATGCCGAGCGATTTTACATGCGATCGATGTTCCGATCGCTCGGTCCATGGACTGCATACACACTAGCCTTGTTTAGGAGGATAAAGGGAAAAGCGGACGTCCCTTTAGCGACTTTTTACAGCCATCTTGTCGTGAGCAATGACTGTAATTTCATACTCGCTGTTGTGGATCGGTCGGAAGTTTATACACCCTGCACAGCGTAAACAAGATTGGAACGAAAATATTAAACAGTACGACCAACCAAATGAGGCGACAATCGTCCATTTGGGCAGACTTTCGACCATTGTGTCACTGCACACACTGACCTGACTTTTGAACGAGCGGTCGTATGTCGGCTGATTTAGCCGATTATTGGATGAAAACTGTGTAGTGTGTACCCAGCTTTAGTATTCAGTGAATAGATTTTGTCTTTGCTTCTGTCCCATAATCCCTTTATCTCCTCCCAAACCCATCCTGTCAATCTTCTTGTGTGAAGTTCAATCACAATGCAATGTTGTGGCATAGTGATAAGGAGTGGAGATAATAGAGGATGACACACACTATACAAAGGTGTTTAGTTTTAAGGAGAGTTGACTTTACATTGATAGGGAAATACATAAGTGATTAGTTGGCTTTGTAGTGGCATTTAAATAAAGTGTAGACTTAGAGAATTAGAGTACAATTCTAAATGTAACAGACCATTTTGTCATCCAGGTTAGGAAAAAAAATCTGGTTCTGAAATGAGGCAGGAGCATTGTTAAAGCAAAAAAAAGATATAAGGAAACAGGAGAATGAAGATAAAGTGGTACATTTGGTTGAGCAGAATCAGGTGGGTAAAGACTCAGACTGAGGAGAAAATGGCACAGCCGCCAAGTTAAAGGGACAAAGCTTTGTTAAATAAAGAAATGAAAGGAGCAAAACTAAAGGAGGAATTGTAGGATTAAACATGGAGGGAGAAAGTTTTGTGAAGGAACTTAAGTAACAGGAATATTGTTGCAAAAAAGGTAGACATTAGACAATTTACAGAGGAGAGGGTCCTGACAGAATTCTCAAAACGAAAAAAAAGTAAGTGAGTCAATGGGGCTAGATAGGATACATCTGGTCACGCCACTAACTGAATTAGTTATCCAGTCACTATGAACAGGAGACTGGAATAGCGCAAGTATGTATTCCACAAAACTGCAACTAGAGAATAGAGGCTGGTAGCTATAGGCAAGTGAGCCTGATGTCAGAAGCCCGGAAATTAATTGAAAAACTGCATCATAAAATATTTGGGCATCATGGATTTACTGGGGGAGATGTCAAACAAATCTGCTTCTTTTTATTATTATTATTCTTTGTCTGGGGGACTGAGGTCAAAATGGAGCTGTAGATGTAGTTTATCTACATTTTAGGAAGTCTTTTGACACCCCTTGTCGCTCAAAGCTTGTCGAGTGCATATGATATTGATTTGAAGGACAGAGTTGCAGTAAATGGATTGCATTCGGGGAGAGGTTAACAGTGGAGTATCCTAAGAATCTTTACATGGACCAGTCCTCTTTAAAATATTTACATTACAGTGACATTACTACTGGTATTTATAAATCATTGGCTTTATGCAGATGATACAAGGATATGTAACCATATAGATACAGCAAGGGTGACCAAAATGATTTATCAAGTGTGCGGCAACTGCAGTTCAATGCCAAAAAAAGTGAAATCATGCACTTAGGTCTCAAATCCAAATGCAGAATATACAAAAAAACGGTTAAAAAAATGGCACATACTGATGAGATAAAGGATCAAGGAGTCACTTAAATGTTGTCAGACAATGTAGCACAGGAAGGAAGAATGCCAGTTTGATGCTAGAATACATAGGAAGAGGAATTGGCAGAAAAAGGGAAGTGGCGATGTCACCTTATAGCCCAGATCTCCAGCGGAGCATGAATAAATAAAACTGCAAAATTTAGCAGGAAGGACAAAATAATTTCCATATGTATAGCTTGGAGCAGTGAAGGAAGAGGGAGGATACGATAGAAGCCTTCAAATCTATCAAGGGCTTTAATGAGTTTCAGGGCGGAAGCATCCTGCAGAGGAAGAGAAAGATTAGAACAAGAGGACATGGACAAAAATTGGAGTATAACATGTTTAGGGGGAAATTACTTTACAAAAGGGGGTGATAGGTGAAATAACCTTCCATCAGTGGATGCTACAGGATAAGACAGTTGGGCAAATGTAACACGTTTGGGATAGCCATTTGCCTATTCTAAATCTGAAAAAAAATTATAGAAATTCTAGTATAGTACAGACAGCAGTTTTGGGATAGTGCCTAGAAAACCCCATTAATGGATACAAGAAGAAGAAAAGAACAGTGCCTGTATACAGTGCCATAAGTGATACATGTTATGATAATAATGGAAAATAATTAGCCCACTAATATCCAAAACTACAAATAAATATAATTAGAAATGGGGGGATTTAATAATTAAATAGCTTGTATATTTAGAATAACATTTGTTTTTTGAAAAAAACCAGGTAAACAAATATAATATATATCAAATGAAACTGAAACGGCTGAAGGAAAAGTATTTATATTTGCAATCAAAATAGAACCAAAATATCTCAAGCACTACAGATCTGTAGCACAATCAAATAGGATTTGGTCTCGTCTCTTTCCTCCTCTAGAGTGTAACATCTGAAGCGTTGTATCAGATTATTATGACTTTATCAAGGAGGCAAACTATAATGGATTCATACCATCCCCCATAGTAATGGTATCCAGTCGTCTGGTGTGCCTCATTATCCATCACTGCTTTGTAATCACATCCAAACCCAATAGAAATGTGAAATATACAGTGAGGTATTGATAATAATCAAAATTTGCTTACAAAAATGGTTAGCAAAATGAACACTATAAAAGGGAGCAGTGTCTCTTCAAAGGGATACCAATTAACAAAAGGAAAAATAAGGGGGGTGGGATGTTTAACTGGAGAAACTAATACTAAATGCACTGAACTCTGATGTCTCAGTGATGCCACCTGGGAGCAAAGTATGAAGCTTAAACATCCAGAAGGCGTCTCTGAGATACAGTTGCTGGAAATGATTGAGACGTGGGGTGTATTTAATATGTGACAGGTCTGTAAGTTTAAGACCTGACATATGTTATAAGTACTTGGACCCAATATTGTTTTCAGCTTTGATCAAGTCATAACACATGACAAAATGTGTCAGGTGGGACAATTGGTAGAGGAGAAAAAAAAAACAAGGCCATATTCGATTCGATTGTGCTAAAGATCTAAACAAGCTCTTGGAATTATATATTGTGGCTGCAATGGAGAATAATCCCTTCATACTTTGGATGGTACCGACTGTTCCTACTTAGGAGTTGAGCTGGCCACTCGCTTATGTTGTGATTTCCTATTATCGGAGCTGTATTATTGCTGCATACATACTGGAATCCAGGAGCAAAAGAATACCAAGGGATTCATGCAGTCCGGTTCGTGATTTAATTGAGATCTGTGCATTTATCTTTTATTGCCCAAAAACCTAACAGACGTTTCTTTTCGTACGTACACACATGCAGACTATGCAATATATAGCGCTTGAGATATTTTGGTCTCTCTTGATTTACAAATACAAATATTTTTCCTCCTCTAACTCTTAATTCACCTGTGTTTTGTTTATTTAGCTATAGATAGAGAGATATAGATATATATTGTATATGTAATGTTAGTTTTATTGTATTTTTTAAAATAATTGTTGTTCTAAATATACAAGCAAGTTCTTTGCAATTGAGTCCTGGCTTTTCTAGAGATTTATTTTATTTATTTTCTCTCTTGATATGGACTAGATGGTCCATGTGGCTCATATTGACCATCAGCATGTGACATAGAGCAGGTAAAGTCAAAGCAGTCTGAAACCCCAAATCTGGCTCATAACATAAATTGTGCATATTCAGTACTGTTTCTTAGACACAATTAAGAGTGCCTTTTAACGTTGAAATTTTTCTTATGCCAACTTCTAGTTACACATTGACACACAGGAGAAAATCAACCACTTACTTTTGCATTTGTGTAGGAAACGTTTAAAGAAAGTCTGGGATCGTGCATTGCAGTTTATTGAAGATAACGAATCCCGCCTCCGCACAGAGTCGCAGCGTGTAGCTGGCGCAGATTTGAGGGTGTGGCGCTGGACCCATTCCCCTAATGAATATTACAACGAAAGGATGATGTCTGCTTCACCTTTATCCTCTTCCATGTATGAATAATGCATATGGCATTGGTCAGGGGTAGTGATGCTCTGCCAGGTTGTTTAATGAATTGCTTTTTGTGGTAGTCAGTTAATGTAAAAAAAGAGACACAAGGTGATACGTGGCTATAGATGACTTTTAATGTAAGAGCCGGTAAATCTTGCTGCATTAAACAATTAATTTGTATTTGTGTCTTCATGCATTTTCCTTTTTACTGTAGGGAGTAAATAAAATGAACAGTTGGTATTTTTAAAATATTTTGTGAACTATTAAATGAAAAAAAAAAAAAAAAGATAAATTAAAAGATTTAGTACGTGTAATAATTCACTCCTGCAGCTTGACTGCTATTAATTTCCATCCATATTTGGTGGGCTATCATATAGCTCTGATTCTGTACTTTGTATTCATCTTTTTTTTGACACTCATTACTGTCCAGATTTCCCTGTATATCTTTAGGTAATAGACTACATAAAAGCATATTACCCCCCCTTTCCAAACGCTTAACAAGACCCTCTGCTATTCTTTGCGTGAAATTGCTTTACATGTAGAAAGGGGGGAGTAAAAGGGTGGTGCATGAGATGTTGTAATTTGTTCCTGCAGGGGCTCATGGGAGATCTAGACACTTGCTGTCTCCTCGCATGACTGCTCCCGTTCTAGACAGTGGTTATTCCTGCACAGCAGAGATGTTGTTTATAAGCAGCAGCAGAGAAGCAGAAAATTCAATTATTGGAGAATAACACAACACCTGCACTACAAGAATTAACCTTTGCAATGCCATCACTTCATTTTTTTTATACATGTAAATTAGCTAAATAATCTTGATATGCAAAATAATGCTGAAACTCCGTTATGTGACACTAACACAACACAGAACAAAGTGCAGTATTGACATCTTAATTATTACAGTACTGTATAACTCTGACTAAATGTATCATGTTTTGTATCTGTTTGAAATATCTGTGCATTGATTAATTACAACTCCAATTTGTCTAATGGTTATTAGTATTCCTCCCAACATTTGGGTTGGTGGCCTCGGAACAGGGATGTGGTGCTTTTGAAGCGCTAGGCTGCCCTATTCTCCCCTTCAAACACCTTCATTGCTGTGAGCACTGCTATGTAGAGCAGCATTGAACAGCAGATACTTTCCACCCGCAGAGAAATCTGTCCCAATCAGGATGGCGGGACAGAGCCCTCATATAGGGACTGTCCTGACTAAATCTGGTTGGTTGGGTGGTATGTATTAGTATTTCTCTTGCACAGTTGGGGGACACTGCTCACCATGGGGTATAGACGGCGCTGTTTGGAGTTAGGCACTAAAAAAAAAAAAAAAAAAGACTTGTTTGGCCTGTTCCCATCCCCTCTATCTCCCCTCTTACCGGAGATATACGTTTTAATTGGAGTAGGCACGTATTTCTTTCACTTAGAAAAAGATAAAAATATCTGACTGCCGTGTTTAGCTGTATTCAGGGTGGGACAGCCGTACAGTGCTTAAAGCTGACTTTCCCCTCCAACTTAGGCTGGACACTGCAATAGGCTCCCCGGCAGAAGTGATCACTCGGTCACTCAGAAAGTGACTGGGGACACAATGCTGTACTAGGACAGCAGCTCCAGTCTCCCATTTCCAACTGGATCAAGCCTGAGCTGTCGGAGGTCTCTGCCCACACCTGCACACCACGGCACCGTTGAGGAAACGCCGAGGGATGCCAGGTACCAAGTTCTGGGGCAGTTCACTGGCAGGGAGCTCTGGGCACACAGCTGCTACCAGTTTTTCTGTGACTGATACAGGTGCCAATTTGTGAGCAGGAGGTGGTACTTGTAGTGGGCAGAGACACTCCGTCTCAGGCTTTGCTCACAGCAGCAGCTTTTTCACACTGCTTACAGCCTCTGCGGTGCCTGTCACAGTTGTCCTGAGGGAAAAACTTCAATTCTCAGGCTGAGTGAATTTTTATCGCCTACTTTTTGCCTGTCATTGTATCATCATCATCATCATCATTTATTTATATAGCGCCACTGATTCCACAGCACTGTACAGAGAACTCATTCACATCAGTCCCTGCCCCATTGGAGCTTACAGTCTAAATTCCCTAACATACACGCACATACAGACAGGCAGAGACTAGGGTCAATTTAGATAGCAGCCAATTAACCTACTAGTATGTTTTTGGAGTGTGGGAGGAAACTGGAGCACCTGGAGGAAACCCACGCAAACACGGGGAGAATATACAAACTCCACACAGATAAGGCCATGGTCGGGAATTGAACTCATGACCCCAGCGCTGTGAGGTAGAAGTGCTAACCACTTAGCCACGTGCTGCCTGTATGTTTTATTCTTCTATATAGGTATCGTTCCACCTTTCATATATAGCGGGCACTACTTCAAACACAATCGCATATAGTGTGTGTGTGTGTATGTATATGTATATATATGTGTGTATGTATATGTATATATATGTATATATATGTATATGTATATATATGTATATATATGTATATGTATATATATGTATATATATATATATGTATATATATGTATATATATATATATGTATATATATGTATATATATATATATGTATATATATATATATATATATATATATACAATAATCTGTGTTACTGATTTTTCTAACACAAAAGTCAATTTGTGTGTGAAATACTCAGTCACCGGGGCATATTCAATTGTCCGTGTTATTCGCAAAAGTAACGCGGCGTTAACAGTATTACGGTAACTCTAAGCCGGATTTCAGCTCTCAGCTCCCTGAGCTGCGAGCTAAAAGCCAGCGTTAAAAGTACCGTAATAACGGTAATAGTGTGCAAGCCGCGTTACTTTTGCGGGTAACGTGGACAATTGAATATGCCCCATCTTGTCAGAAAGAGGGACTAGTTCCATGTCCATGACTGCCGGTACCACTTTGTCACCTTGAATAAGAAAAATATTTTACCAAACAAAATTGCCTTGTAGATGGTTAGACCCGGATACTCTGTGCGCGACTTGCGAGGCTGAGGACCTGGACTAGCACTCATCTGGGGAGGCCTCCGGCGTACCAGCCTGGGCCAGGACACTTCCCTTTGGACAGGCATTGCAGCAACTCCAAGAGATGTTAGCGATGTCCATTGCACCTACCTGGATGCAAAACCTGGAAAGATCTGTACAAGGTCTGGTCAGAGTTTCTGCATCCCTGGAAAGAATATTAGTCTTCTTCCTCAGGTAGGCAGTGCAAATGCCAAGTTCAAACCCAGGCCCAAGAACTGCCAGAGTCGGACACTAACCCATCTCTTATTGGTGACTTGTTGAAGACTGAGAAACTAAGGAGTTATCTGCCTGGGAGGATGATTCCCCCAACAGGCAAGGAGTGGAGGATCTCATTCTAGCGGTAAAACAAGTGCTAGACATTTCTGAGGACGGCCAGGTGACTTATCAGGTATCCATGAAAAAATTGTTTCTTTTTTAGTTTATTTTCCATACTCCCCACAATTGACAGAGATTTGGCAAGAGGCCAGAATGAAACCTAATAGTAGATATCCGATTCCCAGAAGATTTTGCCTAATTTAGCCATTTCCAGACTCTGAAGTGGAGTCATGGGAAAATTACTCCAGCGTGGATGCTTCCATTGCGCATTTAGCAAAAGTCACTATTATTCCACTACCCAGTGCTGCTAACATAAAAGATGTCACTGATCGAAAATGTGAGGGCATCATGAAATACATATATTTTGGTTTCAGAGGCTTCCCTACATCCCGTAACGGCGGCAGCATGGGTAGTAATAGCGGTGGAAAAGTGGGCCTCTTCCCTCAGTGATAGCCTTCAGTCGGGAGTTCCTAGAGCTGAACTGTCTTCCTTGGCCGACCACATTAAGGAGGCGGACTAATATGAGATGCAATACTTTACACAGGTCAGGAATTATCTGGGACCTCCCTGGAAGTGGCTGCTACACACACACACACTGTGGTTGAGATCATGGGACACCAATGCTAAATCTAAAATGCTTTTGGAGGCATTACCATATGATGACTCCGCATTATTCGGTCAACCTTTAGAGAAATTCATCTCTCAGGCCACTGGGGAAAGAAGTGCATTTCTGCCAGTGGCTGCTCCCAAGACAAAAGATAGGCGTTTTCGTTTTGCAGGCAGATCCAAAGGCACCCCTACCAGAGGACATTCCTCAATAGCCCGGGGAGTCACACAGGTTGGTAGGCAGGCTTGGACAGGGCGGCAGCACCACCATACTACCCTTCCAGAAGTACGGTGTTGGGGGCCGTCTCCTGATGTTCTGGGACGAATGATACAGTTCTGCCACAGACACCTTTGTAGAAGGAATAGTTCTTAGGGGTTATATCGTAAATCTTTTGGGACCGCCCCCGCAGTGTTTCATGGTTACTCCCCCTCCGCGAGAAGAGGCATGAGGGTGAGCCTTCATAAAGCTATTCTCTCCCTGTTCGGATCAGGGATGATTGTACCGGTCCCAAAAGAACAACGGGGGTTGGGGTTTTACTCGAATCTCTTCCTGATACAAAAACCAGACCTGTCATACTGTCCCATTCTAAACTTAAAGTCCCTCAACGCTCACTTGAGGGCTCCCAGTTTCTGCATGGAATTAATCCGAACTGAACGAGTTTTTAGCATCCTTCGACATCAAGGATGCTTACCTTCATATACCAATATGGCAGGGACATCACATCCTCCTCAGGTTTGCGGTGGACCAATCTCCCTTTTAATTCCAGGCTCTGCCCATTGGTCTGGCAACGGTACTAAGAGTATTTACGAAAGTCATGGCAGTGATTGCTGCAATCTTACATCAGCAAGGATTAACAGTCCTTCCGTATTTGGACAATCTCCTGATAAAGGCAGATTCGGCGTCTCGGACGAGGTCCCATCTGCATCTGACTGCCCAGATATTAGAGTCTCACTGCTGGATTATAAACCTAAAAAAATCAAGTCTAGTGCCCACTCAACACATGGTTTTCCTGAGCCTTTTGTTCAACACCAGTTGCCAAAGAGTCTTTTTGCCTCCAGAAAAAATCCGGAACATGCAACAACAGGTAAAAGCTCTGTTGTCCCCAAAGCGTGTATCCATCTTTCAGTGCATGAAGATGATAGGACCATGGTGCCATGCTTCGAGGCGATTCCATTTCCGCCTCTTCCAGTAAGAGCTCCTTTCGAAATGGAACAGGTCGATTCCCCATTTAGAAGTCCAGTTCCTTCACCTGTCACAGAGAACCCACCTGACCTTTGTTGTGGTGGACGCAAGCAGGGAATCTCAATCAGGGAAGACCATTTTCAGTATGGGATTGGACCATTGTGACAACCGATGCCAGGCTGGGGTGGTGACATTGAATCTCTGACTGCAGGGCCTCAACCCATCAATGTACGAGAGCTAAGGGCAGTCTCCAAGGCGTTGGTCCAAGCACAGTCCCGATTGAAAAACAGATCCATTTGTATTCAATCCAACAGTGCCACAGCCGTGCCATATATCAGCCACCAAGGGGGAACCAGAAGTCCTCTGGCCATGAAGAAGGTGGCCAAGCTCATGGTGTGAGCGGAACAGTGGGTTGGTGGTATTCATACCAGGAGTGGACAACTGGGAAGCAGATTACCTGAGTCACCATGCCATTCACTCGGGAGAGTGGTCCCTCCACCCAGAGGTTTTCTCACTGATTTTGCAAAGGTGGGGTCAGCCGGAAGTGGACATGATGGCCTGTCGGTTGAATTGCAAGGTCACCAAGTATTGTGCCAGGTCACGGGATCCTCAAGTGTACCTAGTGGATGCCATGATGGGTCCTTGGAGGTTCGGGATGATTTACATCCCCCCCCTATACCAATGTCACCCTGGGTATTGAATAAGATCAGACACAAAGGAGTCAAGGTCATTCTTCTGCCATCTGATTGGCTAATAAGACCATGCTACACAGATTTTTTTCACCATGACAAACGGCGCACCTTGGAAGATCTGCTCAGCCAAGGTCCGTTTTTTCATCAGGACCTAGCACGGTGGCTTTGACGGCCTGGAGGTTGAAACCTTAATACTCCGATGTAAGGGTCTCTCAGATAGGGTCATTCACACAATGATAAAGGCTAGAAAACCAACATTTTAGAGAAATTATCATTGTGTCTTGAAGACATATAGATTGGTATGAGCAGAAGTGTGTGTCAACCTCCTCCTTTCCATTTAGCCACAGTGTTCGCATTCCTTCAGGACGATTTGGATAAGGGTTTGTGGCTGGTATCCCTTAAGGTACAGGTGCCGGCCCTGTCAACTTATTTTCAGAGGTGTCTGGCTCTACTGCCAGAGGTACAGACTTTTCTCCAGGGGGTCTTGCATGTTCTGCCACCCTTTGTTCCTCCGGTGGTTCCTTGGGACCTAAACTAAGTCCTAACTGCATTACAGAAACCGCCATTTGAACTGCTGGAATCTATTTCCTTCAAGCTTCTCATTTGGAAAGTTGATTTTTTTTTGGGCAATTTCTTCGGCAATACGTGTGTTAGAGTAGGCAGCACTTTCCTGCAGAGCTCCCTTCTTGGTTTTTCATGAAAACAGGGCTGTCTTCAGAACTCTGCCTTTCTTTCAACCAAAAGTTGTATGCAAATTTCATATAAACCAGGATATAGTGATCCAGACGTTGTCTAGAGAGCCTGCATCCAACAGTCAGGGCTCTTTGACGGAATTGGATGTGGTCAGAGTCTTACGGGCCTATGTGGTTCGTTCGTCTGCAGTTCACAAGACCGTTTCTCTTGGTTCTGTATGATGCTCAAAAACGTGGCACGAAGCAAACTATAGCCAGGTGGATAATGGCTACCGTTAGTCAGGCCTATGTTTCTCACGGGTCTCCGGTTCCTGAGGGCCTCATGGCCCACTTGGTACTTCCTGTTCAGCGGGGCACGGGGCCTCAGTCGAGCAGTTGTGTCGGGCAGCCACATGGTCGTTTGTCCACATATTCACTAAATTTATCATTTTCGTGTTTTTGGAGGCACAGTTTGGGCAAAAAGTTTTGCACGCAGCTCAGGTTGCGTGTTCCCACCCATGAGGGGCAGCTTTGGAACGTCCCCATTGTGAGCAGTGTTCCCCAACTGTATGTGCAAGAGAAAACATTTTTGTACTTACCGTAAAATGTTTTTCTCTTAACACAATTCGGGGACACTGCGATTCCACCCTTGTCTGTTGTTTCTAATGGTTCATGAGCGCTCTGTTGATTGTGTTGCACCTCTCTCTTGTGGCTTTGTAAGATAAATAATTGATATCTCTGCTGAGAGGGGGCATAGAGGGGATGGGAGCAGGACAAACAGGTCTTTTTAGTGCCTAACTCCACACAGCGCCCTCTCTATCCCATGGTGAGCAGTGTCCCCCACCTGTGTTAAGAGAGAGACATTTTACGGTAAGTGCAAAAATGTTGTTTTTTGTTTTTTTTAAACATTGGTGTAATTGATGTCTGTTGAAGCAATGGAATCATTTAAAGCAGCAAATCTCATGAACAATGAGGTGGTTTTTTCTGTTTTTGTTCACTGTTGCAGACCATAAGAAGAATCTTGGTATTTACCATTTTTCCTTGGTTTGTTTCTTTGGGCTGTAAATGAATTATGTGTAATTCTGCATCATATCATGTTACTACCCTGGCACCCACAGTCGCCTGGCATGCCATGCAGTGAACAAAGAAGCTTTGGAAGGCCCCTCTCATCTCAGTGTACTGTAAAATCCTCCCTCTTCTCCTCTCCCCTCCTACCTTCATTTGATGTGCTGTGAGACTGTTTGTGATTGGCAGCCATACTTTGTGCCCTCCAGATAGATTTTGGAAAGAAGATAATGATTTGTAGAAGGACAGCTAAATAATGATTATTAGATGCCTGTGTGAAACGTACTTAAGTAGCAGTTTTAAAGGGAACAAAATATATATTTTTTGTGTTGGGAGTACTGCTTTAAAAATAATCCTCTCTTCGGTATGTTCATACAAATAATCACTTAAGCCACGAAGTAACTATATAGGTGTAGTAATCAAACTATGTATTAATATGACTATATATTAATACATAGTAATCAAACTACACATCTATAGTTACTTTCTGGCTAAAGTGTTTTTTTGTATGAACATACTGAAGAGAGGATTAAATAATGAGTTAGGGCAGCTATCAGCATCTGCGTGCCACCTAGCTCAAAGGGAATAGATTTCCCTTTCTCGCAGTACATGTGTGTTTGTGTATATATAATATATTAATATTAGGCCAGTATAAATGTAGAACAGTTCTGTTAACCAATGCTCTGATAATAAACATTTTCCTCTTATACTGGTGATGAGTAAAGATTTAAAATGAATGTGCTGTGTTGCATAAAAAAGCCAGGTATCTATGCAACAAAGTTAGTGTTGAATAAAATCAGAGCCTTGCGTACGTCTCTGCTTGCTTCATTTCCCCCCATATGATACATCCTCCAGGCAAATATCTTCTAAAGGCAGAATTGGTGAACCACTGCAAATGTGCTTTTCTGAGTATTTATGAGGGTCAGAGAGGGGACAAAAATTCAAATTACCCATGGCAGCTATTGTTGCTACAAATAAACTTCAATGTAGTTCTCATTATGTTTATTCCTTTATATCAATAAGTAGTGTATGGATCAACACTAATGTTGAGAAGTATGTTCATTATTAATTTTTGTAATTGTCATTTATTTTGACACAGTTTTGAGTACATGGTGGGCCATGCACAAATACTCTGCACCGTAACAGTCTCATGTGTACACTGTATAATTGTCTAGCAATGATAGAGAGAGATTTTACATGTATATTGAATTAACTTTTTGTCTAAGCCTAAATATTGTAAAAGAAGTTGTAGTGTAACGTCGAAGAAGGATTATTTTCCAAGATGACCCTAAAGCTTTTTTTTTATTATTGCAATCAATCCATATGGACTAATATTTTGGTCAAATTGGAGAATTGTTTCGATGAGAGTGGCAGCTTATGAATCAACCTAAAATGTTATATTTTCATGAATGAAGCATGGTGTCCAAATGCATTGTTTTGTTGTTAGTCTGACTGTACATTCAGTCTTTTTAAAAGGAAAATGTCACAATTTGCGACCACGAGCTGCTCAGATACATTTTTTTTAAAAAGTCAAGTAACTCATGTTTAGTTGATTCATTCATTTGCTAAACGTTCTAGGTTAGTACTTCTCAAGGAAAATATTATTGGGTCTACTGCCAAACTAGTGGCTACATGCGGAATCTACAGATAAAGCACAAAAGATATAAAGGAAAAAGTCTGCATGCCAAACATGTTAATGTGTTTTGTTTTTAAAATGTTTTTATTTATGAGATGCCCCTTTTTGCCCTCAACACCATTATAACAAATATCACATCTATATAAGGCAATGAAAACTTATGATCTTCCTTTATAAAGGTTCAACGTACTACTTTGAGCTGTAGAACAAGGGGATCATGATACAAATAACATACAATGATCAGAGCAGTAACTAGGCATGTGCGGGCGGTGCCGTTGCCCAGGGCGACAAGGGGGTGCAGCAGCCGCCCGCTACCCGGCTCTGTATCTACAGGCTTTTACTTCCACAGTGAACGCATGTGCATTCCACTAAGAGGAAGTTCCGCATTTGGAACGCAAACTTGTATTCCAAATGCCGAACTTCCTGTCAGTGGAATGCACATGCGTTCACTGTGGAAGTAAAAGGCTGATCCCTCTTCCCCTCTCCCTCTCTCTTTTTCTCTCCCTCTCTCCCCATATCCAATATTTATAGCTATGAGAGATCTAATATTGCCCTCCTCCCCTCTGTAAATTAATGACAAAAGAACAAACACCTTGGGCTAGATTTACTAAGCTGCGGGTTTGAAAAAGTGGGGATGTTGCCTATAGCAACCAATCAGATTCTAGCTTTCATTTATTTAGTACCTTCTACAAAATGACAGGTAGAATCTGATTGGTTGCTATAGGCAACATCCCCACTTTTTCAAACCCGCAGCTTAGTAAATCTAGCCCCTTGTTTAGGTAGAACTGATATGAATATTTATTAAATGGTCTGAGCATTATCTTCTACATTTCATACAAGTGCCAGTTCTAAAGATTGTTAGAACTAAATAGCTAAAGGCACATTGTAGTTATTAAAAATTAGATTTTAGTGTTCCCCCTTATGGTTAAAATAGTGCATTCGCTATTGCCCAAAGCACCTTTTTACATATCGCAGTGTTTTGAAGGGCAAAGGAAGCTGCATCGCACTGTTTTGAGGGGCAAAGGAAGCTGCATCGCAGTGTTTTGAGGGGCAAAACAAATACTACATGGTACAGTGTGATGAAGAGAGCCATTACTCTGACATTATATGAACTGGGGGCATTACTGTGCCATAATATGAATATAATATTAAAAAACAGATTTTTGTCAGTTAAGATATTCTTTAATATTTTTTCTTTAAAATGTTAAAACTCTTTCTTATAACAATCTAGTTTTGTGTATCTCTGTTACTGTTCTTATTTGAGTATTAAGTGCATGAAATATTGGAATACCTTTCGGTATATATTTTTGCATACTTTAAATGGTCATTAGGGCAGAGAACCGGTTGTTAATTTATTTGAATCCCACCACTGTGTGTGTGTGTGTGTGTGTGTGTGTGTGTGTGTGTGTATATATATATATATATATAATCATGTGTTTGCAAATATGTGTAACAGAATTCTTTCAGTAAAGTGCTAGCCACACCCCCATATTAGGTTGGCCATACCCACTTGACAAATGTTACTCCCACTTAGATGGGGGCCGCCGGTGCCCTGTCTCGCCCAGGGCACTAAAATGTCTATTTACGGCACTGACAGTGATGTGAAACAGAAGTTTAAGATGATCCTATCCAAATGAGCTTAAATTATGTATCAGGTGTTGGGACCAATTGATACATAAGGTTGCAGAATCACAATTGCAGCTGGAGGTGGGGTAAGTGTATGGGCGCCTTTATTATTAAAGCAACCATAGATGACTAGCATTTCTGTGCAGCTGTTAGTGTGGTATGGTTGAGTGGAGACATGAAAGATAAACCAGCTACTGAAGAAATGCCAAGACAGATGCTAACAACCATCATTGTCCTTAACCATTTATTTTAACTGAAGGTTCTGACGAAAAGGCATTCAATCTTGTGATGCATGGGCAATCCTTTGGTCATCCACAAAGTTGGAGCTGCTGTCTGCCTGGCAAATTTTCTTTGTTATCATTCTCACTGCTGGACACTTGTTCAACATGTTCATTGTATTGGCAGCTGAAGGAGGCTGTGGACTTCAGAGGACAGAGGTGAAAACAGCAATGTCCATTGAACTCTCTGGGTCCAGCAACTGAACTGAGCTGATATTCCAGTAGATCTTTAAAACAACACTGCCCTTTGCATTATGACACTCCTCTGAACAACCTTGCAATTTCCAAATGGCTTCACAGATTTGTAACTTTTGTGAGAATATGATTATATGGGTGGTAGGGCAGAGAGCTTGTCTAAGGTGCAACCATCTTTTACTGCCATCCATATGCTAGTAGACCAGAATGTCATGCAGCACCTTTTGACCAGCAATCACAAACATCTAGTAAACTTATCCTGCTTTTACTCATCTGTCTCCATTGTGTGTAGAGGGTTTGAGCACATGTGAATATCCAACAATGTTGACTGCCTGCCTGCCTGATCTCCAACCGTTGCTTGGGTGATGGATCAAGACAGAAGATACAGTCAATGCTGTGATTGGTAAGAATGCTGCCAGTATTATTACCAGTGAAATTGCTGACTTGTCTCCTGCAAAGTCCATTGGCGTGGCCACTCTGTTTTGCAGTGTCCTCTTGAAAATCCTAAACTGGGCCACAGCAAATCTGAATGCTCAGTTGGCAGCCCTAGAGAAAAAGAGTCTTGTCCATATGTGTATGAATCTATATAAGCATATAAGCCAAACATCTATATATGTGATTTAAGCTCTTCTGCTTAAATCCTACAGCACCTGTACTTCCTCAGATGTAAAATATAAAGATTTTGCCCTCTATGTAGTACTGAAAATCATGTTGTACCATTCTAATGTAAGGCACACTGTATTAGGTTTAGTGCTCCTTTCTAATTTATATACCTAATATAAATCAAATGGTTATATATAATGTAATATTGTGAAAATATGTAACATGATATTTTTAAACCAAAAAGTGATGCAGTTGTAGTCAGTAGCATTATCATCTCAATTCAGTTAAAATGTTTAAGGTTTAGACAAATTTTTAGCAGAAAAGGTTATACACAGTTAATTAAAATGAAGGACAGTAGTGGATCCAGGGAGAAGTAGGACTAACATTTTGGGTCAGAAACAGTTTGGCAGTTGCTTTATCTGGATCAATTTAAAATATAAGAAAGGGATCACAGGAGATCCAAAATAGGTTGAACTTAAAGGACTGGTGTCTTTTTTTCAACCTCAACAACTATGTTATATGTTTCTCAAAAGTGTTAAGATAACAGAAACATGCTTAAAATTGCTGGAATTTTGTACATTTGTTCTTGTATGTTTTATAAAGATTCTTGCAGCCTTCCAATAGCATTAGAATATGCACACATGGGTGTGCAGATGGAGCATAGTTACTTTACATTCTATGGGGCATATTCAATTCTTAAAAAGTTACGTGGCGTAAAAACTATTAAAGTTAATATGGTAAAATCTAGCTGGATTTCAGCCGCGAGCTAAAATCCAGCGAGTAAATTACCGTATTAACTGATTTCCCGTGCACGACAACCGTAATAACGGTAATCGTGCGCTTACCACGGGATTTTTCGGCGACCCCACTGACAATTGAATATGCCCCTATGTATTTATATTACAGTAGCTTATGTGCCTATGGTTCACCAAGGTACATGCAGTCCAGTACCAGCTTGAAAGAGTGGTTGTGTGTATATAAATTCTGTATGTCATTGGGATAAATGATACATAATTTAGGTTGTCAAAGTTACTTTCAACATGCGATGGAAGACTCTATGCACAGCCAAATGAAAAGTGCCTTAGTTTATTTAACAGATAGCAGTTGAGATAACATGATTGAAAGCTAGAACATTTTTTCTCTCATAATGCTCCCCAAAATTCCCTATTTATTTCCATAAACAGGTGATCACCTTCATTTGGTTTGCTATAAAGGGCTTGATGCGGAAATGGACGCATGTTGGGTGTAATTTCAGCATATACCCCAGGTTTTTGTCAGGCATTCATACACCAACATATGCATATACACAACCCTGTATAAGCACATTAACATTTCTTTTGATAACAACAAAACACATTTACTCCTTGTGTACGAATGAAAATAGCAAAAAATTATTTTAAAAAATCTGTACACATAATCCAATATGTGATCACTGCTGAAAGCACCTATCAGCTTCAGATACGAATTTGCAGTCATCCAAGCTGAAATGACTCGCTAATAGTGCTAATTGTTATACTCATCAGCATGCTAGAGGGCAGGTGCTAAAGATATAACTCCTGACAGTGCTATGAGTCTCCATGCTGGTCTATTACTGCTACATTGGTGTGAACATGCCCTTACTGTACTCTCCCTAGGTTAGACTGAACCTTCCCTCCTCCATTCTGTCTCTCCAGTCACAAGGAAGTACAAGTGTCAGATTGGGGCCAGTCTGCATGCACAAACATAGCCGCACTCTCTGTGGGCATGCAATGTGTTAATTATCATATTTTATATTATGCAACCGGGCATACGTCCAACTCAGCATCAGGCCCAATGTATATTGTATAAAACATACTTAAAAATCATATTGTTTTACATTACCATTTTATTTTAATGTACCATTTAATACCATAAACTTATAAGATGTTATATTCATGAAAAACTGTTAATAACTTCATTTTGGAGTGTGTTTTACCTTTACAAAATACCAAGTTAATTATAACTGTAAACACTTCTTTATGTTATCATAATATATTTACTCTAATACCTGGCAATGTATTTCTGAGTGTAGTAGTCCTATTGGTACTGTCTATTAATTTCTGTAATATATGGTGGAGAGAGCATAGTATCTGGCCTCTTTTCAGAAGAATTGGTGTTTTTGTTGTAGTCAGTAATCATATAGTAATATCATAGCAGATATATCTGCCCATTAGGACTTCAAATTTAAATGCGCACCAGCTTATTCTCAGCACATAATTTATAGATATTTGGAACCGATTGGCAGCACACAGTATCGGTGGACTTGCACGGTGTCATACATGATCCCACCCATACAAATGTATCTTCTATTTGTCCCATTAGAAAAAATCACGCCAACCTTCCACAACTTTCCATATCTATGGGGCACATTTATCAATATTAACATAAAGTGAAAAATAGTTTTCAATCCTTATCGCAATGATAAGGATTGAACTATTTCTCACATTTATGTACAACCCTGCACAGAAACAGCAGTTCCGAAAAACTGCTGTTTCTGTGATGTAAAAAATTATACTTACCCCCCTCTTCGGAAGCGCTGTCTCCGGGTCTTCTCTTCATTCTTCAATTGCGAGTATAGCATTTAGAGTGCAAACTCACAATATATATGCTTTAAATAGGCTTATCTGTAAGTGACTGGTCTGCAGGTAGTAGAAGTCTCTCAGCAGGCTCCACACAGAAGCTCAGTGCAGGATATTCTAATGGTATGTGTCTCAGGGTGCAGCAGTATAGCCAGTGGTCTTCCAGATATGGTGTAGGGGCTCAACGCGTTTCGTTCATTCAAAGAACTTCATCAGGAGTAGTAGAAACTACTATTAAAGCCTATTTAAAGCATATATATTGTGAGTTTGCACTCTAAATGCTATACTTGAATAAAATGTTTATATAAAATACTACACCATATGGCTTCTTATATATTTCCTTTTATGATGAGCGGATAAGTTTGGTGTCGCGGTTGTTTTAGAACATACATTTTATCCATCGTTAAGGAGAATTGGTTGCAGATCATACTCCGGGATTCCTAAGGAGCTACTATACAGATAAGCGGTTTGATTTTATATATCTGGTACGCACACCACTTCTATTAATCTGCACGATCAATCATAGATCATCTTTATCCTGTACTACAGTGTTTATGAGTCACCTGCGGTGCATCTATTCAGACACCATTCTGTTTTAACTCCTCTGGACTACTTTGTGTATATCTGTGCTTATATGTTTATATACATTGTATACACCTGAAGGCGCCGCCCTTTACCATATATATCTTCATATATATCTTCATATATATATATATATATATATATATATATATATATATATATAATATACATATAGATATACAGAGAGTCCAAGGTTCATTTTGTTAACAGAACTGTCGAAGTCGTATAATTGTAAGAACGAAAATATATTGGTTAATACTGTTTTGCTGTGCGATTGTGATGCGTACGCCACGTAACACATATCCGTACGCCACCTAACACAGCGCGTGGTGCGATCGCACGGTAAAATACGCACGCACACACTCGCATTACAACATTTAGTTATCTATATAATTCATATTCATATTGGTTCCGTTACACTGTAATTTATGAGCAGATAGTATTCGGTTTATTATTAGCTTATATAATATGATTATATGTACACTTCAGTGATATTCAAGGTTCAGGTTATAGGAAAGGTATCATGCCTAGTATCATATTAAAACCCTAATCATCAGCAGCTGTACGGTTCCATCGCCGAAGAGATCCCATATTGCATACTCTAGTTATTGATGTTAGGGAATAAACCTTTGTATGATGCTGGCTATGAAATGCTAATTGTAACTGGAGCATTGGCGGGAAGAAAGGAGCTCATCCCCTGGAGAGACGACCCCCACCTTTGGATTCCTTAGATTGAATCGGCCTATGACCTGTTTACCCTGGAACCACCCTTGTCTGGACCTATAGAAGCAAGCTACGTCATCTCTATTGTTCACTGTGTAACACTGTACTGTATATAATCATAGCTGCACCCCCACGGCCCTCAGTCTCCACTGATCACAGTATTCCAACAGATATATTGTCCACTGTGTCCCGTGGTTAGCGCAGCGAGCGCATGCGATAAGAGCGCGATATGTATGTATCTTTTGGTATTGGCTGTACTGTACTGTATCATAATATAATAATGTATTGAATTGTTGACTATTTACATCTGCTAAAATAAATCACTTTGTGCGTTAGAAACAATACAATCGCCTATGCAATGCTTATTTCAAAACGATATAATTACTTTAATAGAACATTATGTCTAACTTATTTTTTAGGTTAAATGTTGATTAGATATAGTTAGGGAAACAAATGTCCACAACGGTGTATATGTCTTTCAAGTAATATGAAGTTTTTGTTTCTTTTAATCTCCTGTTTGTTTGGCACTCCAGTCTTAATTAACACATCAGTATGGGGACACCACTGTTACCTATATTTCAAGTGTCAATTTTAAGTTTTTACATACCTATGATTACCTAGGCATATTAATGTTCTTCCCCTATAAAATGCGTCTTCGTGGTGCAAAAGGCACGTAATTGAAAATTTATTGCTTAAAAAGCCGTCTGTCTGTGTGATTAAAATGATCTCCAGAGTCCACTAAATCAAGAACACTTTCTAATATGGACATTGTTCATTAGAATGCACCAGAATCTTTTCAAACCATATTCAGTCAGTTCCATCATCATAAGGATAGGAGCATGACTTCATTCAAAGTAGGCAGAAAACAATTTGCCTTGTACCTCTGCATTTGTAAATGAACCTTAGTGTGTCCTAATATAACTTTGGAATTCAGCAGACTAGATGGACCTGTTGCCATGTTGATAGGTCTCTTTTGGAACAATTATACACTAATACCCTATTGCCTATTTCTTGTACTCAATGTTTATTTTAATATATATGGATAGTCTGTATCGAAGTCTCAGACTTCCACTTGGCCAGAAATGGTCCTGAGTTTAGCTCAGTCTACATGTATGTGACCCATAACACAGCAACTATGCACAACTCATACAAACAAACTGAATTTGATAAGCTCTCTCAATGTGTGTTACAGAAGTACACACTGCTTCTTGTTCCTGATAAACATTGACATTTGACCAGGACTACTTAGACATTACAAACAAAGCAATTTACAAACAACACAAACAAAGCATATGCCAAAGCTTAAGTGTATCACGTTTTCTTGAGAGACAAGTTCAAGACAAAAACATGTTTTTCTTCATGTACATTCAAAATGTACATACTACCAGTTTTTAGTATGTGAGCGTGAGACAGGGGATGTAGTGGAAATAGTGACAATGAAAATGTTGACATTCCGAATGTTTAGACCATATTGTCGACAATCAGAATGTCAGGCCGGCACTACATTAAAAATAAAGAAAGAAAACCACCGGCACTACCATTGGCACATTAACAAATGGTGTGCTCCCCTCCATCGACTAAACTGCTTCACCAACCCTAGTGATGCAACCTTAGGCTGGTAGTAGCAAAATTGTTGGGTCCCCCCGATTTTACCACTACAAGCACTAGGCTGGTAAGCAAGGGGCTGAATTCCCTAGGGAGATGGGGGTCCGCCAAAAATAAAAGGCGGACCTTTTCCCTAGGGGGTGCCCAGTCCTGTGCTGCAACCACTAGGACTCTTCCCACACCCCTGGGCTGGTGGGTGTGGAGTAATAAAATTAATAAAATGAACAGTAATAATAAACCATTTTGTACTTCAGGTTCCAGCAAGCCCAGGCTGCCATTAACTGTTTGTGCATGCTTGTGCTTGTAGTATTACAAACACTAGCATACCCATGGCTGCCAGGGTATGCTGGCACTTGAGGCCGCTTAGACCTGCAGTGCAGCAAGAAAAAATGTAAATAAAACACACACACCCGTTTTAAAAACACTTGCCAACATCCAGGGTACTCAGAATGGTTTATTACTGTTAATTTTATTTAATTTATTTATTTTATTGACCCACACCCACCACCTAGAGGTATGGGAAGAGCCCTGTTCTTTTAGCATGGTACCCATAGGGGAAAGGTCTGCCTTTTCTTTTTGGTGGTCCCAATTTCCCTAGGGATCCAGCCCCGTGGTGACCAGCCTGGAGCTGGTTTGCCATTATGGCAGAGGGAACATGCACTGCAGGTTCCACTGCTATAGTGCCATAAGCCTCACCTGACAAAGCCTATTATTATTATTATTATTTATAGGGCGCCACAAGGTATCCACAGTACCGTACAGAGTACAGACAGTGGAGCATACAGGGTAGAACCATACAGAACAATAAACTAAAATACCAGAATTTCAAAGCTCCCATCATAGCTTACACATTAAGGATGGAGCAAAAGAATAGGTAGAGAGACAAGAGGGAAGAGGGTCCTGCTCTGGGGAGTTAGAGGGAGTTGGAGGGGATCAATCGCAATAGAAGCAAGTTGTGGGGTAGGGGAAGAGAGGTGAGGAGGTCGGGTATGGAGAGCAGGTTAGGTGGATGGCTGATAGGCTTTGAAAAAGAGGTGAGTTTTAAGTGCCTGTTTGAAGATTCACAAATTAGGGGACAAGCGGATGGAGCATGGGAGGTCATTCCAGTGGAGGGGGGCAACCCTGGAGAAATCTTGGATTCTGGAGTGGGTTGAGGTGATCAGAATGGAGGAGAGGTGACGATCATTGGCCGAACACCAGGAACGTAATGGGGTGTGAGTGGAAAGGAGGTTAGAGATGTACGGGGCAGTGGAGTGGGAGAGGGCCTTGTAGGTGAGGGTGAATAGTTTGAAAAGGACTCTGTAGGGGAAAGGAAGCCAGTGTAGAGCTAGGTAGAGAGGGGAGGCAGAAGAGGAGCGGCGGGAGAAAAGGAGTCTTGCATCAGCGATAAGTATAGACCTGAGGAAGGCAAGGTGGGAGAGGGAGACGATGCCAGTGGAGAGTGGCCGATTGAAGAGGTGAGCAAGGTATTGCAGGTAGTAGTAGAGAGGGAGCAGAGGAGGTGAGAGGGAATGGGATCCAGGTGGCAAGTAGAGGAAAGGATGAGGGAGTGGATTTCTTCACCCAAGGTAGAGCGAAAGGAGCATCAGGGTTGGTTGTTAGAGGAAGGTGGAGCAATAAGGGTAGCAGTTGAGAGAGCCAAGGAGAAAATATCCAGTCTGACTGCCTCCTTCTTCTCCTCAAATATTGAAGCCAAGTCGGTGGCAGAGAGGCAGAGCGGGATAACAGGAGGGAGGGGGGGGGCGGAGAGAATTAAATGTAGCAAATAGGCGGCGAGGATTGGCGGACTAAGAAGAAACAAGGGATTTAAAGAATGATTGGCGAGGAACAGAACGGAGCTGTAGGAGGAGAGGATACATTTTAAGTGGAGGAAGTCGGCCATGGGGTGTGCTTTCCTCCAGAGGTGCTCAGCACAAGTGGAATTCTGAAGGAAGCGGGTGAATTCAGAGTGCCAAGTTAGCGTATCAAGTGGTGATGATGGACAGAAGAGGTGGGAGTGACTGCATCCAGGGCAGTGGTAAGAGAGGTCACCTGGTCAGGGTATGCCAAGGTGGGAAGAGGGGAGAGGAGAGTTTCAAAAGAGGAGGAGAAGAAGACAGGTCAAGATCATCAAGATTGCACCTAGTGAGGATAGTTTTAGGCGGAGGGGGAGCAGGGGAGGAGGACAGAGAGGAGAGGAGATGATAGTCAGATAGTGGGAAAGGAGAGTTAGAAAAATCAGAGAGATAATAACAATGCAAGAAAACAAGGTCAAGGAAGTGACCAAGACAGTGGCTTGCAGAAGATGTCCACTGGTGCCTAGTGCTGGTACTTGTAAATTCGGGGAGACTGCACGCTTTTTGTCCCCTTGATTTTGCTAGCCTAGGCTGGCAGCACTAAGGATGGTGAAGCTGTTGGGGACAGTTTACTCTGGATTTTTAAATTATTTATCTATTGTTGATGTGGTGCCAGCAGTAGTGCTGGAAGGTTGTATTTAATTATTGTGAATGTGCTGGTGGTAGTGCCTTAGGTTTGTATTTATTTATTTATTGTGAATATGCCAGAGGTAGTGTCGGAAGGTTTTATTTATTTATTGTTAGTGTGCCGACGGTTTTATTTTTTTCTGTTTAATATAGTGCTGGCCAGCAGCATTGCCAATTTAAATTTAATACTTTCTGTCAACATTGTGACTGTCGTTATTACATGTATGGTGTCAATATTCTGAATGTCGACATTTTCCTTGTCGCCATATTATACACAACTCTGAGATGGAGCTCTATAAGAGTTAGGTAATTTTAGAACATCAGCCATGTTTACAGTGAGAATTTAGTCCTGGGTTGATGCCAGGGCTATGCAAGGCTAGGGGATGGGGCCACGATGACACGTGATTCGCGTCATAAGCCCCACCCCCACCATTTAATTAATTAAGTGTGTCCAGGACCCGGGAGGTTGCCCTGCTCTCCTGGGAGTCCAGGAAGCCTCACAGAAATTCGGGAGTCTCCTGGACATTCTGGGAGAGTAGGCAACTATGGTCTACATGGACACCAAATAACTTATTATTAAAATTGCAATTGTAGGAGGACCTATTCACTTTAAAACCAATATAGGCTGAGATGAGGAGCACAAAGCTAGCCGGAGAGGATGCACCTAAAGCACAGTACCAGTAAACAAGGGGCTAATTATGCACCTAACATGGGCTCCACTTTTTCTGTTAATTTGGGTGCATTGGGAGTCTGTATGATGGCAAAATGAGCATTGTCATATAAATAGTGAGGCACCCCACTTAGAGTTGCTTTTCCCCTCCAGAAGTTACCAGTGTTTAAGTCATATGTTAGGCAATTGGCAGGGTCATTGTTTATCTTTCTATCAATCTTTTCTCTCTAAACCTGGAGCTTCATGCTCAAAATAGAGATTAAGAATCATTTGGGGAGGCAACAAAATGGCAATATTTTTTTTAAAAAAGTTTTCCTAATCTGATTTAAACAGTTGTATGTATAAGCATTTGGGAAACTCATTTTCTTTTAGTGATAGGCCTCCCACATTAGTCCTTCTCCAAAAATTGGAATAATATTTACCTAAATAATCCCACTCCATATTTATATTCCATTTTTAAGTGAAAATATGACTTCCTGTTTAAAAACATGTTATTTGCAGGCAGACATGTATCCTTGTTAGTATGTTAATTTCAATATTAAAAATGTACTGTATGCCCTTACATTTATATAGCTATTATCAGATGCAGCTCCCACTCTGAAAATCCATCTACATTATAAAATGTTTATATTTCTATAACCATATGTAAACAGTTGAACAGGTATATATAAACCGGTGGTAGTCAGTTTAACAATACTGACTACGACGACATGGGGATTCTGGAGAACTACTACCCCAACCTGAAAAAAAAACGACTTGCCATGATCAAGATGACTTCATGTGACTAACCCGATGTCTTGTCGACTGTGGAAAATTATATCACGTAAAAGCCGGGTTCGTCCATTGCCGCTTTAAGGGGTTGGGTACGTTTTCCCTAGTACCACAAACCCGACAAGCAGGACCCCTACAAGGAAAATCCAATTGGCAAAAAAAGGTCTGGAATATAAACAGACTTACCTAAAAACCAAATCTGCACATTTCTGATCCATGCTTGCTGACAGCAACTCATTCCGATTACACAGCTTTCCAGCAGTTGAGTTTCATGTCACTTAACAGTGCGACCTAGAAAAATGTTAATTTAAAGCGGCAATATCGGAACCCCACAGGTTGTGTTAACTGACGTGAAACTCAAGTGCCGGAAAGCTGTTTATTCTGAATGAGTTGCTGTCAACATGCGTGGATCGGAAATGTACAGATTTTAGGTAAGTCTTTATATTCCAGTTGTTATTTTTGCCATTTGGATTTTCTTTGTATGGATCCTGCTTGTCGGGTTTGTGGTAATCAGGAAAATGATTACCACCAGTGTCACGAACACGCTCCCAGCTGCCGTGACTTTGGGGTGTTCACTGTATGAGGTCACACACGATTTCAGCCTGCAGTCTCTCTCTACCTATCACACAGGTTATAGACCTACGGAATCGCCCACAAAGACAGCGCTCGCACACCCCCAGATACTTCAGGTTTGCCACCACCTATTAAATACGGGCCATAGGACCCCAATATACTGTCCCACACTGGCACACATGCTTTTAGCTATCCACAGACTAGAAAGACCCACACCAGCAAGCACAGGGTTAACTCTTCACACCTCCATACTGTTAAACAAATGTAAATGGAAGCATACACAGCTTGTTAATCAAATGTATCAACAAATCACACAATGGCATTCTAAGGGTTAAATTGGTCGAGCTTTCTCTAACAGGCTAATGGATTCGTTAGAGTATCAAGGACGCAACATATTAAATTATAGATTTAATATACAAAAATACAGGGCATACAGATAAAGAAATAATGAATCACAATTAATAGATTGACATAACAAGCAAAGCAGTTTAAAATAAAAGGGGTTACATTCAGATTCGCACTTACATGAATTGCATTCTGGCCAAGGCAAATTTGGCTTGGAAGATGGACAGCTTATCAATGTGAATTGATTTCCCAAAAAGTCTGACCCTTGTGCCTTCCCAACACAGGTTTTTTAAGCAAAATGAAATGGGATGGTCTTCACAGGGGCAGTGTTTAATGCTAGTAGGGGGCAGGGATGGCCCCTGGTTGTCACTTAAGGCCTGTTCAAAACTATTCCCAAGTTTTGACCTGTCTCAGCTTTTCACAGATATATCCCAGAGACATAACTCCCCCTTCAATAAACCAGTCATAATCCCCTGCACATTTAAATACTAAACATGATGGAATTATGACAATGTGACATACCTTTTCCAAAGATATGGGATTTCAGCTGTTCACGGATACCACCCGTAAACTATCCTTCACAACCCTGGTGTGATTTCTGCTACTCAGTATGGAGGGCCACCCAGATTCCCCAAAATATGAACTATGACAACATTTTCCTTTGAAGGTCATATTTCTATATACCTGTATAGGCTTTCACATGCTGCCTACAAGAATGTCCAGCTGTGATCAGCCCCACCAAGTCTATTCAAGTGTCCAAGACTAACAGCAAGAGATCTTTGAAGCGGCTACAGGTGACATGGTTATCTTCTCACGCTGGGTGTGCAAAGCCAGTAAATACATTTACATGAGACTCTCTGTCTTCACACTTTACCAGCTCAATTGATCCATGGATTTATTTGCGAGAACCTATTTACACTGCAGTTATGATTTATCCCTTATAAATAACTGCAAGCTCTCTATGTTCACGACAACCGGCTTTAAGAGGAGTTGCATTTTCACCTGATATCATTTTCCACAGTCGACAAGACATTGGGTCGTCACATGAAGTCATCTGCATCATGGCAAGTTGTTTTTGTTTCAGGTCTGGGTAGTAGCTCTTCAGAATCCTCATGTCGCCGTAGTCAATGTCGAGGTAGTCAGTATCATTAATAGGTACTATACCCATTTAAACATAAATACACATGCAGAAGTACAATGTAAAAAGTAATGTTATGTAGCTGGATTTGTGGGATTAAAAATTACATTTTACCCCTGATCAAAATCTACATTGGTTCCAGATAATGATGACATATTATGGATATGAGTGTAACTTGAAACATTTTATTAATTATTTAATGTATAGAAATAGATAAACAGACAGACAATGCCGGATCAGCAAGGGAATCCCAATCTCATCCCAAGATGAGTTTACAGAGCTATGAGCAGTTTGGGGCGAAGTGACACAATGCTGTCTACATATGTGGAATGCGTAATGAAAATAAAGTGTCTTCATGTACATGTAATCTTCAGCTTGTCATGCTGTCTGTGGGATATATCCCCAGCGGGGGTATATTAAGTGGGAGGAATTATAGGTGCTCTGGGGACATATGACGGCTAATACAAGGGAATAGACAAAGATGGCAAATTCTGTGAGCCATTTTTTTTTTTTAATGTGAATGCTCCTGACGTAGAGGCTCCTCATAGAGTTTTAGTAAAAATTTGTTGCAAATGACATATAGTGGCATATATATATATATAATTAGAAAAGAAGGAACAAGAAGCATACACACAAACTTTTGAAAACATAAAGGCTTTCAGTTCAGGTAGTCTGCGTCTCTCTAGCTTTTTGTTTAGCTATGATTCCAGAGGCAGACATAGAACGTGACGAATTGTAGTTGGGATAGCTTCTAATAAAATAAGTTTAAACTTGTATGCTTATTTCTAAGTTCTTAATGCACATTGGACAAACCCAGATGTATTTTTTTTAAAAAAAAAACAGCAGTGAAGTCTACATCTACCTCACTACCATTCCTCATATCTGTATGTCCTATTTATTACAATAGCATCAAGTGTAACTTTTATCATCAAACATTGAAATATCAGCCAGGTGGCAACCCTCGGATGAAATGATCAAACATATGCAGAAGCCTTACATCCAGGCAAGGGCAACAAAAAAAAATTGATGTTCTCCAAATACTGATTCTCTCTAATACATCATTATGCCTTATAAACGGGCCTGAACCCAGTGTTGGGTTGGCCCACAAGGATGCCACAAAAGTCCCTTTTTGCCTCACTGTTTGAGGACCCCACTTCCCAACTTTTGCATACATGGGTATAATATAATATAAGGGGAGGAGGTGTTTGGCTAGGTAAGCTTTAGTTACACCGTCCACTGTCTTGTCACTCCCTTGTGGTGCTATGTGGACCCATGCTTTCCTTGAAGGGCTGCTCATACTCCAGTCCAACATTGCCTGTCCCTGTACAGAAATTTGCCATATCACCCATTTTAAACTGAGTATGACAACAAATTACATACAATGACATGAAACAGAAGGTAAAGATGGCCCTGCCCAAATTAGTTTATACTCTAAGAAGGTATGGAGAACACATGATATATAAGGTAGCAGAATCGCAATTGTACACTTGTATTTGCTAGTGAGGAAAGTGCAGAAGACTACTGTTAGTGATCAACATTATCAGTGGCGTCTAAATAATCTACTATATAAATGCCTAGTGGCGTGTGTGGAAAAAAAAAACCAAACTGCAGCGCCACCTGCTGGGCAGAGTTATACACTGACCTATATATTTCTTGAAGGAGAAGTGACAGTTGGGAGTGGTTGGTGGTTGCCTGGGGTGACAGTGGGGAGTTTTTAAACACCTTAAGTAGCTTGATGAAGGATGTGGCGATGAAGATGAAGGATGAGGTGATGGAGAAAAATGATGAGGTGGTGACATGTGGACAAAACCACGTTAAAAAAGGGCGCTTGCGTCGGGAAGTAACGCTCTTCCCCTGAGGAGGCCTGGGCTAGGCCCAAATGCATGACAAGAACCTTTTTAACACCTTAAGTAGCTTGATTTGACTAGAATGCATGAGTATCATACACGGGTTAACTTGTATATCAATATGTATGTATCCAGGTGTAGTTGGAACAAGACAGTATCAACTCTCCAAATTTAAGGCATTTGTGAGTTATGATAATTAAATGGTTATGCCCCCCATGATGTGCCCACGCCCCCATCCTGATTCCAAATATTGGAATTTTGCGAGGTATGCAATATTCTGTAAATATCTTTAGAGGTTGGCAAACTTGTCTGTACAATTCCCAGCAGCAAAAGATACCATAGTATTTAATAAAAAAATAATAAAAAAAATGTATATAAATGGGATCTTAAACTTGTTAATAGCCATTTAGAAATTAAATGGTGTCTGTTGAAAGCCAGCACCTCTCCCAATAATAAATATCCATCAGGAATAGGGGAGCAAAGTAATACTTTTTGGAAATGTTTTACTACATACACCTTCAATTGTCAGATGGACTTGAGGAAAGTGGAAAATATATAGTGACAGATTCACAGAGTAATAAAAGGAAGACAGCTTTAGAGCTGCAATAAAAGCAACTACTAAAAAAAGAAATGCAGCTTAAACCAATCACAGAGTGTAAAGACAACCCCACATTATTGTGTTAAAGTGCATCTGTCACAATGAAATTAACATGCTCAGAAACATAACCATACACTTACAAAATTGCCTGTTTTATTAAAAGATGTAAAGACAGAAGAACAGTGTTAAGTCGTTTGTAAAGGAGTATCTCCAGGCCCGGTGCTCCCATTAGGCAAGGTTAGGCACTTGCTTAGGGCGCCGGGCCCTGGAGGGCGCCTGGAGGGTGTCACAGATTAAAAATTTCTTTAAAACTGTGCGGCGACCGCTGACCATACCTTTCACAGCCGCCGCACAGCTTCAAATACATCCACAGGGAGGGGGGAGGGACTATTGCTCACCACCACCGCCTCTCTGGTCCGTCTGCTCCCCTCCACTCACTAACTGACTGTCGGGCGTGACATCATCATCACGGCCCGACAGTGTCAGTGAGTGGAGGGGAGCAGACAGAGCAGAGAGGAGGCAAGTCAAGGTAAGAAAAGACGCACATTTTCAAAATCAGCGCCCCCACCCTGCACACCTACACACTATTTTGTAAGTGTGCAGGGTGCGGGCGCCGATTTTGAAAATGTGCCGGGGGGAGGCGCCGATTTTGAAAATGTGCCTAGGGCGCCACGGACCCTAGCACCGGCCCTGAGTATCTCCTTATAAATAACTGCCCATGAAACATGGAGCATTTGTCCAATGGACAACTCCTCATGGGGAACTAGCACCATTGCTCTCAAGCATAAGCATTTTAACCGTTTTATACAGCTCCCGCAGTTTCTGCTGCTCACTGCTTCCCTTGCTTGGACTCAACTGTTGCGCCTAATGATCCCTGTGGCAGGTAAGATGTGAAGAGGAGAGCATATGTCACAGAATAGCAGAGATGGCCGCTAACCAGTATTAGCGCAACTGAACAGGGAGGCGCGGAGTCTAATGTACCCCCAGTATTCACCATGGACCCCCGCAAGGGAGTTTGGGCTTAGTTGCAAGTGGAACATAGGTCGCGGTTCTCCAAGGCAGTCACCGGTGTAGCAACAGTAGTAGGCAGGCGTATTCAGGCAGTCCAGGTCAAAACCAAGCGATCAGTGCAGTACACAGGGAGGTTCCAGAGGGAAGTCAGGTCAAGCCAAATAGTCAAACCAGCCGGGCAGCGAGGTACCAAAACGAAACACAGGAGAATAGTCAGGAAGCCAAGTCAAAACCGAAGAACATTTATAATATGAGAAATGCGGAAGGGAAAAATATATCGGGGGCGAATTTCATAGAAGGAAGCTTGAGTCTAAAATTACACGTGGACAGCCATACCTTGTCCCCAACGTGAAGAACTGGAATCATCCTACGACGACGATCAGCAAAGTGTTCATGCCGTTCCAAGGGCTGTAAGAGTTTAAATCATACCCGATTCCGAATCTTCGAAAAAATCACTGACCATCTCTTGAGCTGCAGGTACTGATGCACTGGGAACTTCTGAAAAGGTTCCCACCTTTATGGGATGTCTGCCAAAGATGGTAAAGATGGGAGATGTTCCAGATGATTCATGTTGATGGATATTATGTGAAAACTCTGCCCAAGGTAGATAATCCTGGTTGACCCACTCAGTCTGACCATTGGTCTGGGGATGGTATCCCGAGGAGAATTTTAGCTTAATTCCTAGATTGTTGCAGAAGAATCTCCAGAATCTTGAAATGAATTGTACACCTCTGTCGGAGATGATCTCAACGGGGCAACCATGGATCCGAAAAATCTTCTTATTGAAAAGAGTGGCTAGATTAGCAGCAGATGGCAATTTCTTGAGAGGGACAAAATGTACCCATTTTGAGAAACGATCAACTACCACCCAAATAGTACTGAAGCCATGATTATTGGGGAGGTCAGTGATAAAATTCAGGTTGATGCTTGCCCAAGGGGAGTCTGGAACCGGGAGCGGAAGAAGAAGCCCGGCAGGCGGATGCCTAGGTGTCTTGTGAGGAGCACATACTTCGCAAGCTGCAACATACTTGTGAACGTCAGCACTCAAGGATGGCCACCAATAGTTTCCGGACAAAAGAGCAGTGGTCTTCTTAACCCCAGCATGACCATCAAATCTGGAATCGTGAGCCCAAGCCAACAGTCTGGGACGGAGATGGGTCTCCACAAAAGAGCGTCCAACAGGGGGTGTAAAACTGAGGATTTAGTCAAGGCAAGAATCTTCAGAGGACTGATGATCGGTCTAACATCCGGCTGCCAAGAATCCGAAGGATCAAAAGACCTGAAAAGTGTATCGGCCCTGGAATTTTTTGACCCAGCAAGATAAATCAGGATCAACTGGAATCTAGAAAAAAAAGTGACCAGAGGGCCTGACGAGTGTTAAGGCACTGAGCAGATTCCAGATAGGTGAGGTTCTTATGATCTGTAAATATTGTGATAGAAGAATGGCGGTACCTGCTTGAAGGCGCTCTCCATCCTAAGGCAATCTTGATAGCCAGGAGCTACTTGTCCCCGATGCTATAGTTGGCTTCACTGTGTAAAAATTTCCCGGAGAGAAAGCCACATGGAGAGAAAATGCCAAAAGAATTCTTCTGAGAGAGAACTGCTGCCACACCCACCAAGGAAGCATCAACCTCTAGAAAGAACAGTTGTAGTTGGTCAGGCTGTCCCAAGACAGGAGCGATGGCGAAACCTTCCTTAAAAACTTTGCAGGCCGAAACTGCCTCTTGATGCCAGTTTTTGGCTAGTCCACCTTTACGGGTAAGTGAAGTGAGGGGCGAGATCAACGATGAGAAGTTTTTAATGAATTGCCGGTAATAGTTGCAGAATCTAGGTGATTGGTACGGAGGCAAGATAGAACTTCTTTGACATGATCTCGATGAGAGGTGATGTTCCGGAAAAAGACCAAGATATCATCAAGGTAGACGACTACAGATAGATACAAAAGATCTCTGAAGATTTTGTTGATGAATTCTTGAGAAGCCGCAGGGGCATTACAAAGCCCAAAAGGCATCACGAGGTACTCATAATGCGCGTCTCTCATATTAAAGGCGGTTTTCCACTCATCACCTTGGCGAATGCGGATAAGGTTATAGGTCCCTCTAAAATCTAGTTTGGTAAAAATCTGTGCTCCACGGATCAAAGAGTTTTGATATGAGGTGTAACGGGTAACGGTTTTTCACCGTAAAAGCATTCAGCTTCCTATAGTGAATACAGGGTCCAAGGGTACCGTATTTTTTTTTTTTTACAATAAGGAACCCTGCACCCGCCGGTGAAGAAGACTTGCGGATAAAACCATGTTCAAGATTCTCAGAGACGTCTTCAGACATGGTTTGAGTCTCAGGGAAAGATAGGGGAAAAATTCTGCCCCTAGGGATGCACTTGTTGGATATGAGGTCAGTGGGGCAATCCCAGGGTTGATGAGGAGGCAAGGACTCGGCTGCAACTTTGCTGAATACAGCTACAAACTCGGCATAGGCCTCAGGAAGAGCAGGCTGCAGAGTAGAGGCTAGACAAGAGATCAAAGCCTTAGGAGGATGTAAAACACTCAAACAATGTTATTTGCAGGTGGACCCCCAAGAAATGACTTGGGCATGAGACCAATCGAACTGTGGATTTTGAGGTTTAAGCCAGGGAAGGCCCAGAATAACGGGATTGACAGACTGAGGAAGAATCAGGAAACTTATCCACTCAGAGTGAAGCGCTCCTATCGCCAGCTGTAAGGAACTGGTAATGTGGTTGATGGAACCATTGCTGATATGACTACTATCAATCGCGGTCAGTGCCAGAGGCAATGGAAGGATGGAAAGACGAAGCTTGGAACCCAACTCTGCGGATCCAGAGTCCACAAAAGCTGTAAATTGTTGGGGGCCATACGGAGAAAAAAGTGTAATAAGCATCAGAAATTCAGAATCTCTCAAGGAGTAGGGAGTGAGGGACTTGGATCCTAGGACACCCCCATGTCATCACCTAGGATGGGGCGTTTTCTGGCCTCTTTGAGCATGAGGAGAGAAGGTGACCCCATTCCCAACAATTAAGGCAAAGACGATTCTTGATGCTTCAGTCACACTCCTCCTGGGAAAGGCGAGAGCGGCCAATTTGCATGGGTTCCTCCAGAATAATTACTGGAGCTTGGAACTGAGGCGCCAGGCGAGGGAAGGGTCCAGTCTCGTTCTTCAATGAGACCAAGTCGTCAAAATTAGACGGGAGCTCACGGGAGGCCAGATCGTCTGTGATGCGGTCGTTTAATCCCTGCCAAAAGGTGGCTACTATAACCTCGTTGTTCCAGTGTAGTTCTGAAGCCAAGGTGTGAAACTGCACGGCATACTGCCCAGCAGTGAGTGAACCTTGACAGAGAGCCAATAGGCCAGAAGCGGCGGAGGAAACACTTCCGGGGTCATCAAAGACCCTCCGAAAATGCTTAATGAAGGTGGAAGTTAATCAGCAGGAGGACATAGCATTAAGGTTAGACTGTGGACATGGTTGGGGATAGTTTGGGTTCTGTTTATGAAAGGGATATTAGGGTTAGACTGTGGATTATGTTACAGATAGGCTGAAGTCAGGGTAGGGTTAGACTGTGGGGAGAGACTATTAAGAGATAGGTTATGGAGGAACTGAATGTTGTAAAAAGGGGGTAGAAAGGTCAGTTAAGGTAAATAGTGAAGGACGGTTATGGTTGCCAGCAGCTGTCTGATTTAAGATTTCTCCAGTAACTGGTTCATGTTTCTTGTCTCCATCTTACGCTGTCTCTCCTCATTCCAGTCATAATGCACCACCGGTAACTGCACAGAAATTCCAGTCACCAATGACTGCTGTATTATTGGGTAAGGTAGATAATTGTGACAGTGGAAATATAGGCAGTTAACCTGCCTACATGAAAATTTTGGCAGGCTAAATGCCAATGCTTCTGTTACGTTGACAGATTGACAATGTTTACAGCAGACCTGGCAAACCTGTGGCTCTCCAGGTGGTGTGAAACTACAAGCCCCAACATGCTTTCCCAGAAAATAGCCATTTAATAGTTGTGTCACGATCTTACCTGTGTCACTCACCGGACTGTGAGTGCCGCTTCTCGTGTGTTTAGGAACCGTGGCCGTCCACCATCCTGAGGGTCTGCGCATGTGCAGCCCTTTCAAACCTTCAGTACCTGTTGCTTTTAGTTAATTGGCTGATCAGGCAACACTCCCTATTTAAAGCACCTGTGGTCAATACCTCGTTGCCTGATCTTGGAGTCTCATTCCCCATGAGCCTCTGAAGGTGTTTCTGTGTTTCCTCGTGTATTTAGCTCCTGCTGATTCCTGTTGTTCGTTTGTGGTTTCCAGACCACTTCAACCTTCCCGTGTTCATCGTGACTGCACCAGCTGATTCCTATCCGCTGCCTCCGTGCTTCTACAGTATCCTGCTCACTTCAACTCTCCTGTGTTCATCGTGACTGCACTAGCTGATTCCTATCCGCTGCCTCCGTGCTTCTACAGTATCCTGTTCACTTCAACTCTCCTGTGTTCATCGTGACTGCACCAGCTGATTCCTATCCGCTGCCTCCGTGCTTCTACAGAGTCCTGCTCACCTCAACTCTCCAGTGTTCATCGTGTCTGCAGCCAGCTGATTCCTATCCGCTGTCTCCATGCTTCTACAGTGTTCCTGCTCATTTCAACTCGCCTGTCTTCATCGGGTCAGCGCTCCGCTGCTTTCGTCTCAGCTACTGGTTATCAGACCGCCTCAACTCTCCCGTGTTCTCCAGGTGTCCAGTTCCATATACTACTGCTTCCTGAGTATTGCCTTGTTCTTGCTGGTCTACCTACCGTGCGCTGCACCAACTTGGTTATCGCTTTCATCTTACAGTGGTCTCTCCTCCTGCTGGCCTTCAGCCGCTCAGGTATCCCTGCACGTCTCTCTGACAGCCTGCTCTCCTGAACCGCGGTATGCATACTTCTCATTGACTGTGCTTTTGTATTGCATATCTAGCTGGACGGAGTTTGTTCTCCTCCGGAGTTCCTATCCACTGAGACTATTGCTATCATTTGACTGTGTTTCCTATTTGCCTGGATAGTTATTGTGACTCTGTATATTTGTGCAGTGCTGCTCAGTTATTATTATATTGTGCATATCATCGTGGGATCAAGTTCTGTGTGCCCGTGTATACTCTGCATTGCATTCATCTCCTCGTGCTCCTCCTCACATATATATTGCAGTGGTACAACTTGCTAGATGCAGACCACTGTCTCCTGTTCCCTGTGACACCAGTTTCAAGTATCCTCTCACATAGCAGGGGTACAACTTGCTAACGCAGACCACTGACTCCCCTGATACCTTCACCTGGATTCCATTCCTTCACCTAGACAGCGGTACAACTTGCTATACGCAGACCACTGACTCTCACCACCTCCTCGTTACTCCTGGACATTCCTCCTCACTATAGCAGTGGTACAACTTGCTATCCGCAGACCACTGACTACCCTCACGTTTCCTTGTCCATCTAGTTCCTCGTGTACAGTTATCTACCTATTACCAGTGCTGCTAGTCATAGACTTTTCTCAAGCATTCTCTTAACATCTGCTGTCTCCTGTTCCGTGGTCATCCCGCTACCAGAGTACTATATTACCAACTATACTGCTCTGGTAAGTCCATCATCTGGTGATACCTGGGTAAAGACTCCTAGTGCCCGTGACAACCTGTTCCCCGCTCCGCTGCGCTGTCAGCGTTGTCTGGCAGCTGTGTCCGCTCCGGCAGTTCAGCTCTGTCCTACGATGGCGCCCCCGCACTTCCTGTTTCTCCCAGCGTCAAGTCATGTGACTCCTGGGCGGGGAATTCAAATCTCTATATCTACTCTGCTCTGACAGGCTACCTTTTTCAGAGAAATGTGTTTCCTTTTCCTGGCTACCTTTTCCTGTGTACCTGACTCCTGTGCTCCTGCTCCCTGTGTACTCCTATGTTTCCTTAGACTCTTGTGTACCAATCTGGCTGTGACCTAACTACTATTTGGCTTTATCCCTGGCAATGCGAATTGAACTGACCATCCCGTGTACCGACTCGGCTGTGTTCTTGACAACTCTCTGGATTTCCCTCTGGCACCGTATACCTGATGACCTCCTGTGTACCGACCCAGCTGTGTTTCTACTCCTCTGGATTCATCTCCTGCTACGCACACAACTGACTCCGTGCATCACCGGTTTCAGCTCCAGACCTCCAGACCCTGGAATTCACGGTTAGTGCCTGTATTTGCATCACCTTGTCATATTGCCTGTTTGACTACCCATCACTTAGAGCCTTCTCCCTTACGTCAGTAGGCTAACCTGGGGGCCGCGACCTGCGGTTCTTCGGCTGCAAAGTCCACCCTACCTTGCGGTGGTTCTTGGTGAAGACCGGAAGGCCGTTAGACTCCGCGCCCTAGGTAAGCCTGTGTAAATACTGACTAAGGCATCAGAACCGTAACAAGTTGGCATGCTGGGACTTATAATTACACAACACCTGGAGAGCTGCAGGTTGGCCAGGCCTGCTCTACAGTGTGATTGGCGAAATGCACAATGTTGCCAATCACAATGCCTCCATTAAAAGACCAATGCTGGCAGGTCCACCGGCTATACCACATTGGTCTTTTAATGTCGGTATTGTGATTGACGACATTGTGCATGACGCCAATCACACTTTATACGTTGTCAGCCTGTCAGCATAATGGAAGTGTCGGCATTTAACCTTCCAACATGAAAATGTCAGCACGCTAAGTGCCAATATTTCTATTGTCACAATAATGACTGCCACCTTTATTATCGGTGGCAGATAATGCTGCTGCCTTACAATAGCCAAATGCTTTCCCTATCAGCAATTCCAATATAAATTTTTCTACCTTCTACATGCACTCTGCAGAATGCCCCATCCATCCTCTCACCTCCATTATCCCTTTCTCCCTCCTCCCCCTCCTCACTTCCTGTTGGGCGTGATGTCATTATCACGTCCCGACAGTGTCAGTGAGGAGTCTGGCAGAGAGGAACTGCTGACTCTCTGAAGAAAAAGACCACGTAAGTAAAGAATGGTGTGTGGGGGGGGTCAGTGTGATGGAGGGGAAAGCGTGTGAAGCACGAAGGGGGGCTGTGTGAAGCAGGAGGGGGGGGGGCTGTGTGAAGCAGGGGGGGGGGCTGTGTGAAGCAGGAGAGGGGGGCTGTGTGAAGCAGGAGGGGGGCTGTGTGAAGCAGGAGGACACTGATGGAGGGGGGAAAAGTGTGAAGCAGGAAGAGGGCTGTGTGAAGCAGGAGGACACTGATGGAGGGGGGAAAAGTGTGAAGCAGGGAGGGGAGCTGTGTGAAGCAGGGGGACACTGATGGAGGGGAAATCGTGTGAAGCAGGGGGGCTGTGTGAAATGGGAGGGGCTGTGTGAAGCAGGGGGACATTGTGGTGGAGGGGGAATAGTGTGATGCAGGGGGGACACTGTGGTGAAATGCGAAGAGTGTGATACAGTGGGGGGGGCAGTTGTGTGTGAAGCGGGAGCTTTGTGGTGAAGGGACATGTTAGGGCCGTCTATTTTGATGACTTGTTTCCATTTGGACCAATAAAGAAGAGAAGATGCCCATTGCTTTTAACAAGTGCATAATACATAGGCAAGTACTAAAATCATCACAAAAAATTGTCTGTTTGCTTATTGTGTCAAGTTTTTTGTTCCCAAAGCTTGGAAACCTCCCCTCTAGAGATCCTGTGTTTGTCTCTGGGCAGCAGTGGTGCCTGGATAGTGTTCTGCATCAAACATTGCTGCATCTGGACTGCTGGAGGAGGTAAGGCTTATCTTTTTTTCTTTTTTTTACAAAATTCAAGTGTGTGAGCGTGTGGGACGTGGGTATTTGTGTCCGGGGGATAGTTTGACACTTTGCCTAGGGCGCCATAAATGCTTGCACCGGCTCTGGCGCTGTATAACATGTCAGCAATATATAAATATAAGATAATAATTATTATTATTCTGCAATTGTCTGAGTTCTTATAACCATGAAGCAATTGCAGGTATGCAATCGTCCTAAAACGTAATAGTTAACGTCATGATGGTTATAGAGAAGGTTTGTAAAAACATGTTATAGTAGCAAATACATTAATGGTTAAATCAGTATTATTATTATTCTGATTATTATTATTATTACTACACTTTATTTATAAAGCACCAATAAATTAAGCAGCATTCTTCATTGAATATGTTCTTCATATTCAATGCAACCCCCTGCCACTGTATGCGGTCTGATGTATGCATGAGGGTAGAAAAGCACCCCTCTCCTGTGCCATTCTGTGTCCTAGCTAGCTTGTGTGTGTGGACATGAATGATCAGAAAGCCCTTTATTTACACTCCACTCCAACACATCTTAAATGATTGCAATAATAAATCAAATCTATACGGCTCTCTTACTCCTGCTTCATGGATCTTAATGGTTACAGTAAGAAATTCAGTTGCATTTGTAACAGTTGTGATATTACATACCAGGTTCTACTAGTAGTTCCACACTTACTCAGTGCAGCTTATCTCCAATACACACATGCAGCTTTGACACTTTCTCTGTGTAGGTCTCAGCTGCAGTGTCTGCAGTGCAGTGTATACTGTGTCTGTTGCAATAAATTTCATATCCTGAATATGGACTGTAGAAAGCTGTAGTTATTTAGCCTTTTGTAGTAATTATGTCATTAAACCGTGTCTTTTACATTTCAATAGTGTTTCAATCAGATATATGGATCCCTTAATAATTACATAATAGTACATTTTGCACTGAATTGTCTGCGAAACAATAACACATTTATGACACCTGACACAGCATCACTGTTCTATGTGGCAGCTGCCGTGAACCCACTCCCAGGTTCCCTGGGGCAGCCCTGCACCTCCTCCCTTCTGTCCTGGGTCCCCAGCTACAACGACTAAGCCCACAAAACCAAGGAAACCTGAGTCCAGGACCGACGTGACTGGAGCATTTCGTAACTTCTAAAGCGGCTCCTTATTCAAATAAATTTTATTTTAAATTTGTGTTGGGCATTTTACAGACACCTGTCTGTTAAACTGGTTCCACTGGAATGGCAAAGTTGAGCCCAGAGAGGGGTGGAAAGAGTCCCAGTAGTTTACAGTGCAGGAATGGATGTCTCTGGGGAGGGGATGAGGGTCTCTTTTTTTGCATCCTTAGATGCACCAGGCCTCCACTACGACTGTTTTTCATTGTCACAGTATTTATTTTACACAATGCATTGTACATGGGAACTGTCTCATTAAAATTATAAATGAGACCCAGGGGTAAATGTATCAAGCTGCCAGTTTCCGTCAGGTTTGAAAAGTGGAGATGTTGCCTATAGCAACCAATCAGATTCTAGTTATCATTTATTTAGTACATTCTACAAAATGATAGCTAGAATCTTATTGGTTGCCGTAAACTCACTTTTCAAACCTGCCGGAAACTCGCAGCTTGATACATTTACCACGATCCCCCCCCCCCCCCCCGATCTCTACCAGCTATAAATTGGGGCAGAAATCAAGTCCTTGTGCATGGCAAAGATCTTCCCTGAAAATGTGACCCTTCCTTCCCTTTATCTCATTGTAATCATCTCACTTTCCAAAACAAAATCAGAATTGCTCTGCAAAACAAAGAGAACCGGTGCACCTACTTTGTACTTCAATAAGAACACCTACACTCCACTCAATTCTGCCTTCCACTCTGCCTGTGCTCTTTTACAAATACAGTCAACTTGTTCACAGACTTATGAAACCCAGCGGAAATGTAGACGCACTTGCACAAATCAAGGTGTGCAATGTGTACAAAGCTGCATATGTGTACACAGCTGTCATTTTGCACTTTGTAAATGACCTTCCCTGTTTTGTGCTATGTAATGGATATGACAAGATGAGGGTTTAAATTATAAAAGAAGATTTGCTGTAACTCACTGTGGGAAAGTACTTTAGCTATGCTGAGATGTCAACTGACCATTTGCCAATACCAGCCACCCTACTGTTGCTTATGTCCTGTCTCATAGCAGGGACCTATAGCTACTGGACTCCTCAGATCCCATGTCAGAGAGAAGTTTATGACTGTCCATACTGAATTCAAAGAACATGGTCAGATCTATATTTTCAAAGAAGAAATGTTCACATCAAAGCAATTTCTTTTAGAATTCCTATCATCATCATCATCATCAATTATTTATATAGCGCCACTAATTCCGCAGCGCTGTACAGAGAACTCACTGACATAAGTCCCTGCCCCATTGGAGCTTACAGTCTAAATTCCCTAACATAGATACACACTCAGACAGACAGAGACTAGGGTCAATTTTGATAGCGGCCAATTAACCTACTAGTATGTTTTTGGAGTGTGGGAGGAAACCGGAGCACCCGGAGGAAACCCACGCAAACACGGAGAACATACAAACTCCACACAGATATGGCCATGGTTGGGAATTTAACTCATGAGCCCAGTGCTGTGAGGCAGAAGTGCTAACCACTAGGCCTCTGTGCTGCCATTTGAGAAAGTCACTGTGAATATTAATTGTCAGGAAAATTAAATAGACCCAATACTTCAATAGAAAGGTCTGCCTGGCAGGGGAAGGACAGAATGGAATATTGTCCCAAATAATCAATATTTTATACTGAGATGTCATGTTTTTACTTTTGTAAAATTGTCGTCTGTTGATTGAACGTAGTATTATGATTCTGTAATGTTGCAGAGGAAACTTGTGGCCTGCATAAGAATTTCTGTCTATTGCTGAAAATACCCAGATGTGAATTTCAATCCTTTTAGCATGTACACTGTCTTCCTGAGGGACCTCAAAATAGGGTAGGGGGGATACTGTAGGCAGAAAAAATATATTTAAATCTCCTACAAAACTGTCATATATTTTTATATTCCTGGAGGCCAATCTTTGTAGGGAAATTGGCCCTTGTTTCTGTGTTTTACTTTTTCATTTTGTAAGAAACTCGTTGCAAAATCTGATATTATTGTGTTTCATATTGTTTTTTATTATAACTTTTTATTATACCTTAAGCCTTGTGACCATGTGTCATATTAAATTTAATAATGTTCTGCCTCTGTGTTCTTAAAGAAATCACATAGTTAAGCTTGGTCATTTTATAAATGCTACATAACTGAAATACAGAGGATTGTTTAGCAAGTGATAACTGTATAAATTAAGATAAATTAAGTTGAATTGTAGCTATGAAGTTGTGATGGTATTTTAAGTTAAGGGGAGTAATATAAAACTTCCTCAAATTGGGATCGGTGAAACCAACTTGTGGTGGTGACAGTTTTGGATTAATAGAGTATGTGAAGTAGAGGGATATTCAATCATTTGTAGACAGACCAAGTGGTCTTGTAACTCTTTGTCACAAACACATCATGCAGGCTTAGGTGAGTACTGTCTGCGAGCTGATTTTACATGACTTTGCCTGTCCTAAATATAACCATTAATTATTGTATACTTGTTTGTTTTCTGATTACAGAGTAACAGAAAAAACTGTGTCAATTGTGGTCTGAGGATGGGTGTACAGGACATGGAGCTTGAAGCTTCTATCCTTCTACTGCCACTAAACCATCAAGTGAGAGGTCACACAAGCATGCTGGTCTATGACAATGACACAGTCTGCAAGCCACTGGTATCTCAAGAACGAAAGGTTCTATGAAACACTACCAAGAGAGATGAGAAATTTTACCCCCAAATATAAAGGTCAGGAATGTCTCCACATCAGGGGGCAGATATGTTTTGTTATTATGTATTACCATTTATTCATATAGTGCAAGCATACTCTGCAGCACTTTACAATTGAGAATAGGGCCACAAAGATTATATGAACATGTGCTTCATAAAAAGGAGAATGAAAGAGGTAGATAAATGTATTTGTGGCCAGAAATAAAAGTAGAACATTTTAAAGAGCAGAAATGAGGCAGAGGGAAATGTGACACAGATAGGAGAGGGGGAAGGGGAGAGTGACTAAAGCATGAAGAACTCCTCATTGGCCCCAGGAAAAATTGTCCAGATGCCAGCACTATGTGTCTTCTACACTAAATATCCAAAGACACATCTTCAGTCTATGAATAGGGACTTATAATGAGGGTTGATATAGAACAGCAGCAGGAGGTACTGTGTGTGTGTGAAAATCAGAAAGGGCTGATTTTTCAGAGCAGACATAAGCACGCATATAAGCATAGGCATGCATGATGTAAGTTTTGTAAACACTTTATATAAAGTAATTAAATATGTGCAGGAAATTATGTGTAGAGGCGTATCAGGAGATATTCTGTTTCTGGAAAATGCTATGCTTTGAGACATGCGTTATTTTGATGTATTCATATTCTCTAAATTGTAAGTAGGGTGAAATTAAACTTTGCAAAAACAAGATTTATAAATGTTTATATGAACTATTTAGAGAACATACAGGTAATATATGGAGCAACTTGAAAACACATATGGAAGAAGAAAGAAGAAGTGGCAATGTGAATAATAAAATAGTATTTTCACATATGCTTAAACATCTGCTCTTGACTTAGCCTCCCTCTAAGGCAGAAGTTACTTTGCATAACCCCTTTGCTTACTGTTATTGTATTGCAATATAAATGGAGCTTACATGAAACAGAATTCAACTTTCCAGAAAACCTCTTTTACATACATGAGACCTGATTTTCACATCCCTATATTAAGCATCACTCATACTTGAAAAACAAGTTGTTTTACTTACATTGACAAATAAAAAAGGTATTGTTGCTGAGACACAAATATTTGTCAAATGAAATAGAAAATATACAAGAACGCTTTATAATATATACAAATTAATTATTATTGTTACATTCCTTTCTTTATACACTGATCAGCCACAACATTAAAACCACCGACAAGTGAAGTGAATAACATTGATTATCTCATTACAATGGCACCTGTCAAGGGATGGGATATAATAGACAGCAAGTGAACAGTCAGTTCTTGAAGTTGATGTGTTGGAAGCAATAAAAAATGAGCGGTTGACAAGGACCAAATTGTGATTGCTAGACAATTGGGACAAAGCATCTCTAGAATGGCAGATCTTGTTGGTTGTTACTAATTTGCAGTGGTAAGTACATACCAAAAGTGGTCCAAGGTAGGACAACCGGTTATCGGAAGACAGGGTCATGGTCACTCAAAGGCTCATTAATGCGCATGAGGAGCGAAAGCTAGCCTGTCTGGTCCAATCCCACAGTAGAGCTACTGTAGCACTAACTTCTGAAAAGAATTAATGCTGGCTAGGACAGAAAGGTGTCAGAACACACAGTGCATCGCAGCCTGCTTTGTTGCAGACCAAGTACACCATTTCCTTACAGCAGCGGTCCCTGATGCCAGTGGCCTCTTTCAGCAGAATAATGCGCCCTGCCACACGGAAAAAATTGTTCAAGAATGGTTTGAGGAACATGACAAAGTTCAATGTGTTGACTTCAAATTCCCCAGATCTCAATCCGATCAAGCATCTGTGGGATGTGTTGGAAAAACAAGTCTGAGCTATGGAGGTCCTGCATTGCAACTTACAGGACTTAAAGGACCTGCTGCTAATGTGTTGGTGCCAGATACCACAGGACACCTTCAGAGGTATTGTAGAGTCCATGCCTCAACAGGTCAGAACCGATTTGGAGGCACGAGAGGGACATACACAATATTAGGCAGGTGGTTTTAATACATAGTTGCCTACTCTCCCGGAATGTCCGGGAGACTCCCGAATTTTTGTGAGTTCTCCTGGACTTCCGAGAGAGCAGGCAAAAATCCCGGATCCAGGTGTTCTCGCTGTTGAAGATGGCGGGGGCGGGGCTAAATGTGGCACTGTGGCCCCGCCCCCTGCTTCCATTGGCTAAAATGGCTAAATTGATTGACAAGGGGCGGAGCCTAACGGCCGCCCACGCGTGGCCACGCCCCTCGACGGACCCCCTCCCGGACAGATGCCTCTAAAAGTAGGCAAGTATGTTTTAATATTGTGGCTGATCGGTGTATGTACTTATACATACACATATTTTTAAAATGTATGAACTGAAAATATATTTGCTTGGTGAACTTATAGAAGCACACATGAACTACTTCCTGGAACAGATGCTTTATATTTATTTATGGCTATTTGTGTCTCAAGTCTTCTTTTCTGGAGGAATACATTGATTTTTGTTTTGATTACATGTAGAGAGCATCAGGCTGTTGGTATTTATTTATTTGTCTATTAAATGTGGTAAGGGTTATTTATCAGGTGCTTTGACTTTTTTTTTGATAATTTCTTGAAACAAAAAACAACTGCACCCTGCATTGTCTGTTTAACACACAGGAAGTGGTAATATCTTTTTTTATAATTTAAAAAAACCCCAGAAAACATAAGCCAAATTATTCATTTGATAAAACAATAACCCCTAATCTATGTTTTTTTTTAAACTGTGCAAAATAATATTCCATAAAATATTTTTTAAATACCTTCCCAAATGAAACTATAAAATCCAAAAAGTAGTCAAAAACAAGGTGTGTGTTTCAGACAATATAACAGGGACTGCCAGAAGAGGAAAGGCAACACACTGGTCTATTTTGTTCCCATACCAAAACACAAGCACATCATTAGTATTCTCTGCTGCTGAAATGAAGCTGACAGTCGTTAAAGGCAGAGTAACGCGAGATCCTCAACTGCTAGAACCGCTTGCAAGATGTTCACCTTTACAGCCCTCTTTCAGAGGAACCTGTTACGTCCTATTGCCCCCAGGACTTACCCTCGGGTAGTAGCAGTTGTTGATCTAGCATCTGCCCGGCGGAGAGGACAGAACACAGTAGCAACCAGAATATATTAGCAGAACTCTGAGCCAGACTGGCCAGGGTTAATGTGGAAATTGACTAAATTCAGTTGAGTCCCAGTGAACACAATTTTGGGGGCTTCATACAACAATATTGTACATGAAATGTGTAGATGCAGTTGCCCAGTAGAAAAGTGCCTCTGGCCATTGATGACACCAATGGATCAAATGCAGGGCCGGACTGGCCATCTGGCACTTCTGGCAAATGCCAGAAGGGCCGATGGCAGAGTGGGCCGGTCCGGCTCCCAGTGATCCCAGTTTAAAATAAAATTAAATTAAATACATTTTTTGAAGCCGCCATGACGTCACACGTCATGACGGCTCTGTGGGCCAGCCCTGCTCCAGCGCATTCATAAAAAACACACTCACCTTAGCAGCCTCCGGGAATCCACTGTGCGCCCTCTACAGACAGTACTACGCGGCCGCGCGTGACGTCATGACGTCACTTCGCGCTACCGCGTAGTACTGTCTGTAGAGGGCGCACAGTGGATTCCCGGTGGCTGCTAAGGTAAGTGTGTTATTTATTTCCACAGGGAAAATGGTGCTCCGGGGGAGAGGACAGGACATGTGCAGGGGGGCGGGACACAGGTCCTGAAACTGTGCAGGGGGGGGGAGACACAAGTCCTGAAACTGTGTGCAGGGGGGGGAGACACAAGTCCTGAAACTGTGTGCAGGGGGGGGAGACACAAGTCCTGAAACTGTGTGCAGGGAAGGGGGGGGGGGGGGGAGACACAAGTCCTGAAACTGTGTGCAGGGGAGGGGGGGGGGGAGACACAAGTCCTGAAACTGCAGGGGGGAGACACAAGTCCTGAAACTGTGTGCAGGGGGGGGGGAGACACAAGCCCTGAAACTGTATGCAGGGGGGGGCACAAGTCCTGAAACTGTGTGCAGGGGGGGGGACCCAAGTTCTGAAACTGTGTGCAGGGGGGAGGGACACAGGTCCTGAAAATGTGTGCTCGGGGGGGGGGACACAGGTCCTGAAAATGTGTGCAGGGGGGGAGAGACAGGTCCTGAAAATGTGTGCAGGGGGGAGACACAGGTTCTGAAAATGTGTGCAGGGGGGAAGACACAGGTCCTGAAAATGTGTGCAGGGGGGGGGGGAAGAGGGTCTGACAATGTCTGCAGAGGGGGGGGGGGAGAGGGGCTGACAATGTCTGCAGAGGGGGGGAGGGGCTGACTATGTCTGCAGAGGGGGGGGAAGAGGGGCTGACTATGTCTGCAGAGGGGGGAAAGGGGGGCTGACTATGTCTGCAGAGGGGGGGGAAGAGGGGCTGACTATGTCTGCAGAGGGGGGAAAGGGGGGCTGACAATGTCTGCAGGGGGGGGAAGAGGGGCTGACAATGTCTGCAGGGGGGGGAGAGAGGGGCTGAATATGCCTACAGGGTTAATGAAGTGTCTTGCGTGGTATTTACAAAATAGAGCAGCTTTGGGGGGCATGATATCTGTTTTGTGTGGCAGTTACAAGGCTGCTCTCTTGTCTCAGCTATCACTAGAATATAAGATGGGGCTGGTAGAGGTAAATATTTTATTGACCACAAATATTCAGATATTACTTATATATGCCTGTACAATGGGGTAGTGTTATCTGTCCATAATGGAGTGTTTTTTGTTTTTTTAAAGAGCCCAATCATTCAGTTTATTAACATTATAGTAAAATTTTTGCATTTTCAATACAGGACTCCTAATTTCCAGAAGCCAGCGAGAAGACAACAAAGCAGCAAGAAAGAAGAGCAAGAACAGGTAAGAGACAACAGCGCAATCAATCTAAATGTGAATGCTGAAGAATATTTCGGAATATTTATATTTAGGAGTACTCCTATACAATGGGGATGGGGGGGAGCAGGGGTAGGGAGACGCTGTTGGGGCATTTGCCTACGGTGACCGAAACCCTTAATCAGGCCCTGGGTTTACTGTAGTCGTTTTATGTTTTCGCACTCAGTAGGAACAGTACGCTTTTGTAATTCAAGCAAACTGTTTTGCACAACAAGGGAATTGATCAGGGTGGGCAGAAGACAAAGTGTGAAACACAAGTTTGTGTTGCTGCTTAACATGTTGGACTGCACCAGCAACGCCACTTCAGCATGCAACAATTTTGCGCACGGAGCTCACAACAGGTGGGCCTGTATGTTTTTTAAATGCCAGGGCTGATTTGTAGTCCCAGTCCGGCCCTGATCAAATGTCATGTTATGTAACAAATCTACCTAAACATACTCAGTGGAATTGTGAGAGTTGGTTGTTGTGAAACATTTGCTCACAGTATTGTAAATCATTTTCCACATGTAAAGTAAGTTAAAATATTAATGTTAATGGAAAACGCTTTTCTGATATTACCATGTGTTCAATCAGTGTGCGATGCCAATGTGGGTCCTCAGCTGGTATTTAATCTGACTGGGAAGACAGTTCCAGTGAGATATTCTTACTAGGTGAAAGCTAAGAAACTGGAAACCAGGCTAAGTTCATATACTGAGGTTGAAAGTTCTACAGTTGCCAAATAAAACAGACAAATAAATTCCTGTTGATCATGTATATGATGACAGAAGATTAATATGCTTCATGAGCTTTCTAGAATTATTTCATCTACTTTATAAAGACAAAAAAACATAAATAATACATTTAACAATTTGCACTTGTTGGTCTAAAATACTTTTTCCCACTGATCCAGTGTCCAATGCTGGTGTTCTTTGGCCCTTTGAAGGCATTTTACTTTATTTACAGACCTCAACAATGGTTTTCTGCAAGCTATGTAACCATTTAGGCCTACATTACGCGGATGTCTTTTAACTGTATTAACTGATACTGGAGTCTGTTTAACTTTATTGAGTTCTTCTTTGATTGCAGTTGCTGGGAGTCTTTAGTTTTACTTACTCATTATGATAATGTATTTTTCGTCCCTTTTTGATGGACACCTCGGTCATCCAGAATGGTTTTTAGTCATTCCATAAGATAGAGCAATATAAGTAAACAAATAAGCTTTGGCCAAAGACCTTTGCACGCTAGTGTATATGTATTTTTTTTTATTCTACATTAAAATGGCAGCCATCTGCATCAACTTCACGATGGTGACTGGTGTGTCTAGTGCATCATGATGCACTTAAAGCATTTCCTATGCTTTAAACAGATTTTAATGCCTTCCACTCCATTTGTTTTTGCAGACAGAGCAATAAGGGTGGGAGTAGGTTTATATAATGATAACAGGGTTAGGGCTAAAGCAACTAAGTGACCCTGGTATTTAAGGGTTCTTAGATCTCACAGGCAAGGAGACATAGAAGAAACAACAGTATTTCTATTACAGAATTACAAAAAAACAACTATGAAACAATAGCTATAATGTGTAGCAAAACATTTGTAAAAAAAAATTATTGCAGTACCGTGTTATCCAGAAAAATCAATGTGATGTTAAATATTTTCGTGTCAAAAAAGATAAAAGTGATACCTTTATTGGCCAACCCAAAAAAAATTATTATATTTGATAGCTTTCAGAGCACTGACGCCCCTTCATCAGGCAACTTTACGAATCAATGACTAAGAAACAGGTATAACATTTAAGAGCTGTTACATCAAGAAATTTGTACAGGGGGGAGGGGTATATCATTAAAATAAGCTAAAGTAATAAAACTGAGGTTTTTGTTACGGATGAAAGCGTAATGTCCTATAAAGTTGCCTGATGAAGGGGCCTCTGTGCTCTGAAAGCTAGCAAATATAATAATAATATTTTTGGTTAGCCAATAAAGGTATCACTCCTATAATACTTGTGTCAAAAAAGACAAAAGTATTTAATATGACATAAACAACATCTATAATAACACAATTAAAACCAGATCACACAGGAATCCCCACAGCATCCCAGATTCGATAATATGGCAAACGCTATATAGATAGAGTTTGTATGTTCTCCCTGTGTTTGCGTCGGTTTCCTCTGGGTACTTCGGCTTCCTCCCACACTCCAAAAACATACTAGTAGGTTAATTGGCTGCAATTAAATTGACCATAGTCTCTCTCTCTCTCTCTGTCTGTGTGTATGTATGATAGGGAATTTAGAGTGTCAGCTCCAATGAGGCAGGGACTGATGTGAGTGAGTTCTCTGTATAGCGCTGCAGAATTAGTGGCGCTATATAAATAACTGATGATGATGATGATGATAATAGATAAATAGAAATGAGTTATCCGGAGTAGGTTATACAGTTCTCAGACCAAGTTTTAGCTTTGCAAGTAGTCTGATTCAGTTACCGGGGCAATCGCAGTGAAGGTACACCAATAAACTTAGAATACGTTGTTGCCCTGGCCGAATATTAGAAATAAAGACAGTGACCACTCCACTACATTCTGCAGTCTTCTGTATAGTCTATAGGCAATAGTGTCCAGCCAAGTTGTAATTCCTGTTCGCCAGTTGTAGACTTCAAAATTTAATGTAGTTCTTAAGTTAATCCACTGATGGTACACCAGCACACTGAGGATACCTATGCACACTTTCCCTGGCCAAGCAGTAAATATGCTTCTTTCGGTCAGGTTGCAAATGTACTTCTCATGACCAAGCTGCAGCTACGCTTATCCCAGCCAGACTGCAAATACTTTTCTCCCGGGCCCAGCTGTAAATATGCTGCTCTCATGTCAGCTGTAAGTGCACTGCTCCTGGGCACATGTGAGATATGATTTCCTTAGCCAAGCTGTAGATACTTCTCTCACCTCAAATGGTCCTGTCCACTGGACCACAAGCTCTCCACCAGCATGTTGAGAGTCTGAATCTCAATCACCCTGCTCCCGATAGATTGGAGTGTTTTTTCCGGGACAGAATGTCTCCTACACGATGCAAGGATTGCAGGACAAGTTCAAACAGGATCTCAGGGTAAAATCACGATGGAGCTCATCGGAGTCAGAATGCCAACATGAAGATAATCCTCAAATCACCCAGAACTTCCCTTGCAGGCTCCTTTTAACATGTCCCAAATTCCCACCAGGAAAAGATCCACCCAGCAAGATCATTCTAAGGTCCTGTGATTGGCTAAGAGCTAGTCAGAGATTGGAAATGAGTGTGAGGAATATTCAGTACCCCATTGAAATTTCCCCTGCTGAGAAGAAGCCCAGAAATCTGACAGAGTCAAGAGGGAAACAATAGTGGCTTACACTAATTAATACATGACTTAATCATAGTTGATGAAGTTTAAATCCAGTTTTAAACCCCTTCCACGCTTTTATGATGTTGGCGGTAATCATGCATGTGCATAGCACTTCCTCCTTTCACCATCAGAAAGCTAAGCTTCGCTGGGGCTCACACTGCAACCCCAGCATGGTAAATAGCAGCGGTACTTCATTATGTATTACTGCGATTTGCAGTGATACATAATGATGGTTACTGTCACCCAATAATAAATAGATCCTTTAAGGTAGATTGGCATCTGGGATATTATTTAACAGTTTGAGGGGAGTCAGTGGGGAGGAGAATGTATCAAAGGCAAGTAAATTGGTTTGTTATGACACATTGAAGCTGTTTGCTGACATAGATGTTCAAGCTGTTATAATTAGCACCACAAAACAATCACTTATTAGATATTAATTAACATAAGTACTTTCCCTGAACACACTAACTACTCAACATATACATGTACATTTTGGCTCGTTGAAAAGGGATTATTTTATATTTATCTTTACACCTTGCTGTTATGGGCCTTCTTGGCTTATTATGATGTTTTGGAAAGCTGGATTGGTGCCAATGCAAGAACCACAAAGAATTTCTTGGTGGTGGTTAGAAAAAAAAAAATACACACATTTGCTTTTAGTTCACTTTCTTGCTATTTCAATGAACCCCCACCAACACACACATAGATTGTTGGGCATTTTGGAAAGATTGCTGTGTGAAAAGATATAAGCAAACATATAGAAATTTCTATAGTCTTCTGAAAAAGGCAAGGTATAATTCGTGTGTGTACTGCATACAAAAAGGACTACCGCATACTGTAGGCCGCAGACTGACAGAGGGTCGTGAAGTGTGTACCAGCTTGGAAGAACCCAGGCAAGCGGAATGAGGTCCACGCAAAGGTCAAGGGCCGGCAGCAGACAACAGTATCGGTAAACAAGCTGAGGTCAGGGGTCACAGGCGTGTAACGCCCCCCTAGTGGCGTGTTAGTAAAACCCTGCACCTCAGTGAATTCAGGAGGGGTCACCTAGAGGGTAAGCTAATAGTTTATGAAAAGTTACATAAACAGGTTACCATGGTGATAACCCAGCCCAGCCTGGAGACTGAGGGAGAAGAAGGAGGGGCTGTCAGCAAGGGGGGATAGGAATAGAGAGAGATAGAAAGACTGGGAGACAGAGGAGAGGAGAGATGGTAGCTGGGGACCTGGGGTGGAAGCTCCTAGGCTCCCCCAGCATTGCCTGGCTGTCTGAGCGTGGTGACTGAGCCAGGGCAAGGAATGTGTGCCCTGGATGAGGGGGAGAACTTCATGCCACTATAGATAACCCAAGAGAGAGGGGGACACTTTGCATGGAAGAGGCCCTGGAGTGAGGGCTGCTACAAGAGGCATGGTAGCTGTATTGTTAGATCCTGAAGCTGAGAGAACACAGAGTGACTTGTCAGAGCACAGGAGACATCATCACCACAGAGGAGGGATGAGCTGCAGTTGAGAGGTACACAGAGTGTGTCAGAGCTGCATGTAGGAGAGGCTGCCTGCCTATTAGCATCCATGCGAGTGCCCCTGCAGAAAGGGTGATCTGCAGTGAGTATGGAGTGCAAGAGACATGTAAATTATGTTATTTAACATCTGGATAACATTAAGAACTGCTGGAGAAAGTGAGGAGCTGTATATATTTTTCTTTATTGCTGCAACCATTATGATTATTGTGCTGGAGGAAGAGGAGTGTAAATAAAAGAGTTCAGTTTATCATAGAGATGGTCTAGCGCCCAAATTATTGTGACTTTTACACTGCATTACAAAGTGACATTACCTGTGTCCTACTAACTACAAAGAAACACCTGCATGTGCAGGGACCCCCTGATCATTTACACCCATGCCCATCAGCTAGCCAGGGCTTGAGAAGGAGGTGCACTGTGTACCCTTTGCACACCACACTACGCACAGTGATAGGGGGTTACAGGCGGATAGCAGAAACGGTAAACAGGCCAGAGATCAGGGTCACAGGATACGCAAGCGAAGTCCAATTCAAAGCCAAGGGTCATACACGGGAAATCAGTAGCGGTATCAGAAGACAGGAACAGGAACAAGCAGGTCAGCAGACTGGAGCACAGAAGCTATAACCGGCCTCATTGCCTTAAATACTGATAGCAGCCAATCAAAGCCCAGCTCTGAGAATGCACGGCCCCTTGACTAAATACCTTAATGAATTAATTAGCCCACAGGCCGGTAATGCGCACGCGCCCGACACAGCCTCACTGCCGGGACGCGGCACCAGACAGAAGGCGTCCGACCGTTGCCCTGGCCGGAAGTGATGTCCCAGTTGTCATAACAACGGCCGGGACGCGGGTGAGTGAGTCGCGGCGGCTGGGCATCGCAGCGGCTCGTAACACCGTTGATGTTGGAATGTAACCAACCCAAAAAATGCCAAAATAAGCTCAGCACAAGGGTGAGAAAAGCCTCAGCAGCTAAGGGAGTAAAAAAAAAAAAAAAACCTTAAAATTACTCATCCTAATGAAGGTGCAGCGTGTTTAAATTTGCGATGGGAGGAGCATGAAGTCTGCAGGGGAGGGATTCAAAACTCTCTCTCCTGCAATGCTTACCTCATAATGGCTAACTAGCTACCGGGATCAAGCTTCTAATGATAATTAGAGCAAAATCAATTTGTGATTGAAGAGCCTGGGACCTCTATCAATAAAATGCCTTGTTACTGTTTGTATGCTTTAATGCAATGGATTAGAGGTTGACAAGTGTTTATTTGTTTAGTTTCTTGTGTGGAACCACAAACACCAGCGGGCCCTGGCTGCCAGGGCATGCTGGCACTTGTAGTTCTACCAGCATCAACATGTGTGAGGACAGTAGGATTAGAACCTAAGTTCACTAGATACCTGGCCCTCTAGGTTCACGGAATAACACAGGTAAGGGGGCAAGAAAGAGATAATGTTCCCTTTATTCGCACAAGTGTTCACACAGAGTAAATGCAAAAACAGTGCTCCACAAAGGAGAAATAATTATCCCCACTAAATATACAAGAATGTTAGTAAATAATAACCAGTGGCAATAAAACACCAAACAGCACACGGGAGAGGTCTCACTACACAGGAAGTTTCACAGAGCCCCATTCAGGATAGCCAGTGGGCCGGGTTCAAGTAGTTGTCCCCAAATTTTGCTGATCCCAGCCACTCGGCCAACTCTCCACTAGCTTAGTCGGAACCAGAATAGCAGTCTCTACTCCCAGTAGGCTCACTAGTTTCCTCTGGCTCACAAGTGACTTCTGATGGAGTAAGGGTGGACTTCTTCATCGGAATAGCAATGTCCAACTAGTATTTGCCCCCTGGTAGCATTTGATAACCCTATCCCAGTCAAAGTTCATTCTCCTGCAAAAATCCCAGTACACACCTCCTCTCTCCCAGGTCCTGTGTTTTTACTCCTCTCTCGCCCTGGCCCACCCCCTGCTTCAACAGTTCCACAGTCATTGGTAATAACAGCATAGGGGTGGTGACTGGAGTGTGGTAAGGAGTGTGTTTTCAACAAAGGCCCCCCCTGTGGTTTACTTGCCAGCAAGTCTGAGGGTTAGGTGCTTCATGTCACATCCACAAACATCATAAAATCCACCACCTGTATTTTGTTTAGTGCCAGTTCCTGCCCTGTTTAACCCCCTGCATTACTTTGTGATGTCACAGTGGCTTCAGCTGATCCAAGCTTTCTGGGACAAACTCCCCCTCCCTCCTGGGACACATGTAGTACCGGATCTGTCCACCAGGTGAAATTGAATAACTGTACAAGGAAACCGATATCCTGGGCCACTCATGACAGACCAGGTTGATCCGATTTTATCCTAATGGGACCCGGTCTTGTTACAGCAGGGCCAGGCAATTAATGGCTGGAAGAACTTGCTGAGACTTGTAGTTCCACATCGTAAACTAATGTTTTTCTAACTTTAATACATTATCCCATACCCCTCTAGCCAGGGTAATTGTGATGAGACCCAGTGACATTCAGTACAGGGCTGGTTTTCCCTAGGGGAGGGGTTTGCAGTTTTTCACCCTAGGGAATTCAGCCTGTGAGCAGGCTGGGACCGGTTCGTACTGTAACATGGGTACCCCACCCTGCAGGTCTCCCTGTTTCAATGTGAACAGCCTAGCTTGCCATAGCCTGGTGCTGTTTACTGGTTGCAGTAGGGGACTCTAGGCTGTTTGTCCACTCACATTAAGAATAACCAGCCCAGGCTATAAGCGGTGATGAATTTTAGGGTGAATTAATTTGTTTTTTACATGCTTTAATCACCAGTTATCATCATGAAGTTGATGATGACTGGCATATCTAGTATGTGACTTAAAGTGTATCTTGATGCAGCTGCATTCTTGCACAGTATTTTGAGCTGCACATATCTTAAAAAGAACACATTAGGCCATGAGCTGGTCACTCCAAAACAGGCCAGATCCACCCAAATCATGCACATGATAACCATCTCACAAAGCAAAAGTAGCAGGACTTAGTTAATACATATTTTGGGACATGATATATGAAGTCAGTGGGAAGAGGCCACTTTTAAAAGCTCTGAAAATATGAAACTGGAGTTCCTAAAAACCCTATTGATCCATTTTCACTTAATCCGGCAATGGCTTTCTATGCATGGTAGATAGAGATGTGTATATAATACGGCAAATAAGCAGACATCTCAGGCAGCAGATTTAAGGCCAAGCAAAATGAAGGGAATTGATCAAACATGCTAATTTTCTTGCAGAAAAAGACAATCCGTGGCTTCTGCATTGTTGGTATCTTGAATAATCATCAAAGTGCAATATTTGTATTTCATAGTTTACATTACACTACTACAATTGCTTTTGTTAATTTGCACAAGGAACTAAATAGTCACCATTTCAATTGTCGTCTCTGGAAACAAATTATCGAAATATACCTCTGCAGTCGAAATCCAACAAAAAAAAAAAAAAAAGAGTATTCAGACACAGTGAGTCAGTAACAGATTAGTAGCAAAGTCCAAGGACCAAAAGCAGATACATAATTAAGTTCATGCAATGGGTCAGGACATGAAGCAACCAGGATAGTCATTGTGTAGCAGATTTCAGCAAGAGTTAGGGGAAGATTCAATTAAGTGAAGGGCCCATTGGAGCCTTGTGTGATGTGCTCCTTTGAGCATTTCTGGCTAATGTAGTACATAAAAAATTGCTAAATTTCGTTTTCAGATCTATGAGGTGTGAGCAAAAATCTGTGATATTTTAGTACCCTAACATCACACGGAGGTGTCACGGGCACTAGGAGTCTTTACCCAGGGATCACCAGATGGTAGGCTTACCAGAGCAATGTAGATGGTAATAGGGTACTCTGGTAGCTGGGTGATCACGGAACATGAAATGATGGCCGATGAGATGCTCAGGAAAGTCTATGACTAGCAACACTGGTAATAATGAGGTAATGATACACAAGGAACTGTATGGACAAGGACACGTGAAGGTAGTCAGTGGTCTGCGATAGCAAGTTGTACCACTGCTATAGTGAGGAGGAATGTCCAACAGAAACAAGGAGGTGATGAGAGTCAGCGGTCTGCGGGTAGCAAGTTGTACCGCTGTCTGAGTGAAGGAATGGAATCCAAGTGGAGGTATCCAGGTAGTCAGTGGTCTGCGGTAGCAAGTTGTACCACTGCTATGTGAGAGGATAATGGAACAGGTGATACCGGAAACAGGGATCAGTGGTCTGACATCAGCAAGTTGTACCACTGCATATATATGTGAGGAGGTGCACGGGGGAAGACTGCAACACAGGATATACACAGGCACCTTATACACGATCCACAGTAATATGCACAATATAGGTATATATATATGTAAATGACTGATCAGGTCTGCAATCTAGAAAGTCTCTTGAAGTAGTCCAGCACAATGATAACACAGTCAATGATGGCAATAGACTCAGCGGATAGCAGACTCCAGAGAGAACCAAACACAGTCCAGCAAGATATGCAATACACAGCACAGTCAATGAGAAGTATGCATACCGTGGTTCAGCAGTAGCAGTAAGATGGGATTGCAGCGGTACCTGAGCGGCTGGAGACCGACTGGATAGGAAGTCCCTGGATAGGAGAAGCAGCGGTCTAGCAGGTGCAGCGCACAGGTGAGTAGACCGACAGGGACACGAATCCACAGGAGTCAGCAACACGTGGAACTGGACTCATAGGAAACCCAGGAGAATGGAGATGATCCAGCAGAGGGTAGTAGAAGAGATACAAATCCAATGCTGACAGGAGGGTAGAGGCCAGTGGAACACGTGAAGGCGTGGAGAGTGGATCAGCAGGAGATGGACGATAGCGCTGACCACAGCGGCAGGACTCAGCGGCACACGGAGGTAACCAGTAGCAACCACAGGAACCAACAGCGATGGGAAACAGGAGTGCAGCGCAGGGCAGGAGCTGTAGATCACGAAGTGTAGCAGATGGTAATGAAAAGCGGCAGTCTCGAGGAAGTCACAGCAAAGATGAGATGAGAGTGTAGTGCACGGAGGCAGCGGATAGTAATCAGCTGGCAGTCACGATGTTGAACACAGGCGAGTTGCAAGCAGGAGACTGTAGTGCACAGAGGCAGCGGATAGTAGTCAGCTGGCAGTCACGATGTTGAACACAGGCGAGTTGCAAGCAGGAGACTGTAGTGCACAGAGGCAGCGGATAGTAGTCAGCTGGCAGTCACGATGTTGAACACAGGCGAGTTGCAAGCAGGAGACTGTAGTGCACAGAGGCAGCGGATAGAAATCAGCAAACAGACTTGATGAGAAGCAGGTGAGTGAGGTAAAAGCTGGAGTGCACGGAGGCAGCGGATAGCAATGAGCAAACAGTCACATTGATATAAAATAACGTTGAAGTGGTGTAGAAGACTGTAGTGCACGGAGGCAGCGGATAGGAATCAGCAAACAGTCATGATGATAAAGTTGATGGTAGAAGTGGTATGGAACCACAGTAGTAGAAGTGGTTTGGAAACCACAGGAATCAGCAGCACTGAATACACAAGAAATACAGGAACACCTTCAGAGACTCATGAGGAATGAGACTCCAAGATCAGGCAACGTGGTAGTGACCACAGGTGCTTAATATAGGGAGGTTGCCTGATCTGCCAATTAAGTTAAAGGGGTATACACTGAAGTATAGAAAAGGGCTGCGCATGCGCAGACCCTCAGGATGGTGGACGGCCACGGTTCCTAAATGTCCGGGAAGAGGCACTCACGGTCCGGTGAGTGACAGTACCCCCCCTTTTAAAGGTGGGCACAGAACGCCTGGAACCGGGCTTGTCCGGATTTTTGGAGTAAAACTTCTTCAAAAGGGCAGGAGCATTAAGATCTTCAGCTTTGATCCAAGAGCGCTCCTCAGGACCAAAGCCCTTCCAATGAACGAGGAAGTGGAGGACTCCTCGCGAAATTTTTGCATCTAGTACCTCGGTAATCTCAAAATCCTCCTCCTGATGGACTTGAACTGGCTGCGGAGCTGAGGGAGGAGTTGAAAAACGGTTGATAATAAGAGGTTTGAGCAAAGATACATGGAAGGCATTAGAAATCCGAAGACTCTTAGGAAGAAGAAGTTTCACACATACTGGATTGATAACTTGAATGATCCTATATGGACCAATAAAACGAGGGGCGAATTTCATGGATGGAACCTTCAAACGAATATTTTTTGTGGATAACCAGACACGATCTCCAATTTTTAGTGGTGGAATAGCCCGCCTCTTCTTATCAGCGAAAGATTTATATTTGACAGATGTCTTCTTCAAACAGGTTCTAACCTGAGACCAGATATTTTTAAAGGTCTGACAAACAGTCTCCACCGCAGGAACTTGGGTGGGCGGGAGGGCAGGAAATTCCGGAAAAGACGGATGGTGACCGTAGACCACAAAGAATGGAGTTTTGGATGATGACTCATGGTACATGTTGTTATGGGCGAACTCAGCCCAAGGGAGTAACTCTACCCAGTTGTCTTGATTGGCTGATGAAAATATCCTTATAAAAGTCTCAAGATCTTGATTGACACGTTCGGTTTGTCCATTGGATTGTGGATGGTAAGAAGATGAGAGTGCTAATCGTATGCCCAAGGTTTTACAAAGGGCTCGCCAGAATCTGGACACGAATTGTACTCCTCTATCAGACACAATCTCAGATGGACATCCATGGATACGGAAGATCTCTTTAATGAAATGTTCAGCCAGGATAGACGAGGAAGGCAAACCAGACAGAGGGATGAAATGAGCCATCTTCGAAAATCTGTCCACTACGACCCAAATAGTGTTATGGTTCTTACTAGGTGGTAAGTCAGTAACGAAATCCATACTAATATGGGTCCATGGTTTGGACGGAATGGGTAGTGGTCGCAGCAACCCTGCTGGGGTTCTGCGGGAGGATTTGAATTGCGAACATAATTCACAGGAAGCAATGAACTCTTTGACGTCTCTCCTCATTGAAGGCCACCAGTAACTTCGAGAGAGGATCTCAAAAGTCTTGTGTTCACCGGCGTGTCCAGAAAAACGAGAGGCATGGAACCACGAAAGGATTTTCCTCCTTAGAGTAGGAGGCACGAGGGTCTTCCCAAATGGTAGCGTTTTGGTGGATGAAGCAGCCAGTGAGATACATTTGGGGTCTAGAATGGTATGGTTGGAAACCTCTTCTATATCAGAGGACGTAGCAAAGGCTCTAGATAAGGCATCAGCTTTTTTGTTCTTGGCAGCTGGTTTGAAGGTAATTATTAATTCAAAACGGGAAAAGAAAAGAGACCATCTTGCTTGACGAGGGTTCAAGCATTGGGCAGACTGGAGATATGACAAGTTCTTATGATCCGTGAAGATCGTCACCGGATGGCGAGCTCCCTCCAACAAGTATCTCCATTCCTCTAATGCGGCTTTGATAGCCAGTAATTCCTTGTCTCCGATGGTATAATTCTTCTCTGCGGGTAGGAGACCCCGAGAATAGAAGGCACAAGGGTGGAATTTTTGCTGTTCCGAGCGTTGGGAGAGAATAGCTCCTAAGCCCACATTAGAGGCATCTACTTCTAGGAAAAAAGGGAGTGTCACATCAGGCTGACGAAGGATTGGAGCCGAAGAGAAGGACTCTTTTAATGTTTGAAAGGCTTGAATAGCCTCAGTAGACCATTGCTTAGGATTAGCCCCTTTACGAGTCAGGGCCACAATAGGAGATGCAATGGAAGAAAAGTCTTGAATGAAGCGTCTATAGTAATTGGCAAAACCTAAAAAACGCTGGATGGCACGAAGAGTAGTTGGCTGGGGCCAATGTAGTACAGCATTTACTTTGTCAGGATCCATCTTCAGACCAACTCCGGAAACAATATACCCCAAGAATGGAATCTGGGGTAATTCGAATGAACATTTTTCTAATTTACAGAACAATGAATTTTTCCGTAGCCTGGAGAGGACTTCTGCCACATGTTGGTGGTGAGAAGGCAGGTCCTGTGAAAAAATCAATATGTCGTCCAGGTAGACGACGACACATACATATAATAAGTCCCGAAAAATCTCATTGATGAAGCCCTGAAAAACAGCGGGGGCATTACATAGCCCGAAAGGCATTACCAGATATTCGTAATGCCCGTCTCTGGTGTTAAACGCCGTCTTCCATTCGTCACCGGAACGGATTCTGATTAAATTGTAAGCACCACGAAGATCCAACTTAGTAAAAATACGGGCTCCCTTAATGCGGTCAAATAGCTCAGTGATCAACGGAATGGGATACCGGTTCTTGATAGTAATGGCATTGAGTCCACGAAAATCTATACAAGGGCGTAATGATCCATCCTTCTTTTTGACAAAGAAGAACCCAGCTCCAGCGGGCGAGGTGGAAGGTCGAATGAACCCACGCTGGAGGTTCTCCCGTATATATTCAGATGTAGCTTGAGTTTCAGGTAACGAGAGTGGATAGACCCGGCCTCTGGGAGGAGTCTTGCCAGGAAGAAGATCAATCGGACAATCCCAAGAACGATGAGGAGGAAGACGTTCAGACTGAGCTTTATCAAAAACATCGGTAAATGAAGCATATTGAGGAGGGAGTCCCGGTGAAATAGCTGAAATGGAAGCTTGCTGTACCTTGAGAGGAATGACTTGGGAAAGGCAATGATGGTGACATTCAGGCCCCCAAGACGTGACTTGAGGGGTGCGCCAGTCAATCTGGGGAGAGTGACACTGAAGCCATGGAAGGCCTAGGACAATCGGACTTGTCGTAACAGGAAGAATTAAAAACGATATCTCTTCATGATGCAGAGCACCAATCTGAAGGGTTACTGGAGACGTACTCTGGGTGATGAGACCGTTGATGAGACGTGATCCATCGATAGCCGTCACAGTAATGGGAGTTTTTAAGGTAATCATTGGTAGAGACCATTGATTAACTAACGATTTGGAAATAAAATTTCCTGCTGCTCCGGAATCAATCAATGCCTGTGACTCAAAGGTCTTGGTAGCAAAGGAAATAGTCACATCAAAAGCGCAGACTTTAGATTTCATAGACGATGGAGAGGACTCCAGGGACCCTAACTTCACCTCTCCAGAACTAGTTAGGGCCTGGCATTTCCCGATCTCTTAGGGCAGGAGCTGAGGACATGAGTGGAATCAGCACAATAGATACAGAGTCTATTCTTGACTCTTCGTTTCCTCTCCTCAGAAGATAACTTGGAACGTCCAATCTCCATGGGAATCACAGCGGGTGACACTGGACGAAATTGAGGGTTAGAGCGAAAAGGTGCTTTAGCAGAAGTCGTTTTCTCAGCCTCTCTTTCACGAAATCTCATATCAACACGATGGCATAGAGAGATCAAATCTTCAAGTGACGAAGGAAGCTCTTGGGTAGTCAGTGCATCTTTAATTTTATCGGAAAGCCCCTGCCAGAAGGCGGCAACTAGGGCTTCAGTGTTCCACTGAAGTTCAGAGGCTAAGATCCTAAATTGAATGACGTACTGGCCTACAGTATGAGATCCTTGTCGCAGACGGAGGATGCTGGAAGCAGCGGAGGTCACACGACCTGGTTCATCGAACACACTTCGGAATGTAGAAATGAATTTGGCACTATCTTGTAATATTGGATCGTTCCTCTCCCACAGAGGGGAGGCCCAAGCCAGGGCTTGTCCTGAAAACAAAGAGATAAGATAGGCCACTCTGGAACGATGGGTAGAAAAATTTTGAGGTTGGAGCTCAAAATGGACTGAACATTGGTTAAGGAAACCCCTACAAGTTTTGGGGTCTCCATCGTACTTTGACGGAGTAGGCAGGTGAAGCGTGGAAGCTATAGACACCTGGGATGGCAATGGGGAAACGGAGGAAAGCACAGGAGCTTCAGTAGTAGCTGTCACAGTCTGTCCAGATGTTCCTTGGGAGGTTAATGACTGATAACACTGAAGTAACAGCTGTTGGCGGGCATCCTGTTGCTCCACACGGCTAACCAGATGTTGCAGCATCTCTTTGGCGGTAGGTTCCACATCTGGGTCTGTCATGGCCTGATCTTACTGTCACGGGCACTAGGAGTCTTTACCCAGGGATCACCAGATGGTAGGCTTACCAGAGCAATGTAGATGGTAATAGGGTACTCTGGTAGCTGGGTGATCACGGAACATGAAATGATGGCCGATGAGATGCTCAGGAAAGTCTATGACTAGCAACACTGGTAATAATGAGGTAATGATACACAAGGAACTGTATGGACAAGGACACGTGAAGGTAGTCAGTGGTCTGCGATAGCAAGTTGTACCACTGCTATAGTGAGGAGGAATGTCCAACAGAAACAAGGAGGTGATGAGAGTCAGCGGTCTGCGGGTAGCAAGTTGTACCGCTGTCTGAGTGAAGGAATGGAATCCAAGTGGAGGTATCCAGGTAGTCAGTGGTCTGCGGTAGCAAGTTGTACCACTGCTATGTGAGAGGATAATGGAACAGGTGATACCGGAAACAGGGATCAGTGGTCTGACATCAGCAAGTTGTACCACTGCATATATATGTGAGGAGGTGCACGGGGGAAGACTGCAACACAGGATATACACAGGCACCTTATACACGATCCACAGTAATATGCACAATATAGGTATATATATATGTAAATGACTGATCAGGTCTGCAATCTAGAAAGTCTCTTGAAGTAGTCCAGCACAATGATAACACAGTCAATGATGGCAATAGACTCAGCGGATAGCAGACTCCAGAGAGAACCAAACACAGTCCAGCAAGATATGCAATACACAGCACAGTCAATGAGAAGTATGCATACCGTGGTTCAGCAGTAGCAGTAAGATGGGATTGCAGCGGTACCTGAGCGGCTGGAGACCGACTGGATAGGAAGTCCCTGGATAGGAGAAGCAGCGGTCTAGCAGGTGCAGCGCACAGGTGAGTAGACCGACAGGGACACGAATCCACAGGAGTCAGCAACACGTGGAACTGGACTCATAGGAAACCCAGGAGAATGGAGATGATCCAGCAGAGGGTAGTAGAAGAGATACAAATCCAATGCTGACAGGAGGGTAGAGGCCAGTGGAACACGTGAAGGCGTGGAGAGTGGATCAGCAGGAGATGGACGATAGCGCTGACCACAGCGGCAGGACTCAGCGGCACACGGAGGTAACCAGTAGCAACCACAGGAACCAACAGCGATGGGAAACAGGAGTGCAGCGCAGGGCAGGAGCTGTAGATCACGAAGTGTAGCAGATGGTAATGAAAAGCGGCAGTCTCGAGGAAGTCACAGCAAAGATGAGATGAGAGTGTAGTGCACGGAGGCAGCGGATAGTAATCAGCTGGCAGTCACGATGTTGAACACAGGCGAGTTGCAAGCAGGAGACTGTAGTGCACAGAGGCAGCGGATAGTAGTCAGCTGGCAGTCACGATGTTGAACACAGGCGAGTTGCAAGCAGGAGACTGTAGTGCACAGAGGCAGCGGATAGTAGTCAGCTGGCAGTCACGATGTTGAACACAGGCGAGTTGCAAGCAGGAGACTGTAGTGCACAGAGGCAGCGGATAGAAATCAGCAAACAGACTTGATGAGAAGCAGGTGAGTGAGGTAAAAGCTGGAGTGCACGGAGGCAGCGGATAGCAATGAGCAAACAGTCACATTGATATAAAATAACGTTGAAGTGGTGTAGAAGACTGTAGTGCACGGAGGCAGCGGATAGGAATCAGCAAACAGTCATGATGATAAAGTTGATGGTAGAAGTGGTATGGAACCACAGTAGTAGAAGTGGTTTGGAAACCACAGGAATCAGCAGCACTGAATACACAAGAAATACAGGAACACCTTCAGAGACTCATGAGGAATGAGACTCCAAGATCAGGCAACGTGGTAGTGACCACAGGTGCTTAATATAGGGAGGTTGCCTGATCTGCCAATTAAGTTAAAGGGGTATACACTGAAGTATAGAAAAGGGCTGCGCATGCGCAGACCCTCAGGATGGTGGACGGCCACGGTTCCTAAATGTCCGGGAAGAGGCACTCACGGTCCGGTGAGTGACAGGAGGCTCATCACCCGTGCACTTTTTTAAATATGCCCCTTAAAATAAGAATACTACATAATTACTACAACCAGGCAAAGTACATAATGTATGTACCTAGCCACATTTAAACAAAACTAACCCCATAATGAGCACCAGTCCCAAACAATAACTGTGTAACATAGCAATTTGGGGAGAAAATGGCCACAGCCTCCATTGTGCAACATAAGTGGATGGGGTGTAGAAAGCAAATAATTGTCACAGACACTGTGCCCAAACCATATACCACAGGATTTTAAGGACCAGCAGTCATCAAAGGGATTAACTACTCACTGTAAAGAGAATTGTTCAGGACTGCTGTAAAGCCAACCTCCCCAATATTCACTTCACACAATCCATTACTAACGTTATGTATGCAGAACACAAAAACGAAACCCCATCTTCCAAAACAACACAGGCTGTGACAAAGAGTGTAATTATATTTTATATAATTATATATATATTGTAACAAAAGGAGGCATTTAGCTGGCAATATGCAGAGAAAGCAGGGAAGTAGAGTAAAACATTGGCACTGTTATGCACCTAGGTGGAGATTAAACCAGGTAAAAACATATGTGTAGTTTAAAATTGGTTTACTCACATGATTTAAAAGCTGCTTCCTCTCAGCAAACAGACAGGGTGGGTCTGATAGTCTAAACAGAGCCAGGGCTGGGCGTTTCCTTTTAAAGAGAAGGTGGGTGTGTCATCTGTCCATCAAGCTAGACCTGTGGGAGGAGTGTCGGGTATAAAACCCTGCTTGTTTCATTGTTCAGGGAGATCAACGCTGGGCTAGCTGGCTGATCTGGACAGAGAGCTGGACTATGTATAGTAAGCGTTGAGGGTCTCCATAATTGCTGTACAAGTATACGGTGTCAAAACATTATTACCATCCTGACAATAAAGAACCATAAAAAGGAAGAAGTTGTACGCGTGTGCTCCTGCAGTAGCAGGGTCTTGCCACAAGTGGTGTCAGGAGTGGGATACTCCGGGAAGCAAGTTTCCGCTACCCAACCCGCGCAGACGTCAACATGGAGGAAGTACTGAGAACCCTCATGAATGTGGCCGCTGCGCAGCAACAGCAGCAAGCTCAGATGCTACAAGTCGCCGAGGCACAGGTGGAAAACACAAGGCTCTTAAGAGAAGAGTTAAGCCAGGTGAGACATGACAGAAATGAACCACCTGGTCCTGTTCTCCTGAAAATGTCGCCAGGTGATGACATAGAAGCATATCTGGTGTCCTTTGAGAGACTTGCAAAAAGGGCAAAATGGCCTCCTAAAGATTGGGCTGAGAAACTGGCGCCATATCTGACTGGTGAAGCTCAGCGAGCTTATATGGATCTAGATGAGGAACGGGTCTCTGATTATTCGTGCCTAAAGTCTGAGATATTGGCTCGCTTTGGAGTTTCCGGGCCAGGCCGAGCCCAGCGCTATCACCAATGGCGCTATGATAAATAAAAACCGGTCAGAGCGCAAGTGGCTGAGCTTTCTAAAATTTTAAAGAAATGGCTGCAGCCTGAGGAGAATTCGCCTTCTCGGATTATTGAAGTTCTGGCGATAGATCACTGCATCCAGGGGCTGAACCGCGATTTGCAAAGGTGGGTTCTACAATCAGACCCACAAACTTATGAAGAGCTTGCCAGCGTGGTAGAAAGGTTTTGTGCGCTACAGCAAATGACTAAAGAACCTGCATTTGTGCCAAAGCCGCTGCCACGCCAAAAGCCAGGTTTGACAATCCTTGTCACAGGGCCCAATGGCAAAACTGCCACGGACAGAGGGCCAGGTGCAAAGCTGTCTAATCTGAATTGTTTTGAATGTGGTGAGCCAGGCCACTTTAAGGCAGAGTGTCCTAAACTTCAGAAACCCATGGACTGTTCTGTGGCACATATTGGACCTGCATTTCCAAGCTGTTTTACCATGAGTCCCACATCAGGAAGTCCTTGTTTGTTCCGGGTGACTGTGCTAATCAACCAAAACCTTGTTCTGGCCTTGGTTGACTCAGGGAGTGAACTCTCATTGGTTTCTAGCTCTGCCTTACCCGAAACCATAACTTCTCGGTTGCCCAAAGTGAAGGTTCTTTGCAAACATGGCACCACAGAGGAGTATAAAAGAACAATACTACCAGTCACACTCAAAGACAAAACTGTTATGGTGGTAGCTGCCATAACACCTAAACTCCCATATCCACTCATTTTGGGGCGAGACTTCCCACTGTTTAATGATGTCCTCGGTGAGCGGATCCGGCCGGACATGCCGGCAACTGATGCAACGGTCTTAAAGGAACCGCCTAAGAATCCACAGCATCTGGACATCGATCTTTTGGAACCGCCAAACCGGAATGCCATCCTGGGAGTCACAGCAGGAGTTCCACAAAAGCATCCACCTGTGGGGGGAAACATGGACAGTCCAAACTAGCATTGGTCGGTGATGTCGCAGATGAGCCCACCCCGACTGTCAGTGAGGATACGGACTGGTCCGCAATACCAATTTTGTTTCCTCTGCAGGACTTTGCTCGAGACCAACTTAATGATGCCATTTTGGAACATGCCTTTAAAAGTGTGACTGAGGTAAATGGGGTAGCGAAAGCCGCCCAGCCTGCAGAAGGTATACCATATTTTATTGTTAAAAATAATTTCTTGTATAGAGTTGCTACTGTACAGGGGGAAAAAGTAGAACAATTAATGGTTCCTCAGGTCCATGTACCCCTAGTGTTAAAAGCAGAACATACACATGTCTGTGGGGGACACCTAGGGGAGGATAAAACACGGGAATGGTGCTTAGGTTTTACTGGCCCGGTGTACACATGGCAGTGAAAAAGTATTGCCGGTCCTGTCCCATTTGTCAGAGAACCTGTCCCAAACCCATGTACAGGGCACCTCTCATTTCAATACCAATAGTACCAGTTCCCTTTGAACGGATAGCTATGGACCTTGTGGGGCCCCTGGAAAAATCCGCACGTGGGCACCAATATATACTAGTGGTGCTTGACTATGCAACCAGGTATCCAGAGGCAATTCCCCTACAAAACATAAAGTCCAGCACCATAGCTAAAGAACTTGTATTGATGTTTACACGCTTGGGAATACCCAAAGAAATTCTCACAGACCAGGGTACTCCATTCATGTCTAAACTGATGAAGGACATGTGCCAGTTGCTAGGGGTTACGGCGCTTCACACCTCTGTATACCTTCCACAAACAGATGGCTTGGTGGAACGCTTTAACCGCACATTAAAGCACATGCTCAGGAAAGCAGTGGCTCAAGAGAAAAAAGATTGGGACACTCTTATTCCCTATTTGATGTTTGCCATCCGTGAGGTACCTCAAGCTTCAACAGGCTTTAGTCCCTTTGAGTTATTGTTTGGGAGACAGCCCAGGGGTATCTTGGATATGTTAAAAAAAGGGTGGGAGCAGCAAGGTCCCAGGGAGCCAAATCTGGTACAATTTGTATCCCAAATGTATGAGAGGCTAGGAAAGATAGGGCCCATTGTGCAGCAACATGTAAAAGAGGCTCAGGAACAACAGAAGAAAAGTTATGACAAAAGTGCTGTTGTTCGATCTTTCAAGCCAGGGGACAAGGTCCAAGTCCTGGTTCCTACCCAGGAAAGCAAACTTTTCACCCATTGGCAGGGTCCATGTGAAGTTCTAGAGGCTGTCGGTCCTGTCAATTACAGAGTCCACCAGTTACGTAGGAGAAGGGAGGAGCAAATATATCATGTGAACCTCCTTAAACCCTGGCATGATGAGGAAACCTCTCCTCAGGTAGTGAGTACTGCCATTGAAAAGTCTGAAGTGCCCATAGAGCCAGCCTTGTCCATTCAGCAGAGACAACAGACTGTAGAAATGATTCGCCGGAACAGGGATGTCTTCTCTTCCATTCCTGGGCGCACTACCTTAATCGAACACGACATTGTCACTGAGCCAGGAGTCATTGTCAAGCAGAAGCCATATCGTATTCCAGAAGCCAGACGGGTGGACGTGAGAAAGGAGATCGAGAAGATGCTCCAGTTAGATGTAATTGAAGAGTCCACTAGTGAATGGAATAGTCCCATTGTGCTTGTCCTGAAACCCAAAGGGACAATTAGGTTCTGCAATGACTTTAGGCGCCTAAACAGTATGTCACAGTTTGATGCCTATCCGATGCCATGTGTGGATAAACTAGTGGAAAATCTTGCTGGTAGCAATTATTTAACAACCCTTGATCTAACAAAGGGTTATTGGCAAGTTCCCCTGACTTCCACGGCCAAGCCAAAGACTACATTTTCCACCCCTGATGGTCTCTATCAATATAAAGTCCTACCCTTTGGGTTGCATGTGGCACCTGCCACCTTCCAAAGGCCTATGAATAAATTGCTATGACCTCACACAGCTTATGCATCTGCTTACTTGGACGATATAGTGATGTATACCCCAGACTGGGGATCACATTTAGCCAAAGTTGAGGCGGTCTTAGCTTCATTACGGTCCGCAGGGTTAACAGCTAACCCAGAGAAATGTGCCATAGGCATGAGAGAAGCCAAATATTTGGGGTACATTGTTGGTCGAGGGCATGTAAAACCCCAGCTAGACAAAGTGGAGGCAGTCAAAAATTGGACAAGACCAGAGAAAAAGTCACAGTTAAGAACCTTTTTAGGCTTAGTAGGTTACTACAGGCGGTTTTGTAAGCCACTTCACCACTAGAGCTGCTCCACTTACGGACATGTTAAAAAAAAGTTATCTAGATAGATTAACCTGGTCTGACTCTGCGGAAACCGCCAGGTCTGATCTTCGGTTAGCTCTTTGTTCCTCTCCAGTTCTACAAGCACCAGATTTTACCCGGAGGTTCTTCATCCAAACTGATGCTTCTGGTGTTGGCTTAGGTGCAGTCTTGTCACAGGTGAAGAATGGAGTAGAAAATCCAGTCCTGTACCTAAGTCGTAAGTTGCTTCCAAGGGAACAAAAATATGCCACTGTGGAGAAAGAATGTCTCGCCATAAAATGGGCTACAGAAGCTCTGCGCTATTATCTCCTAGGCAGAGAGTTCACCCTAATAACAGACCATGTACCATTAAGATGGATGCAGAACAACCGGGAGGTAAATGCCAAGGTAACCCGCTGGTTCTTGGCACTAAAACCTTTCAAGTTCTCAGTAGAACATAGGCCTGGGATTCTACACAAAAATGCAGATGCGTTGTCACGAAAATATGCGCTCCTCGCGAAGTCCGCGTCCACCTACTTGGAGACGCTAGGGGGAGGGATATGTAACAAAAGGAGGCATTTAGCTGGCAATATGCAGAGAATGCAGGGAAGTAGAGTAAAACATTGGCACAGTTATGTACCTAGGTGGAGATTAAACCAGGTAAAAACATATGTGTAGTTTAAAATTGGTTTACTTACATGATTTAAAAGCTGCTTCCTCTCAGCAAACAGACAGGGTGGGTCTGATAGTCTAAACAGAGCCAGGGATGGGCGTTTCCTTTTAAAGAGAAGGTGGGTGTGTCACCTGTCCATCAAGCTAGGCCTGTGGGAGGAGTGTCGGGTATAAAACCCTGCTCGTTTCATTGTTCAGGGAGATCAATGCTGGGTTAGCTGGCTGATCTGGACAGAGAGCTGGACTATGTATAGTAAGCATTGAGGGTCTCCATAATTGCTGTGCAAGTATACGGTGTCAAAACATTATTACCAGCCTGACAATAAAGAACCATAAAAAGGAAGAAGTTGTACGCGTGTGCTTCTGCAGCAGCGGGCTCTTGCCACAAAATATCTATATCTATATATATATCTATATCTATATATATATATATATATATCTATATATATACATATATATATGTATATATAATGATGCTGACAGGCAGATGACAGACACAACAACTTCTCACTTGGATAACTGTGTTTTTATTATTCATATCACAAATATCAGCATTTTTTTTGTCAGGATGATACCTGGCGACCCTAACTCTGGCTACTTACAGTCCTCTTGCCTAATCACCGGGCAAACTAGCTAAAGTCAGTTGACCTGCTCACAGGGTAAACCCAGCCTTTTATACTCTTCCCAGGCACTTCTAAGTAGTAAAGAAAATAACAAACGAATCACACCTGTGTGTTTCTGTTCACCTTAGGAGTCTTAGGGGTATACTTACTAAACTGCGGGTTTGAAAAAGTGGACATGTTGCCTATAGCAACCAATCAGATTCTAGTTATCATTTATATAGTGCCTTCTACAAAATGAAAGCTATAATCTGATGCTCTAACCCGCAGTTTAGTAAATCTAGCCCTTAATCTGCAAGAATCTAACCCTGACTGCAGCCTGTACCTGCATACTCTTTGTGATTTCACACTGTCCCTATGCAGTAGAGGTGTGGCAAAGAACCCTCTTTGTCACGTATCATTATATATATATATATATATATATACACACACACACACACACACACACAATGTAATACCATTTAAACTGCACCTACTACTAAGTTAGGCCGTTGCCCTACCCAAATACAACATATAACAGATCGATGGCATTACCCCCACATGTATGCCAATTAAGAGCTGGTGGAGCACGTGCATGCTTCTTAAACATATCTAGCAGAATTTGTGAGTGGGTTGCTGATTTAAATCGGTGCAAATTGGATCAAAATACAAGTGCTCATGCATTTATAATAGGTATGGAGGAGAATGTATCAAAATGCGTTTTTGGGGCGGTTTTGAAATCACTGCCCTTTTGCCCTCTAAACTGCTGAAATTACTATCTAGTAGTTTGGAGTGTGTAAACTCAAATTACCGCAGATGTTCAGAGATGTGCAGCGATTTCTAAATTCCAACACTGATGCCGGTTTATACAAAATCATCAACGGTTTATATGAAAGCTCAGTTTTTTCTATAAATCTATTTTGTGATTGGCTGGTTTATCTTGGCACTGAAAACCCAAGGGATTTTAAGCCCACAAGAACATTTTATAATACATACAACTTCCTTATTAATTTCCCCTCTCAAACACTGAAAATGAGGGCAGACTGGCGTAGAATATAGCCATCATGGTGTTATTATTCCCAGTGCATTCACGAAGAGCAATGGAAGTGTAAAGCAAAGTGTCTTTATTCAGGTAAATACACAAACAAAGATAACTCAGATCCACTGATAAGAACAGGTTCCTAAGGAGACTGTATAGTAAAAATGGCAGGAACAGGTATTATAAGTATTACCCCAGTCCAGAAGGTACAAGGCTGTCCAGGAAAGCAGAGTCTAGGGATCAAGCAGAGATCAGACACACAAATCCAAATAGCCAGACAGAGATCTAGCGAATAGGCAAGGTCCAGAAGTCAGGCCATAAGGTCAGGGCAACAGGCAAAACAGCGTAGTCCAAGGTACAGGTAAACGAATCATTGTCACAGGCTAGCAGGCAAAGTCCAAGGTACAGGCAGGGGTCATACACAGAAGTTCAATCCAGAAGGTATATACCAAACAGCACAGCTTGAGGCAGGTATTTGAAGCAGTGTGACAGGTGCAGTTCTAATTAGCATCAGACAAGGAGATTAACTCCTTCAGGCATGTTGCAGAGTTCAGCAGCACCTCTGATGGATTATAGGTACTGCTGCCAGATACAAAACAAAGGCAGTCATAACACATGGCAAGACCCAGGATAGCCGGCCGCGCAACATTCTTGTTAGCATCACAAATTACCTGTACATTCAGAGAGTGGTAATTTTAGTGGTTGGTGTAAACCTCTGCCTGGTGTAGGTCTCAGACAAATATGTGTGTATTCTATAGTTCCCAAGACATTAGGTAGTCCTGAAAGCCTATAGAAAGATACCTTTAATTCATGCCACTGTGACTTCTGGCTGGGATAGCAGCATATGGTGTGTTATTCTGTGCTGCTTTCACTATATAATGAACCTGAACTGACCTACTAAATAGAATCTATATAGAGTAAAGCACTGGCAAAACTCATGGAACATTTTTTTAAATACTTAACAGGCTAAAAAAAAAATAGGCGTAGGATAGCCCTGAAAAAAAATTACATTGCCCTTTAGTCTGGTCGCATTACCTCATCAGACCTTAAATAACGTACCTTAGATGTATTTCCTTGGGAGAAAATCACTTATTTGGAGTAGAATGCACTAATTGTGTAAACGTAACTATGGAGCATTTACGGAAAAAGTGCACTTATTAGATTATTTTGCCTGTATTTTTTTTGATAGACAAAAACTTTATCAAATCTCAGGTGTTAACTTAGTATCCTTCGTTGCAGTCTGCAGAATAAAATGTGCATTTACTTTGGCGTCTACAGAATATATCCCATAACTTCTAAGATCCTATAATTGCTTTTAAAAATGTTTTTATATGCCATGCTACTGTTTGGAGACATGATTTAAAACTAGGGCAAACATTTTTTCCTGTTCTCATTTCTCCCAAGCCTTAAACATACTTATCTCATACCTCTTCCTGTAAGCTTTACTAAAAAAAATAGCTTGTGTTTAACTTTACAAGATGTTGACTGAATTGAATGTACCATTTATATACATCACGTATTGTGGAGTATTGTACAGTGTACCTCATTACGTTCCTCATTAGCTGCTGGTACAGATTGTCCTGGAGTCTCAGATCTGTGCTATAGTATCATCAGCTGATTTTAGATGAGACAGAATGTTAGTGTACAGGATCCTATTACTGCTATCAAATCCCACTTGGGACTTGCTTGTGGAAAACAGCTAGTATTTAGTTCATCTAGCACAAACCTGTTCACTCAGCATAGACTAAAAAATATCTGCTTCACTGTATCTTAATGGCAGAATAGTGGTTAATAGATATCAGCACCTCTACCTGCGATATTTCCTATACATCCTGTGCGTTCTCTTTGTTATAATCTGCCCAAAGGATTTCATGCTTTTCAAGCTGATTTTGCACCAGTCTCATTAGACATGGGGGTAAATGTATCAGGGTCTAATTTTTTCAGCGATTTCAAATTGCAGCAAATCGCTGGTGATAACCCCCGGGATATAACCTGCGGGTGATAACCCGCGATTTTGGTCTCCAAGTCGCCAGATGTATTAATCTACGATTTTTACTCTGATCTTCAAAATCGCTGGTCACCTCTGGCGATTTGCTGCAATGTCAAAAACTCCTATGTTTAGCTAACTCTCCCATGTTTAACAAACCCTCCTGTGATTAGGTTAAAAATCCTATAGACAACACGCTGCTTCCTAGCTGCTTGATTAGTAAACACATCACTGTTACACTGGTCTGCCTATACAGCCGGAGGTCCGGCAGCTTTCAAAAGTGTAAAAATAGATAAATGTAAATTAAAAAAATGCATGGGGTCCCCCTGCACGACCACTATTAACTCTAGTGCTGCCAGCCTACTGCTGGTTGCGTGAAAATCTGTAAAAAATTTGCGTGGGGTCGCCCCGATTTTCACTCAACCAGCACTAGGCAAACCAGCTGGGGTGGGTGGCACTATAGCAGGGGGACACACGGTAGGGGTCCCCCGGCCATAATGACAACCAACCCCAGGCTGTTTAGCGCTGGGCTGGATTCCCTAGGGAGTGGGGTCCTCCAAAAAAAATGAGCGCCCTCCCTCTAGGAACACCCAGCCCAGTGCTGAAAGCATTACAAAACCGCAACACCCTCTTTAAAACTACAACATTTTATTAAAGATAATAGAACCCCAATAAATACACTAAACACCCTCATTCATGCCACATAAATTTATTCAAAATAAGAAAACCCCAATATACTTACCAATCTGAATTCTTCAACTGTTGTCATCAGCTTTTAATCCAGAAATGCTTGTAAACCATGTCCAAAATGATTTTGTAAATCCAGTTGTCCTTGCTTGAAATGTTTAAAATAATTTGTATTCCAAATGTCCCTGCTTGTAAATATCTTCTGTTCTTCTGACAAGAAGGTCCCCCTTGTTGATTGCAGTTTTCTGTTCTTCAGGCCAGGAGGGCCCTCATATTTGTAATCCAAATCGGAACATGCTTGGTTAAAAAAAAGAAAAAAATGTCAGACAACGCTTGTGAGGACACCGGGGTTAGAACCAAAGCTCACTAGATACTCAATCCTCTAGGTTCACAGATCACACAGGTAAGGAGACCGGAGAGAAATAATAAACCCTTTTATTAAACAAAGTGCACACACTTAGTAAAATACAACAGTGCTCCCTAAGGAGAAACTTGTTCCCCCACCAAATATATCAAGTGTTAGAAAATCACCAGTGCAAGTAAAATCTACCCAACAAAGATTGGTGTGATTGGTGGTGTGAAGAGTTTGGGTGGTAACAGGGGTGGAAATAGAGCATGACATCAGTGGTCTCCCCCCTGCGGTGATGGTGCCATTCGGACTATGTTGCAGAGTTGCTAGAACAATAGTTAGCAAACAGGGAGAGACCCCCTCCTGATTTTAGATAAGGTCCTGACCCTCCTCTTTTTAACCCCTTCCACTACTTTTTGATGTCACAGGGTCCACAGCTGATTCACACTTCCTGTGAGCTGCCTCCCCCTCTCTCTCTGGACACCACAGCAATAACAGATCTGGCCACCGGGTGGCATTTAATAACAGAGTGGGCAATGGTTGTTCAATTGGCCCACTGAGGACAGACCGGGTTGGCACGATATTCCCAATATAAGGCCCACGCTGTCATGGGGAAATCCCTTAGATTATAAATAGAGCTTGCTGCATATCCCCCTGCTATAGTGCCACCCACCCCGGCTGGTTTGCCTAGTGGTGGTTGAGTGAAAATCGGGGGGACCCCACACATTTTTTTTCTACGTTTATTTATTTTTACACTTTTGACAGCTGCCGGAGCTTCAGCTCTATAGACAGACAGTGTAACAGTAATGTGTTTACTAATCACGTAGCTAGGAAGCAACGTGTTGTATCTGGCGATTTTTAAAGCAAACTCGAAAGATTTTGCTTAATCGCAGCTTCATACATTTGAGACTTGTATAGCTAAAGTGGCAGACAGTCGGGACTTTGATCTCTATCGATTTTGGAAATGGCAGTTTTGACAGGAACACATCTCTGGGGATTTTACATTAAATCTCAGGTTCATACATCTGCGAGTTTCAACTCTCCTTAGAAAATTGCTGGATTTTCAAAATCGGAGCTTGATACATTTACCCTGTGGACTCTTTTAGCCACTAACTTATGCCTGGAAACTACATTCATGTTTTTGATAGGCGCATTCTCACCATTGCATTTAAAAATTTAACATGCACATTTAAAATGTTATAATGGAGCATTTCCTATTTATTTAGTGCACGCTAGCAGTATGAAATTCTGTATTGGTAAAAGCACAATGCAATTAAAGCAAATAGAAAACGTGTTTAAAAATCATCATTAAAGGTGTGTTTTACCATTAAAGTGCGTTTTACCCATTTTCCCAGTGCACATGTGTGAAAGAACTCTTGAGTAAATAGTATGCAAACTGCTTGTTATATCTTGCCCTTCTTATACTTGCTATCTCCTACACCAGTTTTAATTGTTATTAAAGATGATCGAAAATTTCGAACTGGTTTGGAAATTTGATTAAATCTTGCCAGTTCAACCACATCGATCAGCTATGGATCCCAATTCCAACTTGAAGTTAAAAATTCACAGCTTGTGTTCGTCTGTCGTATTCAAGGTTCCCTTATCATGTTCAAGGGTCACCGTTTAAAGTCTGTGCTTACTGCTTTCGTTAAAATTATTATATTTATTTCTTAACATTCAAAATAATATTTCTATTTGAAATAAAAAAATGAATCAAATTACAGTGTAACGAGGTCTGTGTGGCCACCCAGAACACAAGGCTGATGGGCCCCTTGCTGTTTTCTTCAGACCCAAATGCAGGCCTTAGGGAAGCACCTACCCAGCTCCTTGTACATCCTTGAAAACATGTCAGGAAGTCTGTACCGCAGTGGACAGGCAGTTCCTCTATTAAACATGCAGAACACTCACTTTGCAATGGGTGATATCACCAAAGGTAGTGCCATAAAAAGGTTGGATAAAAAAAAAAGAAACAAAACAGTACCTCTCTTCCACCTGTTTCCCTGAAAATTATCCCTAAATCAAAGGGCAGGGAGAACTGAAAGGTGGGAGCAACATTTAAATAGGTAGCTGGTTAATGTAGGCAAAAGGGTAAAGAGCAGCAAGATTCAGATAGAGAGAGAAAATGGTGCTATGAAGACCACAAGAGACAAGAGATTGCATGAGAAAATACATTGGTCTATTGGAGGAAATGGGGGATAAATTGGGCAGCAGACTAGGGAAGTAATGAGAGATACAAGAAGGGGAGACATGAGACAAAGGAATGTGTGAGAGTTGCATGCAAAAGAAAATCTGTAGAAATCATGGGGCAGAAAGACAAGTGGGTTCTGGAGAGGAGGAGAGAAAGCAGGGGCGAGAGAGACATGATGCAGGTATACAGTCAAGTGATCTGGAAGCAAAGCAGGTGCAAATATGAGGTAAATAGAGTAACCATGAGACAAGGTGGGAAGTAAGGAAACACAGAATAAACATATAATGGAAACCCCAATGCTGAGAAAGAGCCCCCATTGTATTGCATGAGCTAAGGAGCCTGCCCCTAAATTGTTGGAAAAAAGCAGGTATTGCAGGAGAATTGGCTTTAACAAGGTAGGTCGAGTTTTCTGTATTTTATCTGTGTGCTGTAATGAAGAATCCGGGGCGAGGGGAGCGGCTTCCGCATTGGGAACCCTAGAAACTCTGGCCATGACTTTATCAATAGTGAAGTATTACCACAATATCACAACTACACTGCTGCTCAATACCAACAGGAATCAAGTAGGTGCCTGGTCTCTTATCAACGAAAAAGAAAAAAGGGTTATTGCCAAATGCGGCCCTCTGTGGAGATAATAAAATTACATATTTATTTTGTCTACCGTGTATGTCCCTGTTTTATGTAGGTACTGTTTTCCCTACTGTACAATGCTGAGGAGCAATGTAGCACCTTCCAAATCTACGATAATATTAATAATAATAAAACTGTTTATTGCCATATCAATTTAATTAAAATGAGTAAAGTATAAAATCGTAGTGATGTATAATGAATTAGAAATGGATAGGGTGTGCTTTGTATTGGTCATATAATCAGAAATTTCTGTAGTAGTAATAATGGGGCAGGTTGTAGGAAAGTGGTCATTTCATGAAATGGGAATGCAATTACTTTAATGTTGGGGCTAGTGGTGGTGAAATAGGTCTACATCTTAAGTGGAAGTGAAATTAATTTAATGTTGGGCTGTTTGAGGGGGAGGTGGTCTAATTATCAAAAGTGGGGTTGGGGTAAATATACAAATGTATTAAATGTGAATGCTAGTTGGGGGGAAAAGGCATATTTATTCAACAAAAAACACTATCAATTTAATGTGGGGCTAGTTGGGAATAGGGTGACTTAGAGCGCTCACTCAGTTTTCAAGGAGGTGATAAGTACCTATCTGTTTTCCAAAATGAGTTCCCACTTTCTAGAATACAGCAAAGCAGCTCCATGTAGTCAAAGCTGCAAGAACAGGCTTGTAAAGGGATAGCCAGTCCCCACAGTAGGATTGATATGCCTATTCTTATGGTGTGCCATCCATGGGAGGTAGCATCGATTCCCACCAAGATGGAGGGGGAACGTAGGTTTGCATGAGTTCGATCTAGCTTAAACACTCGAACATACCCAAACTGACTCTATTATGTACAAAAATGTTTGACTTTCTCAATTTAAAAAATTGCATTTTGGGACCAATGTGGGGATCTCAAATTCTTACATGCACCTATTCTCCACAGTGAATGGGCGTTTGGACACGGGTGTCACGCTCCGGCCCCGCATACGGATACCAGCGCCTGTACCTTCTTCTCGCAGGTGGTGATACAGGCATATCCTAACACATCAGTTCCATTACGAGCACCAACTTGCGGTCGGACCTGGGCATGTGCAGAAACGTAGTACTTCTTTGAAGCCTCCTCTCTTCTCTCATTGGCCTCAGGATCATGGAGCGCTATTTAAACCACCTGTGTTCACTTGTCTGGTGCCTGTTTTTCAAGCTCACTTCCTGCAGCAGTGAATCTGCCTCCTGCTTCCTCCGATACCTGCTTCCGTTGTGTCAGCCTGCTCTCATCTCCATGGCCAACCTATTCCATGAATCTACCTCCATTCTATATCATTAAGGAGCTACATCCTATGCTTCCCAAGTTCTCTGACCTCCCACCCACCCATGTTCCTGCTGTTGAGGAGACCCTTCGTGACTTTTCGGCTATCTGGGCCAAGGCTGTTGCCCATCTCAAAAATACATCATCTCGTTAAAAACCCTTTGCGGATAAAAGGCGACGAGCAGTTCCAGCACTTAAGGTGGGAGACAAGGTGTGGCTATCTACCTGAACTATACATCTCAAGGTTCCATCTATGAAGTTTGCTCCTCGATTTATTGGACCCTATAAGATCCGACGAGTCATTAATCCGGTCTCCTACAAATTACAGCTTCCTGCATCTCTTCATATTGCAAACTCCTTCTACATTTCGCTTCTCAAACCCTTGGTCATTAACAGGTTTTCTTCACCAGTTCCTGTCTCCATGGGTCCCAAGTTCTCTCATCAGTAGGAGTTTGAGATCACACAAATTCTGGATTCCAAGACCTCCAAGCAAACCGTTAAATATCTGGTAGACTGAAAGGGCTTTGGCCCCGAGGAACGCCTTTGGGTTAATGCATCCGATATCCATGCTCCAGCCTTGCTTCGAAGATTCCACGCTCAGTTTCCACGGAAAACTACATCTAGGCGTCCGGTGGCCACTTTTAAAAGGAGTGTACTGCCACGCATATGTGTACCAGCGCCTGTACCTTCTTCTCGCAGGTGGTGATACAGGCATATCCTAGCACATCAGTTCCATTACGGGCACCATCTTGCGGTCGGACCTGCGCATGTGCAGAACCGCAGTCCTCCTTTGAAACCTCCTCTCTTCCCTCATTGGCCGCAGGATCATGGAACACTATTTAAACCACCTGTATTCAACTTTGTGGCTCCTGTTCTTTAAGCTCACTTCCTGCAGCAGTGAATCTGGCTCCTGCTCCCTCGGTTACCTGCTTCCGTTGTGTCAGCCTGCTCTCATCTCCGTGGCCAGCCTTGAACTACCACTGTTCCAGTGACTCTACTACTACCTCCCGAGTTACTCATATTGTGTCAGCTTCAGTTCTCTCCCCGCTGCCTCTCTGAGCTACTGCTGTTCCTGTGACTCCTCAGCTGTTGTCCTGAGTTACCATCATTGTATCAGCCTGCTCTTCTCTCCGTGGCCAGCATTGAACTACCGCTGTTCCAGTGACTCCATTGCTTCTCCTGACTTACCTCCTTGTGTCAATGTCTGTCTCCCATCATCTCCTGGCTCCTCCATACCTCTCTGCTGTATACTCTCTAACGGGGCCGCGACCTGTGGGATAGGTGCCGCTAAGACCATACTCCCTTGCGGGGGTTCATGGTGAATACCACCTACCCGTTAACCTTGTCATATCCAGCAGAGTCTGGGGATCCACAGCTCTGCCAAGACAACCGTGACAACGGGAAACTCTGAGAAAAGAATGCCACTGTCAGAATTTCTTAATATTAGTTAGCATTTTGTAAACAAACACACGTCTCATTTGGACCTAATTTCCTCATATGACTCCTTACTTCTCTTAGTCCTATTTTTGGTGCCGTTTTATAAATGGGGTATATTTATTCATCAACTCCCAAACACAAAAGATAAAACCATGTCTTAAGGTCTGTATACAACTTTTAAAGCTTAAGAAAGATCATTGATTACATTTTAGAATGTTATAGAAAGTTGCAGCACGTAATTGGGTGGAACAGTGCCGCAATGATTGCAATGTTTCTTCAAAGCACTGGTGCCATGGGTTCAATATCGACCAAGGCACTATCTTTGTGGGGTTTGTAATTTGTTCCTGTGTTTGTGCTAGGTGCTCCAGGTTCTTCCCATACTGGTAGGTCAATTAACTTTTGAACAAATTAAGCATAGCGAGTGTGTCCTTGTGTTAGAGAATATATACTGTAGCTCCACTAGGGCAGGGACTCGTGGGAATAATGAAATATTTTCAGTAAAGCACTGTAGGTGCTATATATAAAAAAAGTTATTAATCATAATAATGATAATAATAATAATAATAATAATAATAATAAAGAACTTTGGTAGGTGGTGCTATTTGTGGCTTTCTTACTTTTAAATGTCAGAGAATTATAGTGTTATAATATGTATTTTAGAAGTGCACTGCTTTAGTTTAAGGACATGAAAGTCATTGCTTCTTTTGTAATGCAAAGTTTAGGAAATGTCATTGATTTCATATTAGGAAGTTATAAATAGTCACAGCAAGTAATTTAAAGACTTTAGTATACAGAGAAAAATAGTGTTACAATATACATTTTATAAGTGCATTGCTTTTCATTAACTAAGTGAAAGTCATTGCTGCTTTGTAATGCAAGGATCTATTTTTGTTTTTCACAGGGATTATATTAGTGTCACTGAGGAGGGACAGTCGGGGACAACTGAATTTGATTGCTAATCCTAGCCCTAATTCCTGTTCTACAACATTTGATAACTCTATGGCAATGTGGCATCAGGTCAAACAGAAGATGAGTGTTGGTGCAGACCTAGAGCAGTTCACCAGGAAGCAGAGCCACATCAAGACAAGTGTTATTGAGAGGTGAGACAGATTTCTACTATTTCCAATATATATACATATGTATATGTTTTTACATATACACAATTATTACCAAGTCACTAATATGTATATTAAACATAGCAGGTCTTACTTCCTACAAAAAAATACAATACTGTCATGGAAAATCTAGATGCAATCAAAGCTCTCTGGATCAATATTGTATATGAAAAATAATACTGGCAGACACAAACCACACAGAGAAGGCTGACTCCTTGCAGGAACATTATAGCTAATATCCACATGAATCCAATATAAAGGGGTATTTTGTGATAAATGTATGCTTCCAACCTCATCTGAATGTAACATATTTAAATATTGTTCTGCGATTAGAGATGTTCACTCACGTGTTTTGGTTTTGGATATGCATTAAGTTTTTGTTTTGGTTTGGCAAAACCACCCACGCGTGTTTTGGTTTTGGTTTTGGATCTGTATTTTAAAGAAAAATAGCTAAAATATGCCATAATTCTCTTTTTTGTTCCTACATTATTATTAACCTCAATAACATTAATTTCCAGTCTTTTCTAGTAATTTTTGACCACCTCACGGGTAACAATATTATTTTGATCCACTTTCGGACGAAGACTGCAGCGATCTGGCTGGATGCTAAGCGACAGAGCAACGACACAAACACACAGCAGTTCATAGGTTATCTAGGAAACATTGCCACCCAGCAGTGGCAGATAAGCAAAGTGGTGCAAGATGGAATTGTCCTTGGGCCCTCCCACCCACCCTTATGTAAGATATTAAAAAGGACATATACAGTTTAACAAAGCAAGCACTCAAGTAACAAGGAGTGCCACCTTTGTGGCTGAAGTGTTTGGTTTGTTTGAGCCCCCACAAAGCAAGATACCAATAGCTTAGCTGCCTTAAGCCCAACAGTGCTGTCAATGAACTCTACATTGTTAAACCTTGTCTGCTCGTGCTGCATCTTTAATCTGCTTCTCCTCTCTGGATACCTCCCTTTCATCCCTGAAGAGCTGCTAAACTTATGTAGACACAGGAATGGATATTACATCTGGAGTGGCATTACATCTGCTTCAGACAGACTGTGACACGGAACATGTGGGTAGCATGGAATCTGTCATGTTGGAATACGCTACATTGAAAAAAGATTTAAACCAATATATAGATGCAGTTGAGTAGACCGTACCTAAATTAAAACGTGACCCACCGGATGAGATCCCAGATTTAAGAGAGCATGTAAACGAGAGATACACTACGCTTCAGAAGAATAATACAGAGGAGGCCTTGAGGCAGGATGATAAATATGTCCAGTTTAAAGAATAGCTAAGAGACCTGAGAAAACAAATGGGCGTGCAGACAAAGCTTTGGAAGATGAAGACGAGGAGATTGCCATAACCCAGAGCACTCCTATTACACAGTTGGAGATGGTGAACCCAGTGAAAAACAAAGTATGTGGTCACACTTACGAGAGAGAAGCAATTGAAAGGATGATTGAAAACAAACGTCAGCACTTATAGCACATGTAGGTAATATTGGCACACAGCGGTCGCTGAAAGTAAAAGTGGTGCAGGATTGAATTGTCCTTGGGACCTTCCCACCCACCCTTATAATAGATCTTAAAAAGGATATGCACACTAACAAACCAAGCACTTCAGCAACAAGGAGTGCCACTTTTGTAGCTGAAGTGCTTGGTTTGTTTAGGCCTCCCACAAAACAAGCTAACAATGGGTTTAAGGCAGCTAAGGTAACAGTGCTGTCAATGAACTCTACAGTGGCAAGATGTTGTTGTCATCATCATCAGCCTTATCCTCACCCTCATCAGTGTGTACATCATCCTAACACAATATTAATTCATCCCCGCAGGAGTCCACCATTACAGAAGTCTCTGTGACATAAATGTCAAAAACAAAAATGTAAAAAAAAAAGATTTTACTTTTTTAAAGAAAAAAAACATCTTTAATAAAGGTGAAACTTTACTGTAGAAAAACATAAAATTGCCAACATGCCATTTTACCCAAATATTAGTAAGCATTCCAGCATCAGCTAGCTTCCTTCTCTCAGCTAGATCCCAGCACCTGCAATCTACATCCTTACTGTTATCAGTGTGTACATCATCCTCGCACAATATTAATTCATCCCCGCTGGAATCCACCATTACAGAAGTCTCTGTACTTTGATCTAAAAGCCAGTAAAGGCTTTCCTCGTAGAATTTGTAGTTTATTTTGATGAACATCATCTTTTCCTCATTTTAAGGAAGTAGCCTCCTACGCCAATTGCCAATAAGGTTCTCAGCTGTACTGAAAACGTTTTCCGAGTACACATTGGAGGGTTGGCAGCTTAGGTATTGCAAAGCGAGTTTGTACATGGGTCTCCAAATTGCCTTTTTTCCTTCCAGTATGAAAGGGACTGTCTAACGTGTCTATTTCTATGCTGTCATTAAAATAATCCTCCATCAATCTTTGGATGTTGATAGTAGGATCAGTTGGCGTTACGGCAGAGGTGCCACGATTTTTGGGCAATTCTTGTAGACCAGACCAGATGTTAAAATGTTCTGCTGAATCATCTGGGTCTCTTTGAAAATCTTAGTTTTTTCCCAGCAGCAGTAGCCTAAGAAATTGAAGGAGCGGATACCGTCGTGTCAGGTACCACATCAGCTGTCATCACCAGAAGCTCATTGCATCTCTTGTGTTCTGGGACAGTTGGAAATAAAGAGAAGATATAGCTCTTAAACCTAGGATCAAGCATAGTCGCCAAAATGTAGTGATCCGATTTCCAGAACTTGATAACTCTTTGATCCTGGCGAAGAGATTAAAGTACTTCATCTACATGTCCAAAATACAGCTTAAATTCTTTGTTCCATCTCCTCCTTCAATTTTTTAAAGTGCTTTTCCAAAAGTCAACAGCATCTCCTGCACGTCGTTGTCATTTTTCAAAAACCTCTGTACCACCAAGTAGATTGTGTGAACAAAACAGGAAAAGTGATGGATTTCACCCAGCTGTAATGCTCTCACAATATTTGTGGCATTATCATAAATGACAGGAGAGTCCAAATGGTGTAAGCCATGTTGCAATGATATCCCTTAGTTTTTCAAACAGGTTTTCATCGGTATGCATCTTAATGAAGCCACTGATACAGAGAGTAGCCTGTCTCTGAATAATCTGGCGTTGTTGGGTACATGCTGCTGCTGTTCTTGCTGTTGAAGGCAATTCACCAATCCAGTGGGCTGTCAAGTCATATAATTTTTAGTTTGCCCAGTTTCACTTGTCCACATATCTGTGGTTAAGTGTACAATTAAGTGCATTTTGTAGCCCAATAATTAAATTTTTTCGAGCCTTCTGGTAGAGGTGAGGAATTGCTTTTCTCCTAAAATGGTGTTGTGATGGAATTTGGTAAAGGGGACACAGGACCTCAATTAACTGTCTAAAACCAGCTGCATTAATTGTGGTTATTGGACGCAGATCTAATACTAGCATAGTTGCCATGGCATTTGTGATCCTCTCTGCGACTGGGTGACAGCTTTCATACTTGCTTCCTCTTGCAAAGTCTTAACAGTTAATTGTTGAAAACTACAAGTAGTCTTCTTCTTGGTCTACTTCTGGATTAAAGATCCACCCCCAGCAGCAGCAGCAGCGGGACTAACGCTCAAGAATTCTTCAGATTAATCCTGGATCTAGCCTTAACAACTTGGATGCAGGACTAACTCTGATCACTAGTAAGGATATTGATGAGGAAGGTGTTGTCGGTGTGGCTTTACAAACGCTACAAATAGCTAGACAACTGTTGTCAGTATTGGGTAAAAATAATTTCACACATAAGACGTGAATTTTTTGGTCTTATGCCCAAGCATGACAATGGCCTTCTTATTATCACTGGCAAGAACAGCTTCCACTGGTGCAGGACTTATGCAAACAACATCATCCTTATCACCATCCTCGTTAGCGTCGTCGTCAGCTACACAAATATCCCCCTCATCCTGTTGCAAATAGAAAGTGGTATCCTACTATTGTGTATCACCGGCTACACTAAGAGGCATACTGCTGACAACCTTTGAAAAACTAAAGAATGTCATTGCAACATGGCTTATCTCGCTTGAACTCTCCTGAGGATATGTCATTTGTGATAACGCCACCAATATTGTGAAAGCATTACAGAGGGGAGAATTACATCACATTCCCTGTTTTGCGCACACAATCAAATTAGTGGTACCGAACTTTTTAAAACATGACAGTGACATGCAGGAGATGCTGTCTGTGTCCTGAAATAGTCATTTTCGGCATTCTGCAACAGCATGTAGGAGATTGCAGCTGCTGCGAGAAGAATCGAATTTGAGGGGGAATGTACTTTAGCCCAGTGCAGTGGAGAATACTTTCTGTGTTGTGCAAGGTGCTGAAACCATTCAAAGTAGTCACCTGTGAAGTGAGTTAAGACACTGATAGCTTGAGTCAAGTAATTCCCCTAATTAGACAATTGGAAAAGCAGCTAGAGAAATTGAAGGAGATTAAACTAAGCAATTCCGCTAACTATGTAGGATTTGTAGAATAAGTACTTTATTCGCTTCGCCGGGATCCGAGAGTTATCAACATCTTGAAATCAGATCACTACATTTTGGCAAGTGTGCATGACCCTAGGTTTAAAAACTATGTTTTCTCTTTCTTTCCAACTCATCCAGATCTCAAGAGATGCAATGAGCTTCTGGTCAGCAAGCTGAGAGCTCAGAGCTCAAGTGATACATGACACAACGACGTCTCCTCCCTCAGTTTCTTTGCCAAATGCTGCTAGGAAAAAACTTAGCTTTTCCCGACACCCAGTGGTGATGCAGATGAGCCGGCACAATATTTTGACATTTGGGCTGGTCTAAAAGAATTGCCCAAAAATCGTGACAGCTCTGCCATAAACTGAACTACAAATTCCATGAGGAAGGCCATTATCGGCAATTACATCAAAGTACACAGGCTTCTGTGACGGTGGATTTCAGCGGGGAGGAATTAGTATTGTTTGAGAAAGATGTACACAATGATGAGGGTGAATATGATGACAGTGTAGATTGCAGGTGCTGAAATCTAGTTAAGAAAAGGGAGCTACCTGATGCTGGTATGCTTAGTAATATTTTGGGTAGAATGGCATCTTGGCAGTTTTATGTTTTTCTACGGTAAAATTCCACCTTTATTAGAGAGTTTTGTTTTCTTTAAAAATGTGAAAGCTTTTTATTTACATTTTTGTTTCTCTGACTTAAAACCACTATGCACTTGAACATAGGCTTTAGCACATAAGGTAGAGGGATTAGTATCATCATGACTGAGACTGGAGAGTGACAACAACAATGTCACCCCTCCTGTTTCTGTATGAGCTATGGCACAGTAGAATGTCACTGGAGACTTTTAAGAATACTGACAGCCCTATTATTACAATTTCTGTATCAGCACTGAACCCTGCCACCTCTCCTGTTTCTGAGTGAGCTATGGTACAGTAAAATGTAACTGCAGATTTAGACCAAGCCAGCCAGCCATATAATTTCTATTTCAGCAATGACAATTAGCAATGGAGCAGTGGAGCTCTCCTCTTTGTGTGTAACCTATATAACGCTGTACAATTTGACTGCAAATTCAGAAGAAAAGCCTTCCAGCCCTAGTATATATATTTCAGCAAAGACAATTATCAGTGGAGCAATGGAGCTCTCCTCTTTGTGTGTAACCTATATAACACCATACAATTTGACTGCAAATTCAGAAGAAAAGACTGACAGCCCTAGTATTTGTATTTCAGCAATGACAAATAGCAATGGAGCTCTTCTCTTTGTGTGTAACTTATATAACACCGTACAATTTGACTGCAAATTCAGAAGAAAAGTCTGCCAGCCCTAGTATTTGTATTTCAGAAATGACAATTAGCAATGGAGCAATGGTGCTCTCCTCTTTGTGTGTTACCTATATAACACTGTACATTATGGGACTGCAGATTTAGAAGACCAAGCTTGCCCTATTAATTATATTTTAGCAATGACAATTAGCAATAGAGCAATGGAGCTCTCCTCTTTGTGTGTTACCTATAGAACACTGTACATTATGGGACTGCAGATTTAGAAGGCCAATCCTGCCCTATTAATTCTATTTCAGCAATAACAGTTAGCAATGGCGCAATGGAGCTCTCCTGAATGTCACTGTAGACTTTGAAAAATACTGCTACCCCCTCCTCTTTCTATTCTACCTATGTTGCTGCCCAACTGCTCTAGAGACTATGCTACCCCTTCTGTGTTTCTCTGTGAAATGGTGCTGGATTGCCATGGAGGGCGCTACTTATAGAATCCAAAACTCGCAAGATCCGAGATCCGACTACATAACAATGACATTTTGCCTCAGTTTCAATTCTGAAAATGCGCGAAAGTACCGAGCCGGCACTCGGATATGCTAAGTTCGGGTATGTTCGGTTCTCGGGGAACCGCACCTGAGCATCTCTAATTATAATACCTTTTATAATGGATACATGTCAGGCACCGTTCCCGCACTGTTCCTGTGTGCCAGAGACGATCGCTTATCTCTGCCACCGGGTGCGCCCAGTTGCCTATCAACGGGACGCTTCTCTTCTCCTCTTGGCCTTACACATTAGAGCTGTATGTCGGAGGTCAGGGATGCCCTGACCGAATCTGAAGGCATGGAGTTTAATCATCTTGGGCCAATCAACCCTGTCTCCTCCCTATTAAAGAAAGGCTCTGGCACCTCTAGGGTGCCAGAGTATTAGGTCTCACCCCCTGTGCTCCAGTGTCTCTGTTCTGTCTGCTGACACTCTAATTAGCCAAGGTCAGATCCACGAGTCCTACTCGTGGACTTCCCTTTTGATTGATCCTTTGGTTCCTGAGTTCCCCTCCTGGTATATGACCTGTGGCTCGTTGACTCTCCCTTCAGATTCTGCCTGGTTCTGCATTGCCTGCTTGGCTCTGACCTAGATTGTCTGACCACTCTTTTCCTCCTGCTTCGCTGGCTACTGCTCTGGAGGGCCACAATCTGTGCGTTCCTAGAGGCGAAATACAAAACTCCCTTGCAGGTGTTCCTGGCGAAGACCAGGAGGTAAATGTATGAACCTCCGGATTCTTCAACTCCGACGAGTTCAGCGTCTTCAGCGCTTAAATTTAAAGCGGCGCTGCCTTGTAAAGGGAGACTTCCCTTTACAAGGCAGCACCGCTTTAAATTTAAGCGCTTAAGACGCTGAACTCGCCGGAGTTGAAGAATCCGGAGGTTCGTACATTTACCCCCAGGGGCGCGTTAGACTCCACGCCTCCAGATTCAGTAGCACCATTACCACCAAATAGGCATTATTCTCCTTCTCCAGTGTGACAATACAATTCTAACTATCTATTTATATTATCTTGGTTTAATAAGGTTATGCTTAATGGTTAATTTGTAACCAAGTTATAGGCAGCCACAGATAAGCCTCATCCACAGTCGCTTCCTTGAGCAAAATGTTTCAAATAAACTCAGATGATTAATTTTCTCAGTCAATCAGTTCATTTGTCTTGTTGATGAAAGTAAAAGTTTTACATATGTGCTATGCAATGGAAAAGCAGTCTTTTTTCTCCTTTAAAATTAGAATTTTGTTTCCTGCATTATCTAGATGTGAGTGTCTCTTGCACTTTGCTTATATTTCTTTCTCTGTGCATGCGCATTATTATTTCCGGAAATCGTAATGGCTGCTCATAGGAAGTGCAGTAGTCAATGGTCAGTAGTAGTAGGCAAAAGGTAGAGTTACTGTTTGGGTAATATGAGATGGCAGCTTGTAGTACTCACTGTCCTATATGTGAGGCATGGACATATTTCTCATTGTAAAGAGAAATTATCAGTGTACATATATATATTATACAGCAAAATGTCCTGTATAGAGGATCCACTTACTGAAATAGTGTCCATTACACAAACAATGGTGTCCTTGCATTATACCAGTGTCCCCACAATATATAAGTGTCCCTACATTGTACCAGCATCAGTGTCTCTACATTATACCAGTGTCCGCACCTGACTACATCATGAAGGTAGTTGAGGTGGGAGATTGATATTTAAGCGACTCAATTTATCAAACATTATGGCTACTTATTCAAAATATACTAATAGAAGTAAAAAATATTTTTTTTTACAAAGTTCACAGTCACAGATTTTCTGGAGGTGAAGGCTAAGGAGGCTGGTATGGTACATTTACCTTCATGTTGCGCTACATGATGTTCTAGTAATGCGCTGTAAAGTCCTAAAGCTATGTAAAACATATAATAAGCACAATTTGAAATACAAGCAAAGGGTTACCAGTTGTACGTGGGATAATTTTCTTTCTATTGAGAAAAATAATTTCACTCTACTGGAGTAGCTCAATTGGTCTATGACTAAAGATATTAGGAGCAGTAGTTGAACAGCACCTGGTGTGCTTAAGTTGTTTAAAGGGTTAATTATGGGGAATGTTTCTGGCAGCAGTGTATGACTGATCATCCTGATCATCTGGGCCATCCTATCAGAGATTATGAATTTACAAAGGACAGAAAGACAGGAACAATAGATCAAAAGTATGTTGACCACATTCCTAGTCACCTAATAATCAGCACTGTTAAAATCCCCTGAAAAGTTGCAATAGTAGTATATACAGACCAAAAACGCACATAGAGACATGTTCCATAAACACATACAGAAATGTTAACCAGACACCACCATTTCTGAATTGTGGCTTTTAACAGCTGTTCCAAGTCATCATATAGAGCTGAGATTTGGTTCCATTCTGAAATCTCGTGCCAGGATGGCAGCCATGAGCAGTCTCCGGATGAGCAAGCTTACAACCCATGGGGGCTTCGCTGTCACCGACAACATCTGTCTCGTATGTTCTCTGACTGCTACCAAAACAAGTCATACAGTATCTTTTTGGAGGTATTTTATAAGCTGGAGCTTGGAGGTCCAGGGTGGAGGCAAGAATGGAAGAAAACAATGGGCATGTCTTCTGTAAATGACTCTGTATTCTGATGATGCAGAGGCATTGACAGGTTATGTACCTCACATACTATATTATCCAATTGTTGCTGAAATCAGTTATATTACCTAGAAAATCTAGAACCTCTAACATAAACCTTTCCACACCTTGCAATACTCTGCTCCTCCTATTTAATTTATGATTTGCTATTATTTGTGTTGAAATAATTGATGCTTTTAAAAATACCATTCACCTTCCAATTATTTCAGCATGGGTAACTGCATTTGTAAACTAAATGTAAAGTTTGGGAGTAGAGGATTCCGTGCCACCCAGGAGGGGTCATATTGGAGGGTGTGTAGCTCAAAAGATAAATATAAAACAGAGATTAATTTTGAATATATGATAGTAATTATGCAATAGCTAAAGCGAAAGGGGAAAATAGAATATTAACATTTAATGCAGAAAAACTATTTTTCCCATGCCAATGTCCCTAATTCTTACCAGCACAATAACACTTTCCTTTATCTGTAAGATGGATGCACCTCTTAGTATGTGAGTATACAGGATACAATAAAACTGATTTATGGCTATATCCAGAGGCGGATTGGGCTGGAAAAAAATATTGTATATAATATATATACATATATATACATATATATATATATATATATATATATATATATATATATATAGTGGCCCTATGTGGGTTAGACAAAAACAACTGTAGGTGGGACAAAAACAACTGTAGGTGGGTCCAACACAAAAGTACGTGGATCTAGAATTACTGGAATTTGGCTGTAGTAACATTGAGGAAACCCTAGATGTGATGACTTAAGACTGCCCACTTCCTAGTTTTTCAAACCCGCAGTTTAGTACATCTACCCCCAAAGAAGGAAACAATGCAGTGATATTTATGAAACTGGAGTATAACTAATAAGCATAACTGGTTTAAAAAGGGTAGTTGTTTTCAGAATTTCATTCATTGCAAAAATGTTTGTATATTTTGTAGTACTTTTATTGATGTATGCTATGTACATGATTATTGGCTTCTCAATTAATGGGCCATTTTGTCGATGTGTAGCTTAAATTGATTTATCACTTATCACACTAGATATAAGTGTATATAATGTAATATGCAATGGAACACATATGAAGTTGTATGTATGCGATTACAAAAATAGAAGCAGAATAAAGCAGCATTTAACAAGGATTGTGGTAATTTGAGTGGTAAGAGATGCTATGGTAAAACATAGTACAAGAGAGGTTTAGAAGCTAAGGAAACAGTCATTCAACATAGGAAATATATTCCAGTATTAACAAATTCAAGCTGAAATGACACATTTATAAGTGTTGGTTTCCCACACAACCCACACACTATCCAAATTGGTATTGATAGTGATATATTCATTATATCAGTCCTTCTCATTTGTTGATCTAATCTGAAGATTTCACTAAGGCTACATCCACACATTTGTTTTATCTTGCATTTTAGCCACTAGTAGGAGAAAATGGAGAAACATATTGTTGCCCATAGACTTGAGATAAACAAGTGTGCCTAAAGGGCAAAAGCTTATTGTCTCCCCAAGCAAATGCAAGTTATCCTGGGTATGACATTTCTGTCTGTCACAGGATCAGTTGGTAGTAGGGTTCACTCTGCAAAAAACTTCATTTACAATACTTGCCAGCTGGGCTAAATTATCCTTGCAACAGATCCTTGAAATCAGAGGTGTTACTAGTACACCAGGGATCACAGTCTCAAGCACAGAGCCTCTAGTCTTTTAACGTTCATTTTTCAATTTATTTTTCAGTAAGTTATTATAAAATAATTTGAAGTACATTGCGTAATTCCAGACCAATTCACAGTGGCCATAATAAATATACATTTCCTCTTTTATTATTGTCTCTTGACCCTCAAAGGCGTTGTCCATTTTTAAATAGCGTCTCATGTAATATTGCCTCCACCAATATTGATTTGCTGAAGGAACCCTTTATTCCATAGCTCTGTTTAAAACTGAAGAAGCTTTATCCTCACAGCATCCCAAGTTAAGGTATGTAACTTATGAGGTATCTGAATGGACAGACGCTATGTCCAATCTAGATATGCTTGAGCCAGCCACGTATCATGTCTCCAAACAATGCATCGAATCGGTAGAAATATTGTACTGCAAATATGTTCTTAGCCATCGGATCAATGATATTAGGTCAAATTACAAACTGGTTTGAAAATTTCAAACCTCTCTAATATAATACAATAACGTGCTGTATTAGTTACACACCTTACAACTAAAGTACAGAATGTAGTAATGGAGTTTTTCCTGATGATTTGAGACAGTGGTATAGACTTGGGTCTGTTGAATTAGAAGGGGTTGTCAACCCCTTCAATAATGATTGTGTGGGCAAGGCAGAAGCACACACAATCATGCGTTTGGTTGTTGGACTGGGCTCAGACCTTTGAGAACTCTGCATTACTCTTATTTGGCAGTAAAAATAAATTAATACATTCCGAATTAATTACATTAGGCTTTAACCTAGTATATCTGTCTGAATTAGATTATTATGCTAATTATCAACTTTAGACATAATGCATAAATCACAGCGAGCTGACTAGGCACACTAGTAACATTTTTTTTAAAAAGAGCATTTAACTATCATAATCTGTAATTCCATGTGTCTTGCAGCCTTATGATATATATAGATAGGATATTTATTTTTCTAGTGCAAATAAAATGCCTGCAAAAATTCAAACCTTTGGCTCAATTGCCTGTGAACAGAGTATCTGAATTTCCATTAACAGGGGATTTGAAATGCTCTGGGTTTTTTTTTATTCTGAACGATGGGGAAAAGCAGTGAAGCATCCTGTAATTAGACTGTGAATTATGTATTTCCGTACTGTCAGCATAAGGCAGCTGTACACGGCCAGAAAATTTCTAGTGGGCGTCTCTGGTTTTTATTCTCAGGACCTTATTGTCTGGCAGCTGAATGTGTTTGGGTAACGATGTATTCAGAATATATGTACATATTTCCATTTTACTGGGTGGCTGGTGAAAATTCCTTACCCGGTGTTCAATGTTGACAACAAAGAACAGCAGAAACAAATGTTCATGCTTTACTAATATTGTGTATAATGTTCTACATTACAAGGATGTCGGTGCTGAATGAATTAGGATTCATGGTTTCAGATATTAAGGAAAGATGTTTTTCATTTATTATAATTCTATCGCTATATATGAGAACACCATAATACATAATACTGAGCTTCATTTCATTCATGAAAATATATTAGTTTTAATTACACTTAAATAAGTACTTTTTTTCACCATTCATTTTACTATGTAATGCTGCACTCCTGATATATTACCACAATCAATAGGATGGCAGCTGTGCACATCATTAAATAAACTACAAATCTATATAAAGTCAATTAAATCTAAGTTATTTCCTGTGTTTGTAATTTGCCTTTCAAGAACTAATCCTGAAAAAAATATTTTTGGTTGTTCTTTTTCACCTTTCCCTACTGTAGATGTCACATCAGCTCGGTTTACTCAAAATCTTTTTTAAGTTGCTCCCATATGTCTATGAACATCTGTGCCACATTCTAAGTCACTGATTTGGATCAATGGATTGACTGATCTTTAAACTGCATAGTGTTAATGTCTCCCCTTTCATGCACCCAAACCTCCTTCATATGTTCAGATTCAAATTACTAGTTTAATATCACAATAACTAAATTGACACAAGTTTAAATTTGGCAAATGGTCACAGTTTATTAAAGCATAATTAAATATATATTGTGGTGGTGAGTGCAATGCAGTCAGGTAAAACGAATCACTAAACCAACCAGTGGAAGGTCAGATTTCCATTAAACCACTGGTCCCAGGGTATAATCCTTTACGATTGGCCGGTGCTAAATCTGGAGTCAGCATGACTACTCCCATTCTAGGCTCGACAATGACGTGCCCACACAAAGCAGGTCAAGGGATCCTCCACAGAAATGGAGCAAGAGTCAGGTTGCTTCGTAAGAGGCAGTGACCTGTGGCCAATCAGCGGTAGGACTGTATTAATTAGTGGCTGTCTGCAATGCTCTCCTTACCAACTGTGCCTCCTCTGTTACAGGGAAAGAAATATTGCTAACAGTACAACAATGCAATACAGTCAGTACAGTAGTAGGGTTGGAGGGAGGTGTTGAGTGCAGGAAACAAAATACACAGCATCCACTGGGGTGAAAATATATAGGGATGCCTGGGACCCTCCCTGTGGATCTTTTTGGCTGGTGATGCAGGAGACTTAACCCTGAATAGGAATGTGCATGACGTTCACCTGAACACATGATTTTACGTGTGTTCGGCTTATGGCCTCTCTTGTCATTAACTAAAGTAAATAAAATTATAAAATGTGGAGGAGATTCAGAGTATCATTCAGATGCCAAATCAATATTCTGTTAGTAAATTAGGGCAATAAGATGTTTTCTATGGCTGCGATCATCGATGACAGAAAACCATCCAAATGCGCTTTTTAATGAATAGGCAAGTTAGAGATAGAAGCAAAGCAAATAAAGGGTGCATATGTGCGCTTGGACAAACTAAACTATGTTGCAGTGCAATGGGTCAAATGCACGTTTTTTCCGTGCATGCAGGAAAAAAATATTTCTTACTTTTGCATGTAACAAAAGCAGGCAGTCATTTATGAACCGCTGAGACGAATCACAAATCCCAACTTTGATTTTCACAGGCGTGGCTAGATTACTGATAAGTGCATGGCTGTGTTGAGCAAGATGGTGCTTGTGGAGAAGCAAAAGTTTGCACCAGCTGATAGAAGAAGTTGAGTAAAGTGAGAACATCACTTGCTAAGAACATGGAAGATTTTGCGAAGTGAGATTATTGAAACTAGATTAAGACATTTTTAGGGCTGTGCCTTATTGTGTGCAGAAAGGTACACAGCCTTTCTAATTCTACAAAGGAATGGCAGAGATTTTAAAGGGACACATTTTGTTCCTTTCAACTATATTTCACCAGAAAACAACATTTGTCACAACAAGAGTGGTTAGTTAGTAGTGTGATTGCTGTGTTTGGTATGTCCTGCAGGGAATGCAAGTTCTTTTCTGGTAGACCTAAATACACATATGCTCCCCACAGTCCTGTAGCTGGGCGGGACGATGCAATTTTGTCCTTATATTTTCCTGGATGTTTTGGTGGTAAGAATCCAGTAATCCAGTCGAGGATATACAAGTGTGAAATAAGGGAGGCAGATTCTCTAAACATAGACACTGTGGGGGAAATTCAATTCCCCTCGAAGTACCGCTGCGCTAAAGATATTACCGTTATTACGTAATATTAACCCGGCTTTCTCAGGGAGCTGCGAGCAAACAGACGGCGTTATAACTATCGTAATAACGGTAATTACGCGCACTATTATCATAATAACGGTAATTACGTGCACTATTATCGTAATAACGGTAATAATGCGTTACTTTTAACAGTAACGCGCCCAATTGAATTCCCCTCTGTGTTTTGTTTTCCTAGAGGAATAAATAGGATTTGATGACAACTATTTCAGAGCTCAAGTTCTGAGTTCTGCAGGCTAATAGCAGTAGGGGTCACACTATTTGTGTTTCAAACCAAGGACATTGGATAAAAATATCAGATAAAAATGTTCCCTCAATCTAGCTATTAATTTCAGTTAGCTGAAATGAAATGCTGATAAATTTGAGATACTTGTGGTTTGTAGTCCATGTCTGACTAAATGATGGCAACATACCGAGACAATAAAATCAGCATAGCAGTGCTAGTCAAGGCCATGGGCTGAATTATATTGCATGAATATTGCAAATCACAACCGAGATAGATCAGAACCCTTTAGTATTCCATATGGTGGTGAGACTGGTGGCGAGTAATTAATTTATAAGGATACCTTCTGTGCTCTGCCGTTTAAAAAGGAATGGAACCAATGGGGCATTGTGCCATCCACAGGAATCCTTGCTAATATTTCAGTCTACATTATTAAATGTTGTAGACAGATCCAGGAGTACTAGAATGGAACATTCACCAATGTCTTTTGCTACTAGCAAGTTATTCAGTACATTTTCCAGTGCTGCTTTATTATTGTCTTCTGAAACTTTAAGAGTGGCTTGATGACTGCTTTCAGGGGATAAAAAGGAATACCGAACTCCTATTACCAGAAAATAGACATGTGGGACCTGAATCTAGATCAGGCCCTTGAATGGTTTTTAGAACTTTTTTCTTGCCTCGTTCATAATTAAATATTGTTTATAAAGAGATTTGCCGTTTGCATTGGATGTTATTTTATTTTTATGCCATTGTTAGAATGATAGCCATGGACATTATCAGAAGACATATCATATAGGCAAGATAGATAGATAGATAGATTTATTTTACAAATATAGAAATATAAGCAATCACAGAATTTCGGTTAAAGAAATAATTGTTATAGAAAATTAAAGCAATCATTATGGCTGCTCCCCACCAGAAAAGTCAGGGAAATTCAAGCTATATTACCTATTTAGGCTTGATTTAGAGTTGAATGTAAGTCTTTTTGTACCAGGTGAAAATTTACATAAAATGTTTTGCATTTTTAGTTGAGTTGTGTCTTGTACTTGTGTCCACTTGTACTTGGTGAGGCGGGTCAGGGGGATACACGGGTAAGTTCAGTACAATAGGGGCATGGAGATGCAAGTGAACATCTCCTAGAGATGCAGCACATTTTGGTTTATATGTATATATATGTCTTTCTGTGTACGGCCCATATGCTTGGTGCAAATTTTTCACTCATTGATGATGACAGCTATTTTGGACATATCTATTTGCTAGATTTAAAACTGTATGTATGTTAAGATATAGATGTAACTCAAAATACAGCCACAGAAATGTGAGTATATGAACCCATTCTTAAGTGTATACAAAGTATGCAATTTTATGTTTAACTGCAAACCAGGCCCTTAATAAATGGATGTCTCACACAAGTATTACTGGTTAGTGCTACTTTGCATTGTATGAAATGAGGCTTGTATTTTATATATATTGTCGAAGTCGTATAATTGGATGAACGAAAGTATATTGGTTGATATTGTTTTATTGGCCGATTGCACTCAGTATGCCACGCTACACGTGGCATACGGCGATCGCACGGTAAAATACGCACGTACACACTCGCATTACAACATTTAGTTATTTATGTAATTCATATTCATATTGGATCCATTACACAGTAATTTATGAGCAGACAGTATTTGGTTTATTATTAGTTTATATAATATGATTATATGTGCACTTCAGTGATATATATGGTTCAGATAATAGGAAAGGTGGCATGTCTAGTATCATATTAAAACCCTATTCATCAGCAGCTGTCCGTTGCAGTCGGCGAAGAGATCGCACATTGCATACTTTAGTTATTGATATTAGGGAATAAACCTTTGTATAATGCTGGCTATGAAATGCTCACATCCCCTGGAGAGACGACCCCCACCTTTGGATTCCTTAGATTGAATCAGCCTATGACCTGTTTACCCTGGACCCACCCAACGTCTGGACCTATAGAAACAAGCTAAGTCATCTCTATTGTTCACTCTGTAACACTGTACTATATATATAATCATAGCTGCACCCCCACCAGTCTCAGTCTTCACTGATCACAGTATTCAAAGGTGAATCACTGTCCACTGGTGCCCGTGGTTAGCGCAGTGTAGCGCAAGCGGTATGTATTTATCTTTTGCTATTGGCTGTACTGTACTGTATCATAATATAAAAATTTATTGAATTGTTGACTATTTACATCTGCTAAAATAAATCACTTTGTGCGTTAGAAACACAATACAATTGCCTATGCAATGCTTATTTGAAAACTATAGAATTACTTTAATAATTTGGGGGCTCGGAGGTGAGTTACGTTATCGGCAGGTATACAACGCTTGCGATATTCGGTGGGTTGACGGACGCGTCTCATACGGGAAAGAACGCAATGTGTTTAAGACCTGTGGTTCACTTTGTGTTGCGAAACCGAATGTCCGTTGTTGCATAGACTGAAGGAACGCTAATTTGAATCTAGGGACAAGAAAGAAAAATGTTTCTTTTTATTGTCGTTTTGCGTTTTAAAAAGTATTGCATTGCATAGGGTATGCGTAGTTCCTGCTCAGCATATGCTAACTTCCGGTATTGTTGCCACGTGGTTAAACAATTGTGTTCATTGTCTATTATATATGCATAGCGTAATCACTTGGTAAAATCTCTGAAAAGACAGTGCCATTGTTTGGGAAAGTTATTTTCTGTGCAGAAAACTAAGGTGTATGTGTTTGGTGATTGTATGATTTTAAAGTGAAAGTTGATTTACTGTCAAAAAGACAGGGATATCAGTTGCCGTTTGACGAGGCGGGCTGGACAACCGAGGTAGTATACAAGGCAGGTATACTTGCAGCAAAAGCCCTGTTTGAAAAGAGAACAGTTAAAAAGTTTTTGGAACTTTCTCCCCAAGAGTAATCGCAAAGTTTAGCGTTAGTTAGTATCCCTAAGCGATGCGATCGGACCGCATGGTTTATTGTGCAACCTTGCTTGTGACTTGGGTTGAAAGGCTGGAGGAATTACGCTGGTACAAACGGGTAAACTCTGGTAATACCAGTTCAGTAATACTCAACAGATTTTGTGGAGAGCCAGGATATCGAGGAGCTGATATTTCTCTTGTCCATAGTGATATTTCTGTGTTAGGAAGTGTGTGGGCATAGCCTGTGAAACCGTCCACGGATAAAAATCTCTAGTAGGTTCTGTTTGAAAGGAGAACAGGTAAAAAGTATTTTTGCGTAGCGTTGAGAAATAGGTTGTTTTCACAATGGGTGCTAAGCAAACGCTAGAGATGGTTGATGTTGTGCTGCTTAAGGAAGGACCAATTGATTCAGCGAGGTTCTGTATGTCTAATAAATATGGTGCGTATGCAACAGCATACTGCGACAAATGGGTCAAGATGACCCGGGAGTGTGTGAAACCTTTCCCAAACATAGGTAGTTTCGAGGCAGAGGTTTTAAATAATGTTAGAGATAAAGTGCGGTTGATGAAATCAACGAAAACGAGAACTAGACATGATGATTGTTTAAAATGGTGGCAAATGGAAGGCAACACGTGGCAGAGCAGCGAATGCACAGCGGAAGTAAGTGTGGCGAAAAGCATGCGCAAAGCGGAAATGAGCGTACCGAAAGTGTGCGTTGCAAAGCATGGAGAATTGAGCGCAAGCACGCCCCTGCCAAATTCAGTCAGGGCGGAAAGTACAGCCAATACCAAAAATGTGAAAACTGTAACTAGTAACTTGTATGTTGTTTTAAGTAATGTTAAGAGTAATGTTAAGAGTAATGTTTCAGAAGAAAGAAATGTACCCACCGTCATTTCGGCCATTGCTCATGCTGGTAAAATGAAGGGGGCACCACACGGACAAGGAAAAGGAACAATCTCACAAGCAGGGGCAGCGGCTGAAATCGGTGAGAATAATATGGAAATTAATAGAAAGGGGGACATTCATTATGCTGCAACAGCCATTCCAGCAACTAGTTCAGAATGTAGTGATTTAGCAAAGCATGATCCATGGACTAGGTCTGAAATATTTTCAATTTTGTCTGATTTCCCTGATCCTAGGAAAGATTGGACCAAATGTCAGAAGTTTATTAGATATTATGGTAATGTGTACGAGCCTACTAATAACGATTGGCGAGTATTATTGAAGACCTGTCTTCCTCTCAATACTGATATGCAAAAGTTCATTAAGGATTGTATGTTGGAGGAGGATGAATCCTTAACCGAGGATGATAATCAGGACAATATTAGACATATAATCACACAGTTGGCCATATATTTTCCAGTGATAATGGACTGGAGTAAAATTTTTACTATCAAGCAAAAAGATAGTGAAAATGCAACAGACTATTTTTGCATGGCTCTGATAGCGATGGCCAAATATACTGGGGTATCAGACATAAAGGATAATGTACACTACAGAGAGGTTGCTGTTAAAGTTCTAATGGATGGCCTCAGGGAAAACTTGAAAAGAAGGGTGCAAACTTCATTACCACACTGGAGAGGAATTACTGTAAGTGTTCTCAGGGAGTCAGTTATAGGACATGATAAAAATATATGTAAAGAGAAAGAAACACTAAGTGATAGGCTAAGGATGGTAAGTAACCCAGCATTGGAGGGACTGCACACACAACCACAGTGTAATAACACCTGGGTTAAGGAAAATAAACAACATGAGTTGAGGAAGTGTTTTCAATGCAATAAAATAGGACACCTAGCAAAAGGTTGTGCAGACATGACAATGACGTGTTTTTACTGCCTTAAGAAGGGACACATGAGTAGGAACTGTGTAGAGAGAAAAAGGGATACCTGGGTTGGAAACCACATAGACACCTACAAAGGAGGCGTACACAAGTTTCAGAGGTTCCCCAACAATTGATTGCACACCCCATAGCAACTAATACTTTGGGGGAGAACTATAGCCGACTCTAGAGTTAATCTGTGGTAAGTATTGGTGAGCAGGTTTAGAAAGAAAAAAAAAACGGATTTAAAAAGTAATCTTTGTTGATTTTGCTTGTTTGTTTTTGTTGTCAAATGCTTGCTTTTCTGATCGCTGGCCGACGGTAAAGATTGGAAATGTTTGTTTTGTTTGCTGTTTTAAGATAACTATCTTGTTTTCCTCTTACAGATAAAGGGTACACAGAAAAAATGTAGACTTAGTGTTTAAAGGGGTGAGGTAGAGAAATAGAAAGATTACTCTTGAAAGACTAATTAACAATGGATCATTGGAACACTCTTCGTTTCAGGCTGCAGTGACTCATGATAATTTGTTTGGCTGAGAATCATTATCCAAAAATGAAGTATGTACATACTTTTCTCCAAAAATATCGTTTTATGTATCTCAGATGAGTAATTTAGAGTTAACTTCTATATTTCTCTGCCATAAGTTAGAAAGTCCGTTGAAAAGGTATGTAGTCAATGTGATACCGAGTTCTTAATGAACAAATGACGGACGACACTGGATTGAACAGTTGGTTTAACACCCCCTAGTCAAGTATGGGGAGGGGTCATAGTTAGCAAATAGCTGAGGGGATGAATACAGCCATTTTCCCATAGAGTCCAATCCAGTTGTCATTTGTGTTGTAAAATCTCCCTTTCTGCATATATGTTTGTATTCAAATCTTTGTATTCCTATTATTCATTGCTTTCTTATTTCTCATAATTTACATCTATGCTAATACCTCTCTATCTCTCTCTCTCTCTCTCTCTCTGCTCTGGTAGAGATAAAAACAGACACAGTCTCATCAATGGGGCTGAGACATATTTCTTTTTATTTTTTTACATAAGACAAATTCAGAGATACACACACTAGATTGACATGAGTTACAGATACAGTCAGGGGTTTGGTGTTATGTGTATAGAAGCTGCTAATGTTAAGCAGAAAGTTTTGTATGAAAAGAAAATGATTCATGTTGTTTATTTAGAATGCATATCTGCTTTTTGCCTCCTGTACAAAGTGTGCCTTTATATTTATGCACAAAGGGTGGAGAGATTGATGGAGGTTAGGCATACAGATATGCATCTCTGTATAGAGCATTGGAGTAGGATTTTTGCCACAAGATACAACATAATGTGAAACCCTAGAAAATGTAGAATTTTCGTGTTTTATATTTTTCACTGTTAGACAGACATGTACTGGATACTGTTATATTTGAAGAAAGTGTTATAGAAATAGACCCCTTTGTCTTTCTCACTTAGTCAAGTAGCTGAATGTGAGGTACTGAGAATGGCATGTGAGTTGGCAGAGGGAAAATTGATTGATATACATTGATCTTCAGCATTTTTCTAGTCTAGGGGGCGATGTTGAGTTGACTGAAAAATCTTTTTATAGCAATACCAGCACACGAGTAGGACACTACATAGAGGACTTTATACAGTGACACAGTTACCAACTAAAGTAGCTGCTAGTAAAGTCCACACTTACACACACGACCATACATGGCTGTCAAACCAGGGCGAACTTAGCTGTCAAATAGACAGCAGGGTTTTATGTGACAACTAACAAATTTATGTTTTGTTTTTCGTTGTATTGTTTTAAAATGTGAACACACACACACACACACACACACACACACACACACAAGCATGCACACATACACATATTAGTTAATATGTGAAGATTTGGGTTACCTGAAGAATTTCTGCAGATAAAACAAATCCACGTCATCCAATTACCACCATGCAGGATCCTCAAGTATACACTGGTGTACCAATGAAATATGTCTGGGTAAAGGTGTATTGAAATGTGTCTAATGTATTACTGTGTCATACTCAAAGCTTTTGTTATTTAATGTGATAGTCCTAGAGTTATAATAGATGATAGGGGTATTCATGTTATTAATAATAGAGGTATAATGTATGAGTAGTGGTAACAAATCACATAATTTCAATTAGCCATAAACCAGTATGAACATAAAGTAACGGTACTCGGTAGAACGAATTGAATAGAATAAGAGTTGGAACGTGATTGAAGTGACTGATAGCTTCAGCCACTAGTCCTGTCCCGCTACCAAAAGATCACTCCTGGGCAGACTCTTAACCTGTCAGTTTTTGAAATGTTCTTGACCCCTCGTGAGATGAGATTGTAACTGGGAGGCTAGGTTAGACCTTGAGAGAAGGTAAATAGTGAGACAGCAACCGAGAACGTCCAAAATACTGTTTCCTGAAAAGTCACACTAACTGTCAGGATGTTGGATCGGGTGAGTAAGTTGTGGAGCAATAATTTCTTGGGCTCAGGTTATTTGACAGACAGGTACCAGGTGTAGGCTACCAGCATCACGACTTCAAGGGTAGCAGAGACACACTGGTGCCCATTCCACCCACTGCAGAGGGCCAACACTCAGAGAAGGGTCCAAGGGCACTCATGAGTCTGTTCTGGAAGGCCTCGAATGCAGTTAGCAGCACCTGAGCCAAAGGCTAAGACAGTTGTCCAGCATGAAGTTGTAGTTTTCCTGTTTTGTGTTCTCTCATTTCATTCTCTTCTCAGGACGGTCAATTCTTTTAATTATTAGCAGGTGACAGAGGCTGGTTCAGGTAATGATGTTGAGGAATTGGGGATGAAGGAGAAGTTAGTAGCATAATCGGTCCAGCCAATTACTCTATTCAATTCAGGGGTAAAGGAAAATTTGGAAACCTTGGAGCTTGGAGAAAGTGCGAGGGGCTATTGTCTGAGTAGCATTACGTCCGTAAGTACGTTGACCCCATAGTTAAAAAAAGAGGTACACCCACCGATGCCAGTCCAGTAATACTCGGACTTGAGCATCCTTGAGAATGATTATCATTCTTGGGAGGGCAAGGCTTTAGACCAAACAAAGTGCTGGGCGTGCCCTCACGTGCCTCCGTGATTATATCAAGTAGGACTAGTTCTCTTTCCACTAAATATTCTTGAGGTACCCGAATTATGGGTGAGAGGTCACTAGGGGAAAAGTACAACACCTAGGTCCCTTAGTCTGGAGTTTCCCAATATTAAACCTGAGTATTGGGATACTGGGAAGAACGAACAGACAATAACCCGCCCACAAGTGTTGATGAAAAGAACTGATGACATTAAGGAAGGATCAATTGATCAAGCAGGTTCAGCGGTGGCATGTTGGGATAATTAATTCATGGGTTATTGATGAATGATAGGGGTCAATGAAGATGTAGGAAGGAGGGGTTTATTATTACTGAGGATAAGGGGGTTAATGATGACTATTTGGATGGGGTTAATTATTATAACTATGATGATTATTGGGAATATAATGGAGGTAGTGTCATGATGAGGATGTCGATGACGTGGACATTTTGCTTGGGGATTATGAGTAGAGAGGGATCATGAAGAAGGCAGGTTTGGGCAATAGCGATGCAAAGGAGGTGGGTGAATGTGTTGGAGAAGTGAGAGGAAACAGAGAAGGAAATTGCCAGGTGGGTTACAGGTTTGAAATACCATATAAAACCATATGCTATATAAAATGTAAAAAAACAACATGTGGAGAATACAGAAAAATCCACATGGGTGACGAGGAAGCAGTTGTCGCATACAATCTACAGTTAGAGATTCAGAAACCTGTAGACAAGGACCTAGAGGCCACACGTCATAAAAACAATAAACTTAAGACAATGTTTCCAGACCTCAACCTTACTGTACATTGACTGCGCCCCTTCCCCTCCCTGTTCAGCACATGAAATCGTACGCTATCTTAAGTGCCATATGTTTGCACTCGAAGATGAATTGCATGCACTTGTGCTCTCTGGCATATAGTTAATTTCTGGGCATGCAGAGAGCAACTTAACGCAAAATACAGCAGATATCGCCATTTATAGCCCTTAAAACAGATCCCCTGTGTACAGAATAAAATACCAATGTCTAACTCCCAAAAGAGTACAACATTAATGGCAGTTATGACTGTAGCAGGCTGCAGTTTACTCCTAATTAACCTAGTATATAACATTATAACTTTAAACTGTATATACTTGAGAAAAGGGGAAATGGTTATAGTATATCTTGATATTAACATATGTATTAATATATGTATGTAGTGTGTATTTGGTGTTGGTAAATTATAGGAATGTTAAAATTTTGATATCAGAGCAGTCTTGGTATTAACGAGCTGCTGGGAAGAACCACAGTATATGGCATGCATGAGACTATTATGCAGCTTATGCGTGCATTGAAGATGCTGCATTCACATGTCAGCCAATTGGAGAGCAGCTTGTGTCACAGAGGACTCTAGCACAAAACAGGAAAACAGGTGAGGCAGAGCTGAATGGAGATACAGCAGGAGGTACTAAAAGGAATGACATATTAAGTCTGCTAAAAGTCTGCACATTGGAGCTGTCATTCATTTTAGTATCACTACACAGCGCAATAAGTGGATAGGAGAGAGTGGGCAAATGACAATGGAAATGGGATGAAATAAAAAGGAAAGAGGACAATATAAATAGAACCATATGAATACCTATTGTGATTAGCGATGAATGTATTGTTACACATAAAGTAACAATACACATAAAATAATACTATAAAGTTATTTTTAAATAAAATTGAGGTATTCTATAGCAATGTTTCTTAAACCTGGCTCTCAGGACCCCTAACAGTACATGTTTTCCATATCTCCTTGCTTTAGCACAGGTGTATGCATTACTGACTGGCACATTGTAACAGATCCACAGGTGGTATAATTATTTCCCTTATCTCTTGGAAAACATGTACTGTTAGGGGACTAGGTTTGAGAAACACTGATCTATAAAACAAATATAAGACCTGATTCTTTAAGGAATGTAAATGGCGATACATGCTGAATTTTGCAGTAATTTGCACTGTGAGTCCAAAAGCAATCCTTCGCAATTGGATTACCCCTTCCCGCTATCTTTCAGAGGTTAAAGCTGAAGTTCTTGACATACTTTATTTCGACAGGGGGCCAACCCTTCCAGACATCAAGAAGGGGGTAATTATTGCGCCCTTGTATATAGAGTCCTTGCGTAGTGGTATCTTACAATTGTTCAATAACACCACTTGGGATGACGCCCCAGAAGCCCCCACCCCTACCTCTCCTCTTTCACAGGAATGTGCACAGCTGGCCTAGCATGCTTATGTACTTTCTTTAACTCTGTAGTCAGGTGAATAGATAATTACTTGTTAGGTTGTTTATTTTGTGTGATTGTATGATACTATACATCCATATAAGCAGTGTATACCTGCACCCGTATTCAACAAGAGACGTTTCTTCGCTTCCACTTGTAGTTGAATACGAACATGTGTGTGAATGAATTATGTGATTTCTCAAAAAACAAAAATGCACAGTAGTTTAGATTTGCATGCATCAATGAATCAGGCCCAAAATTGTGAACTTATTCCAAAGTTAAAACAAAAGTAAAATCTATGAAGAAAATGTGGTGTTGACAGTGAGGGAGATTTGAGGTAGTAACTCTTGTCTGAGGGCAGATAATAAGCTTCATTTAGGACATGTTGAACGTTAGGTAACTTTGGGACATCTATGTGGAAATAGCAGAGATAGTTGGTCACAAAAGATGGTAGAGAAGGGAAAAGGTCAGGGGAGGAGTTGGTATATTTGGGTGTTGTCAGCATACAGGTGGTATTGGGGATAAAAGGCCTGATTCATGTTCGGATGAAAGTCCGTTTGTGAGCTGTATCTTGCATGAAATAGCTCTGCGCATGCACAGGAATGGACCTTAGGCCAATGAACACAATTGCATTAAATTTATGTAAATTACACTTATGACTAACTATGACTAGAAGGGCGGAACAGGGGTGGGAATTGGCGGACAGACATAGGCAGAGTGCAGTAAGATGCTGCAGATGCAGCTAATTGAAGTCCTGTGTTTTTTCGTAAGTACGTTTGTTTCATCCATATCATTTGCACCAGCTACAGAGCAGGTGTAAGTGCTGACTGATAATGATAACTGTCACAGCATAGTTTTTGTTTGGAAAAGTACATGCATGTGTGCCACTAAGTAGCACAGAACATGTTGAATTCTTGTGCTAATGCATCTAAGATAGACCATAAAAATGCATTGTGTATGTACAGTATGCATCTTGATTTATGTATTTAATGTGTAAAATATATGCATATTTTTAAACCAACCATATGTTTGTTAATGATGATACTGTTTACAGTTGTTCATTTATTTTATAATATACTTTTTTTTATATGTGTTCTGATGTGACCTTACATTGCACATACGCATGTGTGGATGTTGCACTGTGTTCACCAAGAGTAGAAGTGTACAGTGAGGAAAGCAGAGAGCCGAGACCAGAGCCCTATGGGACACCAACAGATAGCGGGAGTGGAGGATGTCCCAGAGCAGAGCCGTAACTAGGGTGGTGCGGGCGGTGCCGTCGTCCAGGGCGCAAGCCTAAAGGGGCGCAGCAGCCGCCCGCTACCTAGCTCTGTTGTCAGGGATAAGGAAAGCCTTTGAATTCCGCAGTGGAACGCATATGCGTTCCACAGACAGGAAGTTCTGCATTTGCATTCCAAATACCGAACTTCCTGTCTGTGGAACGCACATGCGTTCCACTGCGGAAGTCAAAGGAGGCACATCTTCACTGAAAGGGTCCGCTGGCATGCATTGCGTCGTGTCTGCACTCCTTTCTAGTTCAACTGTTTCTCCCCTCCTGCGTCTGGGTCCTCATATGGAGGGTAAATAACATTCATATTCTCTCTCTAGACCATTTAGATGCACACAGGCATCCTGCTCCCGGGACACTTGTATGATACTATCAGCGTGCACCCGCAGCCAGCACACACATTATCGCCGGGTGCCACTGGCAGGTTTTGTTTGAATTAGCTGCTTTTGATTTCCTCCCTCACAAGGAAAGGCGTTTAATCAGCCGGGGTCTGACGGAACATTGTTTTGTTTCAGATAAACCCTGCAGCTCTGTAGTGTGAGATTTTACAGTTCCTCTTGCTGTTTGAAATCCATCCCTGCGGCATGTTTTATGCGGACAGATTATATGCAATCACGATATATAATGTGTATGCATACATGGGAGATTAATTGGAAGGCTTGTTAGATTAGTGGTGGATTTGTTCTAATGTGAGCTTTTATAGGATATTGTGGTGTTTATATTGATCATGTTGTTTCTTTGTCTCATCTAACACAATGCCAGTGCTAGCCACACCCACATTAGGTTGGCCACACTCTCTTGTCAAATGCCTCTTCCACTTAGATGGGGGGCGCCGGTGCCCTGTCTCACCCAGGGCACCAAAATGTCTAGTTACGGCACTGTCCCAGAGGACTATATCATACTTGCCAACATTTGCTTTTCTTCTTCCGGGAGATGCCGGCTGGGACGTGGGCGTGCAGGGGGCGGGGCGCCGAAATCGCATCTTTTTGGCCCCGCCCCTGTGACGTAATGACGCAAATTCGCGACATTATTAAACGCCGCGATTCCGGGTGAATAGTGGCGTTTAAACCGAATTCTGCCCACTTCACTAGGAAGTGGGCAGATCAGGGAGATTGCCACACTCTCCCGGGAGTCCGGGAGACTCTCGCAAAATGCGGGAGTCTCCCGGACGTTCCGGGAGAGTTGGCAAGTATGGACTATATGATGCGTCTCGGAATATGATACTTTTTCAAAGATACATAACTGAGGGGAAAGCCCTGTATAAATAGTTTTCCCTCATTTTCATATTGCCTGCCCCTTAATTGCATTTCCAAAGAACAAACAGCTGAGAGAATTACAATCAGTATACTAAAATAATTTTTCATTTCTTTTTCTTTTTCATATTAAAATTAATTTTGTTTCATCGCACAACATAAACCAAATAGAAAATTAATGAAAAATAAACATCATTAAAAGCTAACTCCAGGATGTTCACTCTAAATGGCCGTCTATGAAGATTCATTATCCGCAGCTGCATTCTGTTGCCAATCAGCTGCCGTTCTTACTTATCTTTATAAACTATAGCTATGTTTATCTCTAAAAACATGTGGAGACAGAACATCACACACTAGCCCTATCCTATATAATATCATTAAACCCTTGTTCCATTGTTATTCAGTTCACTTGTATTAACAAAAAAAAACAAAAAAAACACGTTTTCAAGTTACAATCGATATTTGTTCTTAGTTACATCTTTAGAATAACTCAGTATTAGATGGACTTCAAGCGGTAATAAGCCTATATCACCTCAGGGGCGCACCCAGGGGGGTTTCCTAGTCCCCAAAAACCCCTGTCCTACCTGGGATGCTGTATGATTACAGTGGCTGCCCCCTCTCCCGGGACCAGCCACTACTGTTTGTAGCTTGGGAGGATCATCTCCCAGTCAGTCCCCTGCTGTGTGAGCACAGCTTTCTGCCAGCAGATTGGCCCCGCCCCTTCCTCTCACACAGCCAGCATGGGTGTAATGCAGGAGGCAGCAGAAGAAGGTAAGAATGTGTGTGTGTATATGTATATGACAGCTTACATGTATGTGTGTTTGATCCTGTGCGTGTGTGTGTTTATGTATGTGTTAGTCTGTGTATATGGCAGTTTACATATCTGTGTTTGATCCTGTGTGTGTGTGTTTGTGTGTTTGTCTGTGTATATGACAGCTTACATGTCTGTGTTTGATCTAGGGATGTGCACCGGCGACTTTTGGTGTCTCGTGTTTTGTGTTTTGGATCCGGATTTTCTTGAGGTTTTGGGTTCGGATTTGTTTCGCAAAACACCTGCCGAAAGGTTTTGGTTCGGATTTAAGGTTTTGGATTCGGATTTTTTTTGAAAAAAGCATAAAAAGTAAAAAAATCAAGTTTTTGGGCTTATTTTCACTCCTCTGCTATTATTAACCTCAATAACATTCAATAACAATCATTTCCACTAATTTACAGTGTATTCTGAACACCTCACAATATTGTTATTAGTCCAAAACGTTGCAACGAGGTATCTTTCTGGACTGTGTAGTGGAGTGGTCCCCACAATATAATAAGAAAACCATCAACTGGTCTGAATCGCACCAAAAAATGTACCTAGACTGCGTAGAGGAGTGGTCACCACAATATAATTTAAAAACCCTGAACTGGTCTGAATCGCACCAAAAAATGTACCTGGACTGCGTAGAGGAGTGGTCACCACAATATAATTTAAAAACCCTGAACTGGTCTGAATCGCACCAAAAAATGTACCTGGACTGCGTAGAGGAGTGGGTCACCACAATATAATAAGAAAACCATCAACTGGTCTGAATCGCACCAAAAAATGTACCTGCACTGCGTAGAGGAGTGGTCACCACAATATAATTTAAAAACCCTGAACTGGTCTGAATCGCACCAAAAAATGTACCTGGACTGCATAGAGGAGTGGTCACCACAATATAATTTAAAAACCCTGAACTGGTCTGAATCGCACCAAAAAATGTACCTGGACTGCGTAAAGGAGTGGTCACCACAATATAATTTAAAAACCCTGAACTGGTCTTAATCGCACCAAAAAATGTATCTGGACTGCGTAGAGGAGTGGTCACCACAATATAATTTAAAAACCCTGAACTGGTCTTAATCGCACCAAAAAATGTATCTCGACTGCGTACAGGAGTGGTCACCACAATATAATTTAAAAACCCTGAACTGGTCTTAATCGCACCAAAAAATGTATCTGGACTGCGTAGAGGAGTGGTCACCACAATATAATTTAAAAACCCTGAACTGGTCTGAATCGCACCAAAAAATGTACCTGGACTGCGTAGAGGAGTGGTCACCACAATATAATTTAAAAACCATCAACTAGTCTGAATCGCACCAAAAAATGTACCTGGACTGCGTAGAGGAGTGGTCACCACAATATAATAAGAAAACCCTCAACTGGTCTGAATCGCACCAAAAAATGTATCTGGACTGCGTAGAGGAGTGGTCCCTACAATATAATTAAAAAACCCTCCACGGGTCTGAATTCCCAAAAAAAAGTTTCTTGACTGCGTAGTGGGGTGGCCCCGGATACACAATTTTTTACCGGGGCCACAATATAATTAAAAAACCCTCCACGGGTCTGAATTCCATCCAAAAAATTTCTTGACTGCATAGTGGAGTGGCCCCGGTACTAAATTTGGTACCGGGGCCACAATACCTCCTCCAACTTCCAAGTGTAGTGTTTATAACATATAACACTACAGTAGTTCTAGCACGTCAAACCCTCTTGTTTTAAATAATGACAGGGCATTTTACTTCTGGTTTAATTTTTTGAATTTGTTGAATTTTTTTTTACTTTTTGAACATGGCAAACGACTGTTGAATGGTCACATAATGCCAAAAAAAGAGTTGCAAGATGGAATTGTCCTTGGGCCCTCCCACCCACCCTTATGTTGTTGAAATAGGACATGTACACTTTAACAAACCAATCATTTCAGCAACAGGGCCTACCAAACAACTGTGGCTGAAATGATTGGTTAGTTTGGGCCCCCACACCAAAAAAGCTATTCATCTCTCCCTGTACAAAATAAACAGGCTCTACTGAGGCAAGATGTCGTCCTCATCCTCAACCTCTGATTCCTCTCTCCCTACAGTGTGTACTTCCTCCTCCTCACACATTATCAATCCGCACAATGTTACTGGCATTGTCTGACACAACAAATCCCCATGAGAGTCTAAGTGGGGTAAGCCACTGGGAGACAATTTCCCTCAGTTTCTCTAATATGTTGTCAGCGTTGTGCCTCTTATTAAAGCCTGTAATACACAATGTTACCTGCCTTTGCACGAGCAGCCATTTTGTAGATGCTGCTACTGATGCAGCTGTTGCTGTTGCTGCGGAAGGGGATGCATCTACCCAGTGGGCTATCACAGTCATATAGTCCTTCGTTTGCCCAGAACCACTTGTCCACATGTCCGTGGTTAAGTGGACAGTGGGTACAACCGCATTTTTTAGAGCACTGAGGACACTTGATCGTACTTCTCTGTACATTTTTGGTATCGCCTGCCTAGTGAAGTGGAATCTCGACGGGATTTGGTACCGGGGACACAATACCTCCATCAACCCTCTAAATCCCACTCCACTGATGGAGACACCGGGCGCACGTCTAACACCAACATTGCAGTTACAACCGCAGTTATACGCTTTGCAATATAATGACTACTATCGTATTTTGTGGTCATGGCAAACTACTGTTGGACGGTCAATTGTTTTGTGAAAGACTTAGCGGTCTTACGACTTCCCCTCTGGGAAGATGACCGACTAACAGCAGCAACAGCAGCAGTGGCAGTAGTAGGCGTACCGCTGCAGGATTCCTCGGATGAATCCCGTATTGAAGAGGACTCAGTCTGGCTGCTGACTTGGGCTGCAGGACTGAATCTGATGGAGATCGTGGAGGAAGTTGACGAGGAGGGTGTTGCTGGTGTGTATCCAACTGGACCACGGGATTTAGGTGTCCCTGTACCGATGACGGTCCTAGCCCCAGTTCCTGAACTAACCACTGAACTATGAAGGTTATTCAACAGCCTCCTCCCGAGCCACCTCTTCCCGTACAGTGATGGGAAGGTCAGGCTTGACAACCACCAACACCCTTGGACTCGCCTTGGGGATTTGTGATAATTTCTCTTTAGAAGGCAGAGCTGTTTGCTGTTTTGTTGCTGACAGCATAACTCTCTTCAATTTTTTGTAGGGGGGGGGAGGAGGAGGAGGGCTAAGATCCCTGGGTGAAGCTGAACCACTAGTCATGAACACGGGCCAGGGCCTAAGCCGTTCCTTGCCACTCCGTGTCGTAAATGGCATATTATGGCATATTGGCAACTTTACGTTTCTCCGCAGATGATTTTAAGTTTCTCTTTTTGCTATTTTTTGAGAACTTGGGCTTTTTGGATTTTACATGCCCTGTACTAGGAGATTGGGCATCGGGTTTGGAAGACGACGTTGATGGCATTTCATCGTCTATGTCATGACTAGTGGCAGCAGCTTCAGCATTAGGAGGAAGTGGGTCTTGATCTTTCCCTACTTTATCCTCCAAATTTTTGGTCTCCATTATATGTAGCACAAGATACTGCAGAATGTGTGAACTTGGTAATATTGCAGTACCAATGAACTTATACTGCTGGATTGGTTTTGCAAATTTTGTTATAATTACTTTTTTTTTTTCTTTTTTTTTTATAAGTTTTTTTTGATTTTTTAAACACTTGGGAATAATGGGGAAATAACTATGCCCTTAGAAGCACAGAGCACAGGACACAGCACCACTGGACTGAACAGGACACAGCACAGGACCCAGCAGCACCACTGAATTCAAAATTGACAGAGCACAGCACACAGCACCACTGGACTGATACTGCAGAACACAGCACAGCACAGCACAGCACAGAACTAATTAGCACAGCACAAGATCTACCAGGACAGAGGACCACCTAACACACCCTCCCTCTACCCTGATCAATGCCCGAGTGAAAATGGCGCCAATACCCGGATCTGTCTCGGATCCGACTCGGATCGGAAACGTTCGGATGGGCTCGGATTCAGGAAATCCGAATGCGCTCATCTCTAGTTTGATCCTGTCTGTGTTTATCTGTGCTTAACTGTGTATGTGGCAGTTTACATGTCTAGGTGTTTGTGTATATGTGAGTCTGTGCTTGTCTGTGTATGGGACAATTTACATGTCTGTGTGTTTGACCAGATGTGTGTTTGTAGCCACGCCCCTACACATTCTGGTCACGCCCACTGGTATCGTGGCGTTGAAACCCCCCTCATCGAATCCTGCGTTTGCCCCTGCACCTGCTTTTCTTAACAATTATAGTACTCTACATTAGATATGTTCACTGACCCCTGTAATCTGGTTTTGGTTTTGGATATGGATCAATTTCGTGTTTTGGTTTTGGCAAAACCGCCCCTGTGTGTTTTGGTTTTGGTTTTGGATCCCTATTTTTTTTCTAAAATCCCTATTTTATTTTTTATATAAAATCACATAATTTTGCTTTTTTCCCCCTACATTATTATTAACCTCAATAACACTCATTTCAAGTCATTTGCAGTCAATTTTGACCATTTACAGGTCACAATATTATTTTTATACACCTTCAAACAAAGACTGCAGCAACCTGGCTGGATGCCTAGCGATAGAGATGACTCAAACACACAGCAGTTCCTAGCACATGTAGGAAACATTGCCACATAGCAGTGGCAGTAAAGAAAAGTGGTGCAAGATGGAATTGTCCATGAATTGTCCATCATGAAATCAGTTATGGTTCATTTGATCGTTCCACCCGTTTCTTGGATAACTGTGGTAATTCTACAGTTAATACATGGCGATGAGTGCTGACCCCCCCGGGATGTGTGCTTTTATCAGACCCAGACCAGTCCAGGGTGCCAGACAATGCATTAAAAAGAGTAATTCACAGCAAAAAGCAAGTTCATCGCTGAGCTTCGAATCAGCCCCAATTCCCAATAAATTATAATATAGTTAGGTACCTTTGACGTAAAGTGCAGATTACAAACACTTTGTGCAATACCGATGAAACGGCAGCAAAGTGGAAGGTAATACATATACACGTCTATTTAGACATCCATGCTTACATTACTTCTGCAAACAATGTTTTTCTTTGTTAATAAAACTGTTGTCTTTATATCGTTCAAGAAAATAAAAAATAATCCTCCACCATTCAGTGGATGTTGATAGTTGATAGTAGGATCAGGTGGATTTACAGCAGAGGTGTCACTAATTCTGGTCAATTCTTTTACAGTAGACAAGAACATGTTGTGCTGAGTCATCTGCATCATCAATGGGTGTCTTAAGATTTTTGCAAAGCACACAACAGTATATAGCACAAGTAGGTAACATTGGCACACAGCAGTAGGTGAAAGGAAAAGTGGTGCAAGATGGAATTGTCCTTGGGCCCTCCCACCCACCCTTATGTTGGATCTTAAAAAGGACATGCACACTTTACTAAACCAAGCACTTCAGCGCAGGGCAGTAACTAAGGCTGTGCGAGAGGGGCGACCGCCCAGGGCGCAGCGCTGAAAGAGGACGCAGTTTATGAATATTTTAGGTTCATTTGATTGAGCTGTCATCTTGCTCACAAGGAGCTCCATGCATCTCTTCAGATCTGAGTCAGTTGGAAACAAAGAGAAGACATAGCTCTTAAACCTAGGATCAAGCACAGTCGCCAAAATGTAATGATACAATTCCTAGATTTTGATAACTCTTGGATCCTGGCGAAGCAAATAAAATACTTGATCTACAAGTCTGACATACTTAGCGTAAATGCTTTGTTTAATCTAATCCTTCAGTTTACTTCACAGGTGACTACTTCAAAGGGTTTCAGAACCTTGCACAACACAGATATTATTCTCCACTGCACTTGAGTAATACATCCCCCCTCCTTTCCCAATGTCATGGCTTGTGGAGTAAGTGCGGCTGGCTTTTCGCTGTTCCTGCATCCGCAGAAGCATATACAGGGTGGAATTCCACCTTGCCACCACCTCTTGTTTCGGTTGGTGACAGGGCAAATTAAATTGCTCTTGTAGCTGCTGCAATCTCCTACATGCTGTTGCCGAAT